>NC_058130.1:558032652-558140851 GCF_016433145.1 Gracilinanus agilis | reverse complement strand
AGGCTTAAAAAAACATTTGTGAAGAAGAAGACAATTCTTGAAAGAGACTTTTCTTAGTGCCTTGAATGAACTAAATGGTGTAGGACCATGTTCTCAGAAATAAATAGAAGTCACCTGCAGGAACCATGAGATTTGAGGTAAACTAGCTAGGATTTCTCTAATAGTAAAATACTATAAATACTTATTTTTTATTATTGATTTCATTGTTAATAATTTCTAAATTTAGAAAATTGAATTCCAGGAGATGATGGGATTTTATACATGCATATATATCTTTGTGTGTATGTGTGTTCATATATAACATATATATTTATATATACATATAAACATATATAAGTATATGTATATATGAGTGAACACAGTAACTAATTTGAGGAAAAGATTCATCCAATTTGTTAAATAATAATAAATAATATTTTTATTATATTATTATTGTATATTCATATATTATTAAATATATATCAATATGTATTATGTATAATATGTTAAATTTTATAATAAATTTATATATAAATAATAAACAATAACATATTAGGGTAGTGGCCATGAGTTTCATTGATTGGGAGAAATATTTGAATTTTACTCATTAATGATGAAATATCCAAATATATTCCTTGGATTATCCTAGACTAGAGTTTGGAATGATGAGATTAAATGTGAGAATGAGTAGCACAGCAACCTGATCATTTTACAGATGAAGAAGCTCAAGCAGAGTAAACTTCAGTGATTTACCTGGGGGACACAAATTATACAAATGTCTAAAGCAGGATTTGGTCATAGATCTCCCAAGGCCAGTATCCTAACCACCCTCTTATGCTGCCTTAGTGAGAGAGCTAAAATACACAGAATCATTAGATGCAGTAGTCTGTATATGCCTTCCTTCTAACTTGTCAAGTAAGCAGTATATTATCAACAACAACAAAATGGGTCATTGAAAAAACACAAACAATTTATGTCCTCCCTATTCCTGCCATGGCCGCAGAATCAGCTTGGTGATCAGTCACCCCAAGGTAATAAAAGCATCAATCTTTCAACAACGAGGAATGACCTGTAATATGGCCCTTCTTTCTTTTCAGTCTTACTCCAGGCCATTTAAGAGGATGTTTTGTTTTCCCCCTTATCCCCAGAGTGGGAAGAGATAAGTGTTATGAGAAGATGCTACCTCCTTTCCTCCCCTGTTTATCTGGAGCTTGGGTGGGGAGTCTGGAAAAGCCTTTGACTGTGGGCTGAGAGGTGCACTGTGGTTTATAGATTTACATTTCAGGCCCAATTTTGGAAATCATCCCACTTTTCTATAAGGATTTGCTGAATGATTGGAATATGTCTTAAAAAACCAATAAAATACATCAAAGGAGAAAGATGATTGGTGTAAACATGCATCCCAACCATTATATTTTCTTATAGTTTAAGCGTTTTCTATGTACTTTTGCAATACAACCCTAGGAGAAAAGGCCATAGGGAAAGCCACATTAATCTGGGTGGTGAGAGTAAAATAAGAATATTCAAAGAATTTTTATAATCACTAGGAAATGAAGACAAGACATCAAGGTTGCAAAATTAAGGGCACCTAGTTGACCAAGGTGCTTATTTTGTACCCTAGCTACAATTAATCAACCAATAAGCATTTACTAAGTGCTATTATATTCTAGGCACTCTACTAAGCTTTGAGGATATAAATAAAGAGAAAAGCCAGCCAGCCCCCTGCTCTCTAGGAGTTTGCAATCTAGGGAGGGGCATCAAAA
Organism: Gracilinanus agilis; assembly: GCF_016433145.1. NCBI lineage: Eukaryota > Metazoa > Chordata > Mammalia > Didelphimorphia > Didelphidae > Gracilinanus > Gracilinanus agilis. Next base: position 558,139,109 of record NC_058130.1, on the reverse strand, counting down.
TGCAAACCAATATATTCAAATAAGTGATATAGAGAATAATTAGGAAATAATTAATATAGAGAAGATGTTAGAAATAAGAGAGATTGGGAGAGGTTTCCTTTAAAAGGTGAGATTTTAGTTGGGACTTAAAGAAGATAGAAAGGTTAATAGTAAGAGTAGAGGTGGGGGGGGAATTCCAGGTGTTGAGAATAGCCAGAAAGAAGGACAAGATTGAGTGTCTTGTTCATAGAAGAACAAAGAAAGCCAATGTCACTGGATCAAAGAATGTGTGGCAGGGACTAAAGTGTAATGAAATTGGAAAGATGAAATATGCAGGTTATGAAGGGCTCTGAATGCCAAACAGGACATTTTACATTTAATCCTGAAAACAATAAGGAGCCCCTGTAGTTTATTGATTAGGGGAGTTGGTGACATGATTGGACCTACACTTTAAGAAAACCACTGGTGTCTACATGAAGGATGGGCTGGAATGGAGAGAGACATGACATAGGTAGACCCACCAGCAAGCTAGTAGTCTAGATGTGAAGTGAGGAAGACCAGTCCTAGGGCAGTCTTAGTGTCAGAGGAGAGAATGGAGGCATATTTATGAGATGTTATAACAGTAAAATCAATACTATTTGTCAACAGATTGGATATGGGGGAGAGGTGAGAGATAATGAGTCCATAATGACTTTTAGGTTGTGAGCCTGAGGGACTGGCAAAAATGGTGTTTTCCTCTATAGTAAAAGGGAAGGTAGGAAAGGGGTGGGTTTAGGAGGGAAGATAATGAATTCTCTTTTAAATAAGTTGAATTTAAGGTATCTACTGGATTTTTACTTTAAGATGTTTGAAAGGCAATTAGAGATGCCAGATTAGAAATCAACAGAGAGACTGGGGGCAACTAAAGTAGATTTGAGTATCATCGACAAAATGTGTAATTAAATCCATGGGAACTTATGGGATCACCAAGTGAAGAAGTATAGAGGGGGAAGAGTAGAGGGCCTACAACAAGTGTAGGTAGTTTTACAGCACTGGATTTAGGGAAAGGAGAATTTGGCTTAAACACTATCTCAAATAAATTATGCTGATAGTTTTCCTAATATTAAACAAGCTCTGTATTCCTGTTGTGAATCTCATTTGGTCATAGTGAATGATCCTTGTGGCATATTGCTGCATTCTCCTTGTTAGTATCTTATTTAAAATTTTTGCATCTATATTTATTAATGAGATTGACCTATAATTTTCTTTTTCTGTTTTTGTACTTCCTGGTTTAGGTAATAGTATGATATTAGTTTCATAAAAAATAATTTGGTAGGATTCTTTCTCTGCCCATTTTCACAAATGGTTTATGTAGTACCAGAATTAATTATTCTTTAAATGTTTGATAGAATTCACTTGTGAATCCTCTGGCCCTGGAGATTTTTTCTTAGGGAGTCCACTAATGGCTTGTTCCTTTTCTTTTTTCTGTTATCCTCTGTTAAGGATTCGGCTTCCTCTTTTGCTAATCTGGTCAATTAGTATTTTTTGTAAATATTCATCCATTCACTTAAATTGTCAGATTTATTGGTATCTAATTGAGCAAAATAGCTCCTAATTGTTGCTTCTACTTTCTCTTCATTGGTGGTGAGTTCACCTTCTTCATTCTTTTTATACTGATTATTTGACCCCCCCCCTTTTAAAAATCAAATTAACCAGCTCTCTATTTTATTATTTGTTTATTTTTTTAATAGATCAACTCCTAGTCTTATTCATTAGTTCAATGGTTCTCTTACTTTCAATTTTATTAATTTCTCATTTAATTTTTTAGGGTTTCCAATTTAGTCTTTAAATGAGGATTTTTAATTTGTTCTTTTTCTAGTTTTTTTAGTTGCACATAAAATTCATTGATCTGCATTTTCTTTATTTTATTAAGGTAAGCATATAGAGATATAATTTCCCACCTAAATACTGCTTTGGCTACATCCCATAAATTTTGAGATATTGTCTCCTCATTGTCATTCTTATTAATAAAATTGATTATTTCTATAATTTGCTATTTGATTCACCCTTTTTTAGCATTAGATTATTTAGTCTCCAATTAATTTTTGATTTCTCTTTCCATGAAGTTTTATTGATTCTAATTTTTATTGTGCTATGATCTGAAAAGGATTATTTATTATTTCTGCTTTTCTGTTGGTTGTGAAGATTTTATGCCCTAATACTGTGAAAGACTCTATTGTCTATTCTGAGTTAACACTAACTTAAGTACAAGTTTGAACTAGATGGAGAAGCTCCAAAACCACTTAGTAATTCACACCCTACTTAGTGCTAGGTGAGAAGTCAGCAAGATACTTGGAGAGCTCCACCTTTTTTCTAACTCAAATGGTCAGAAACTTGTGAATTCTTTTTAAGAGTTCACACACTCAGAAACTGTTTAATCAGGAAACTGTGAACCCTTTTGATGAGAAATTGACCTTCAGAAGGTACAAAGTTGATCCCACAGACACTTCCCCCAGGCAGTGCTAGACAATTTGGGAACTGTGATTAGCCCCTGTGAAGAGGGCAGTAGACAAAAAGTCACCATAAAAGCAAGCCCTGAACTCAGTCTGGGGAGATGGTCTTAGAGAAGATTGTCTGAAGACATTGTCTTCTGGAGATAGCCTTCTAACTGGGGAGAGGTCTTTCACCTTCAACTTGATCCTGGAGGAGCTCCAGCTGAGGACTACTTTCTATTAGGACTACCATGTGGGTGAATGAAAAAGGCTGACTTCCTTTCTCTGACTCGTTCTAGAGGTACTAGCCTCCAGAGAGGCCCCTCAACTTGGAGGAGGCCTTGTGGCTAAAAGCTTTTGTTTAATTTAACTCTGGGCCCCCTTTGCTGGGGCCTCTGAAACCCCATCTGCTTCTGACAAGGCTGGAGTAAATATCTACTCTTTCTGGTTTTCTTACTTTCATTTTCTCCTTTTGTAAATAAACTACCATAAAAATAATTTGGAATTGAGTAATAATTCCTGGTGATCACACTCTTATAAATTTAGTCCAACCCTTTTATTTTTACCCCTTACATTCTGGCCTTTACAACACATGGTCAATTTTTGTGTAGGAATCATATACTGCTGAAAAGAAGAAAAGAAGGTATATTCCTATCTATTGCTATTCATTTCTCTCCAGAAATCCATTCATTCCTCTCCAGAGGAACGATTTAATTCTTACTTTTACTTACTATTGATGCTTACTATTAATTCTTACTTTTCTAATATTTCATTCACTTCTTTACTTATTTCTTTTTTATTTTTTGGTGTGATTTGTCTAGATCTGAAAGGGGGAAGTTGAGGTCCCCTAGCATAATTTTACTGTATAGTTCTTTTTTTTTCAATAGGAATGGATGCTATATTTTGTCAAAGGCTTTTTCAGTATCTATTTAGATAATCATGTGATTTTTGTTTGTTAGACTGTTGATATGGTCAATTATGTGGATGGTTTTCCTAATGTTGAACCATCCTTGCATTCCTGGTATAAATCCCACCTGATCATGGTGGATGATCTTCTTAATTACTTGCTGGAGTCTCTTTGCTAGTATTCTATTTAAGATTTTTGCATCTATGTTCATTAGGGAGATTGGTCTATAGTTTTCTTTTTTCTGTTTTTGATCTCCCTGGCTTTGGAATTAGTACCATATTTGTGTCATAAAAGGAATTTGGTAGGACTCCTTCGTTGCTTATCATATCAAATAGTTTGTATAGTATTGGGATTAGTAGTTCGTCTGGATTCGTTTTTATGTCCCTTTGAGGAGTCCTGTATACTTCGGTTAGGAGAGATCAAGCTGCTACTCCTTACTCTGCTGCTATCTTAACTGGAAGTCCTACTGTATAGATCTTCATGAAGTTCATTTAATTTCTCCTTTAAAAATTTAGAGGCTATATAATTTGGTACATATATGTTTTGTATTGATATTATTTGATTGTTTATAGTACCCATTTAGCAAGATGTAATTTCCTTCCTTATCTCTTTTAATAAGATTTATTTTTGCTTTAGCTTTGTCTGAGATCTTGATTCCTACTCCTGCTTCATTTTTTACTTTAGATGATGCATAATAAATGCTACTCCAATTCCTTACCTTTACTGTGTGTGTTACCCTGCCTCAAATGTGTTTTTTGTAAACAACATGCAGCAGGATTCTGGTTTTTAACCCACTTTTTAAAATTCTCTTTGCTATTTGCTTCCATCCTATGGGTGAGTTCATATTCATATTCACTTTTATGATTACCATCTGTGTATTCCCCTCTATATTATTTTCCCCTTTTTATCCTGCTCTTTTTTCTTTCACTCTGTCCCTCCTCACCAGTGTTTTGCTCTTTATCACTCCTGTCCTTCCCCCCTCCCTCCTATTACTACCCCACTTCCCTTATCTTATTTCCCTCCTACTTCTCGATAGGGTAAGATTGAATTCTATACCCCAGTGACTATGGTTGTTATTCCCTCTCTGAGTCAGCTATGATGAGAGTAAAGTTTAAGCATTGCCTATCACCACTCTCATCCTTTCCTCCATTGTAATAGTTTTTCACTCCTCTTTAGGTGAGATAATTTATCCCATTTCATGTCTTCCCTTTCTCTCTATGCAATCCTCTTTTTCACCCCCTTTTTGCATATTATAATATCTAATTCAGCTTACTTCTCTACCCGCTGTCTAAGTATACCCTTTCTAATTGTTCTAGTACTACTAATAATTTTTAAGAATTATAAATTATAATAATCCTCTTTCCATATAATTATAAATTATAAATATCCTCTTTCCATATAGACATACATACTGTTTGACCTTATTGAGTTCTTTAAATTTTCTTTCTTATTTACCTTTTTAGGCTTCTTTTGGGTCTTGTGTTTGGACTTCAGAATTTTTGTTTAAGTCTGGTCTTTTCCTTAGGAATTCTTAGAAATCTTCTGTTTTATTGAAGGTCATTTTTTTTCTTCCAAAAGACTATACTCATTTTTGCTGGATAACAACACTGGGTTGTTATGCTGGATCTTTGACCTTCTGGAATATTAAAAAAAAGCCCAACTATCTCTCTCCAACAGTTCAGCCCCCCAGGATTCCAGAATCCTGCACTCTTCTGTCCATCTGCAAAAACACCTTGCCTTAACTTTTCCTATAACAGTTTGGATAGCGTTCTTTCTCATAAGTCCCTCAGAATTGTCTTGGATAGTTGCATTGCTGCTAGTAGAGAAGTCCATTACATCTGATTGTGCCATAATGTATCAGTCTGTGTACAATGTTCTCCTGGTTCTGCTCCTTTCACTCTGCATCAATTCCTGGAGGTCTTCCCAGTTCACATGGAATTCCTCCAGTTCATTATTCCTTTAAGCACAACACAAAAAATAATATTCCATCACTAACAGATACCACAATTTGTTCAGCCTTTCCCCAATTGAGGGACATCCCCTCATTTTCCAGTTTTTTTTGCCATCACAAACAGTGTGGCTATAAGTATTTTTGTACAAGTCTTTTTCCTTATTACCTCTGAGGTACAAACCCAGCAAGTGGTATGGCTGGATCAAATGGCAGGCAGTCACAACTCCACCAGCAGTGTATTAGTGTCCCAATTTTGCCACATCTCCTCCAACATATATCACTTTCCTTTGCTGTCCTATTGTATCTGGCCTCTTTTAAAGCTGAGTGAGGAAAGAGGCACTGCTAGGTGACTCAGTGGTTAGAGCACCTGGAATCAGGAGGACCTGGGTTCAAATGTGGCTTCAGCCTTTTCCTAACTGTGTGTTCCTGGGCAAACCACTTAACTCCATCTTCCTAGCTGTTACCAATCTTCTGAAAATTCTGAATTTTCACAGAATTGTCACAATCTTCTGAATGAATTATAGTTGTTACTAAGACAGAAGATAAAGGTTAAAGTTGAGGAAATTGAGGCTCATATATGTGAACTGACTTGATCAAGGATATGAAACTAATAAGCAATGAAATCAGGATATGAATTTCAAGTTTTCTACCTTCAGGCAAGATGTTTTTACTTATAATATAACCTGTTCTTGGGAAAAGGAGATGGTTGCTAGCAAGGACTATTTGAATTGAAATTTAAGAGTGAGTCTTAGATCAAAGAAAAAAGCAGTGGATATCTCACTGTTATATCATGTGTACAACTGGGGAAAATTTCCTCTTGTTTTGACCCTCTGTCTCCATCACAGCCCAGGGTTCCATTAGTGTTTCTAGTGCTCATGTTACTCTTTCAACATACATTGTATATAAATCTTTTAGAGATCTTTCATCATATGTAAAGTAACTATACTAAAAACAATATATGATATTGGAAACCAGTATATATTTTGGGTTCTGCCATTAGACCAGTTTTAGTTTCACTGACATGTATTATCTTTTAGGCCACTTCCAAGAATGTGTTGGTATGTGTTTAACAACCAACTCTTGGATTTGGAGGTGGTGGAGAAGTACATACAAAACACTTTTAGGTGTAAAATGTTTTATTGTTATTTTCACTATCACTTTTTAAAGTATAGAAAATAAATAAAATAAAAATCAATCCTAATTTATATTTATATTCACCCTGAAAATTTAATGATTGCTTCTCAGGAGCCCAATTTATTTGGTTCCAGCACTTGCCTGACCCACCTCTCTTCACTTTGACTTAACAGTCTTGGTCAAATGCATGGCTAAAATCTAAATAAGTCATTTAACAATATTCCTGGAGCTACTAGTCCAATAATCCAGCAAAAAGAGAAATGGGATGTCTTTGGCCTGACCTGATCTCCAGAAATCCATGCAGAATTTGTGAATGCTACCTTTTCTAGATATTAATTGATCATTATTTAATAACATTCTAAAATATTGGCAGGAACCAAAGATAATCTTGTAGTCTTGTAATCTGCAGTTTATATTATCTTATTATTTTTTAAAATCAGTTCAACATTTGTCTTTTTCTAATCTTCTGGCTTCTCTTCTCTTTTCCCTAGTCTTTGGAGGCTCACTGAAAACGCTTCATTAATCATGTCTGACATTTCTTTTAGTAGCTTATTATATAGCACATTTTAGCTTGTGATTTGAACTCATCAAGGGCAGGTAGGTGCTTTCTTATCCTCTATTTGCTTATCTTAGGTATCAACTCCTCATTAGTCATATAAACTCAAGTTTGGATAGGCATCAGAAAGAATATCAGAGTTACCTTCATTGGTATAAGAAATATAGATATTTTCTTCATGATGATCCCTGCTGCAATTTATTATTCAGTAATATGGCATGTGCAAGCAGAATGGTAGAGGAGCAATGTAACTAGTGATGGATTATGCACAGGAGCTTTAAATAATGGATTATGAAGAGTACGCTAAAAGGTTACATTCAGTTGCTGATGTAAGATTGAGAAAGAGCATGTTAGTCTTGGAAAGGAGAGAAATAAACAAGAACAAGTAACAAACTCCTTAGTGCATCTTTTTACTTGCATTTTGACAGTTTTTCTTTTGTTTTCTTCTTGATCCAACTCAAAATCTGTCTTTTTGAATAGTAGGTTATATTTGTTTTATTTCAAACGTTGGAAAGTCAATCTGATGCTCTCTTTTGCTAGCTTGGGGAAAATGCTTCGTTAATATGTGTCAGTAAAACTGAAGTCTGAATGGTTTTCTGTTGCCATTTAATTCCCTTTTTTTTTTCAGACGCCATAGATGTGAAAATTCAGAAGAATCACTTTTTGCCAAACCTGTATGAGAAAAGAATTCCTTATCTTAAACTGTTTTTCTATGGTTTTTGGGAGAGTTTGTAAGCCAGATAGTCTTACCTAATTTAAAAATGAAATGGAATCTATTTGTATTGTACTTTTATTTATTTTAAAAAATATTTCCCAATTATATTTTAATCTAGTTCAAGCAACACTGGGAATGCTGAAGATGTTGCCCATGGGCCAAAAAGAAGGAGTATATGTGGTTTTGTACACGTCAAAAAATAACAAGATATTTATATAACATTTTGCAAAATGCTTCACAGGAATGATATCGGTGGTATCAAGGTCAAATAGAAAGGGGGAGAACTAATTCATACATAAGAATACTTATTAGCCATATATTCCTAGTTTTAAAATGAAATGTTATCTATGTTTTATTGCATTTTTATTTTGTTAAATATTTCCCAATTACATTTTAATCAAGTTCAAAGAACATTAGCAGTATTGTGGATGTTGTCTCTGGGGCAAAAAAAAAAATCAGTAAGCATTCTGGATTTGTTTCCTCGCTTGTAAAATAAAAGTATTGGTGGGTAGTTAGGTAGCTCAGTGGATTGAGAGCCAGTTTTATAGATAGGAGGCCCTAGGTTCAAATCTGACCTCAGACACTTCTTAGCTATGTGACCTTGGGTAAATCATTTAAGACAGAAGGTAAGGACTTAAAAAAATAAAAGTATTGGCCTAGATCTTTTCTCTTTTGCTTATTTTACTGATATCATTTTAATTTGTACATCACATTCTTTTCTGACTATATCTTTCCCCACTGCTCTGTCTTGGATGCATTCCCTTGTAAAAAAAACTGAAAAAAAAATAGGTTAGCTCATTGACCCTATCTGACACAATATATACTGTTCTATCCATCTATCATCTCTCCATTCATCTATCCATATATTTATTAAGCTTTTACTAACCATTAGGGCTTGCAAACAGTGTCTGCCCGAAAGGAGCTTACATTCTAGCACAAGAGATAACATATAAATAAATAAATAAATAGAAAATATAAGAAACAGAGTGGATAGAAGGAAAGCAACTGTAATGGGAAAGATACTAATAGGTGGAGGAAAGGCCTCAGTAGAAGGTACAATTTGACCTATCTATCTACCCATCTAATAGTTATTAAGCTTTTAATAAAAACCAAGGGTTCTCAGAGACAGAGGTAAGAAACGAGACCATTCCAGGCATGAGGCAGTTAGTACAAAGGCATGGGAATGAAAGAGGAACGTAGTGTATGAGGAATAGAAAGTAGGGCAGTGGAGCTTGACTATTCAGAGCAGAATAAAATGTAAGAATACTGCAAAAGTAAAAAGAGGTTCCTTTGTAAAAAATGCATAAAAAAATCACGCACCTCTTCAATGAAAGCTGGGAGATGGATTTTCTTAACTTTCCTAGAGCCAAACTTGGTCATTATAATTAGAATGTTTGTTTTTATTTTATTGTTGTTTCCACTGACATTGTTTTAGGTCATGTACATGACCTTTCTGGCCTTTCTCTTTGTGACCCCATTTGGGGTTTTCTTGGCAATGACAATAGAATAGCTTGCCATTTCCTTCTTTGGCTCATTTTACAGATGAAGAGACAGAGGTAAACAAGGTCAGGTAACTTTCCCAGGGTCACAATAAGTGTCTCAGTCCTGTTTGAACATATAACTATACATATACACATTTGCATATATTTGTATATATGTATATGTGCATATATACATATATATCTGTATGAACATATATAAAATTTTAGGGTATAGATATATAGTTATGCATACCCATCTATTTATCCATTATCTATCTATCTATCTATCTATCTATCTATCTATCTATCTATGTATCTATCTATCCATCTATACACCCACCCATCCACCCACTTATCCATCCATCTATCCATCCATCCGTCTATATCTATCTATCTATCTATCTATCTATCTATCTATCTATCTATCATCTATCTATCTATCTATCCATCCATCCATATACCCACTCATCCATCCACTTATCCATCCATCCATCTACCCATTCATCCATCTATCTATCTATCTATCTATCTATCTATCTATCTATCTATCTATCATCTATCTATCTATCTATCCATCCATCCATATACCCACTCATCCATCCACTTATCCATCCATCCATCTACCCATTCATCCATCTATCTATCTATCTATCTATCTATCTATCTATCTATCTATCTATCTATCATCTACCTATTTCCCCATAATATGTACATGGTGTACCAAATGTCTTAGTGAATTTTGAGCTAAAACTGCACACTAAGAGTTTTAGGATATACTGTGTGCTTATATAAATACACAAATTTCCTATTTATACTTCTAGACTGGTTTCTAAAAATAAATATTATTTCAGTTATGGATTGTGGATAATTTTGAACAAAGATCAAGTTTGAATAGGATTTTCTCTCCATTTTTCTGTCCTTGTCTTTCTATCTCTGTCTCTATCTTGTTTATATCTGTGTCTGTGCCTCTCCCTCACTCTTTCTCCAAGGCTGTCTTCCTTTTATGAAGATATAGCTTGCTTTTCATAGTTTTACGTTTGCCCTGTAGGTGTGACCAAAACCACCAATATGGCATCAATGTATTAAGGTTGCTCATTGTCCTCACAATGTTAGATAATGCCTCTTAGTGTTAGTGAGAAGGATATTGAAATTAAGAAATTTCTTTCAAGCAAATCCCATCCTAATGGAACCATGAGGACTCATTCTCAGTGATAAGGAAATTATTATTAAACTGGCAAATAGGTAGCATATTTCACTTTCTTAAGCATTTATAGATTAAACTACAGTTAAACAAATTCAATAAAGGTGACTTAGCTGTACTGAATCTCAGACTATATTATAAAATGGCAACCATCAAAACAGTCTGGTACAGAAATGTGATCTTCATCCTTTTTTTTTCCTTTTCATGAATGTCCAGGGAAAGTACACTAATCATAAACTGGAACTCAGCCAAAAAGTCTCTATTCTCCCTACTTCAGAAGTAAAATGAGTGGGAAGTTACTTTAAAATTCTTGCTTGATAAGGAATCATTCTTTTGGATACTAAAAAACAAATAATCTGGTATATAAAAACTGGTACAAAACAATACTGGTAAGAAATAAAGTGGAGGACCAGTGGAGTAAACTAGGCACTCAACATGCAGTGGTAAATGACTATAGTAAAGTAATGTTTGATAAAACCACAGATCCATGCTTTTGGAAGAAGAACTCATTATTTGACATAAATTTCTGAAAGAACTGGAAAATAAGGCAGAAATTAGGCACAGACTGACACTTCACACCATATACCAAGGAAAAGTCAAAATGGATACATGATTTAAAAATAAAAGGTAATAACATAAACAAGTTATGGGTGCACTAAACAGTTTACCTGTAACACCTATGGATAAGGGAAGAATTTAGGTCAAAACAAGACATAGAGAACATTATGAAATGTAAAATAGATAACTTTGTCTACATTAAATTAAAACATTTTTATACAAACAAAATCAATGCAGCCAAGATAAAAAGGCAAATATACATTCAATCATAAACAGAAACCAAACACATGAAAAGGACATGAAAATTAAATTGATTTTGGGGTCAGAGGAGCCTCTTTTTTCTGACTTCATTTCAATTTTATATTCAATTCTTAGGCCTCTTTTTTTCTTTAACGGTGATTAAGTTGTGAGTGAACTATATCATAAATGTTGAACCTAAGTAGGTAGTTATACCAAGAGGCAGAATATTAAATTCATGGAAAATCTCAGCAAGTTATGGTAATTCTCAGATTCAGTAACAGCAAGAAAATTTGCAAAGCATTAACTATAATTTTTATTATGATTAACTTCTGAACTCTTCTTCTGAAGTCTTCAGATTACTGTTGACTTATTAGATCTTCTTTTTCTAGAAAAAAAGACTTCAAAAGGAGTATGTGTTATACCATGTATTAGTATTGGCAACACTTTTGACAACTGAAACCCTTCATTTCAGCTGGGCTATTTTCCCTTAGGAGGTAAGCGAGGGTCTTTCTTGGCATAGTCAAGCTATTGGCCCTCTGTGGCTTTCCACTACACAGCTTGTACTCCCATAGGTTTGGCCCCTGCTTCCCTACCTTTTCTGGCATAGGAATCCTATTGAATGGAATTGGAAATAATATGTGATGGGAGCTTTGAGGTCCCTGCAAACCAGGGCACCAATGAGGCCCACAGTGTTATCCCAGATGAATCACCTAGGTGGATGGTTTTTTTTAAGGCTTCCAAAGAATATATTTGAAGCACTTTTTTTTTTCAAGCCAGAGACACCAATCTATGAAAATGCAATCTCTTTCCCTTTTTTTTTCTTTTCATGAATGTCCAGGGAAAGGGCACTAATCATAAACTATGGAACTCCGCCAAAAAGTCTCTGTTCTCCCTACTTCAGAGAAGCAAAATGAGTGGGAAACTACTTTAAAATTCTTGCTTGATAAAGAATCATCCTTTTGGATCCAAAAAAATAAACAAAAGAGAAGCCATTTCCTGACAAAATTTTATGATTTTGGGGTAATTCTAAGTCAGCATTTTACAGATCAGCTTAGCTCTCAGTCTTAAACAAACATGTCCAATAACTTCTAGGAGGACTTTGTAGCAGGGAGTCTCAACTTTTTAAACTTTTTTTTTCTGTCACAGACACTTTTGACAGTCAGATGAAGCCTATATTTTTAATGCATAAAATAAAATACATAGAAATACAAAGGAAACCAATTATATTGAAATATAGTTATCAAAAATATTTCTCTAAAAACATTAATGGAGTTTATGCAACTTTCTGATCTCTGTTCATGGCTCCACCCTTTTTGCAGTCATCCATATTCATATCCTAAGAGTTATTTCCTGGCTAGGATGAGAAAATTGGGTATGGATTTAGGAAACAGATCATGAGGAAGGGAATATGCATTTTATAGCACCACCAAGTGCCAGACAACATGCTAAATGTTTTGCAAATATTATCTTGATCTTCACAACAACCCTGTAACATAGATGCCATTATTATCTGAATTTTATAGTTGAGGAAAATAAGGCAAATAGTTTAAGTTATTTAGGGTCATACATGCTGGAATTGAAATCAAGTCCTTCTGATTCCAGACTCAGCACTCCATTCATTGACCCACATAACTGCCTCAGTCAGATAGGCACAAGAGATATAAACTTTCCAGCTATCTCCTGGAAACCCTTTCTTGGACCAAGGCAAAACAACTAAGAAAATTGTATCTTATTAATTCTAGTGTTTTGTGATTCTAAAGTTTTTAAAATCAAATTCCTTTTTCCTCATATATAGAATCAATTTCTAAGTCTCATCAATTCTATATCAGTCTTGCCCATCATATCTGCCCCTCTCTTACCTTTCCCACTATTACTATCTTGCTCAGATCCTTGTTGTTTCTCATCTACACTGTCAATAACAACCCCAATTCCTGCCTCAGTCTTGTCCTTCTCCAATTTATACTACCCATTTCTGCCATATTATTTCTTTAGTCTTCTGGTTCCTAGAAGACTATAGTTTCACAAAGGGAGTGCTTAATAATGTGTCTTTCATGTTTATCAAATTGGTATACAAAGATAGTAATGCCACTTCACTATTCTAAAACCTTCCACAGCTCCTCATTGCCTACCAAACAAAGGAAAAGTTCCATTTCAAGGACCTTCATCTGTGCCTATAGTCTACCTTTCTTTATACTTTCATTTCACTATACAACCCTTCACATCTCCCGTGTTTCATTCTACACGTTTATTCTTTCTTGATTCTATGCTTTGGCGCACTTTAAGACTAGAAACTCTCTCTCTTCTCTCTGCCTAATGACATAGTACCCAAACTTCTAAATTCAATTTAAATGCCACTTCATCCATGTTGTCTTCTCTAATCCTCCCCTTTCCCCTATGGAAGTGATTTTTCCCTCCTCTGAGCTGGTATCACTTTATACTCTTTTGGCATTGACTGAGTTTGAATTTTGTCTTGGACACATGTTGTGTGGCATTCATTGGGTAATCTCACTTTTCTAATCCTCTGATCCTTCTTCTATTGTACAGTGAGGATCATAATGCTTCTATCAGGTTATTTGTTATGAAGAAAATTATAGCATTGTAAACCTTTAAAAAATTCTATGAGATATCATTTATTTGTGTTCAAGAATCATCTCCCTTTAGACTGAGCACTTTGAGGCTAGATTTCTCATCTCATTTACTTTTGCATCTCCATAACACCTATCACAAAACTCTGTATATAGATGGAATTTAATAAATGTTGAATTAATGATCAATATGAAAATATATATTATGTGATAATATATGTACAACCTATATCATATTATCTGCCTTCATGGGAAAGGTGGCAGGATGGGAGGGTTGGAAAGGATATGGATTGCCAAATGTCAGAAAATGTATGTTAAAAATTGCATCAACATGTAATTTAGAAAAATAAAACAATAATTAAAAAATTAAAGTTGGGATAAACTGGGAGTTATGGACTAGAGGCAGGAAGTCCAAGTATAAGGCAATAATAATAAACCAGGAGAGAGACAAAGGGAGATTGATTGAACTCCAGTAGTGGCAGTGGAAAAATTTTGCATTTACAAATACTTTTATTTTTTCCAGATTACATGTTGATATGATTTTAAATAATCATTTTCTGACATTTTGTGATTCATGTTTTCTCCCTCTCTTGGCAGTAGAAATTGAAAGAAAAGTCAAAGTGGATATTAAGAAGATGTTATTGAAAGGACTTCATAAGTGATTAGCTATGGGGATGAGGGAATGGAAAGAGATGAAAATAACAGTCATGATTTCTTTGTTTTATTTTACTTTAAATTATGAACTTAATAACAACTATGAATATTTCAATATATAAAGAGGAGTAAAAGAGAATTGTATATGGAACTATGAATTTTTATTAATTTTTCTTTTTTGTCTAGTTTTTAAAATTCTTTTAAATTTAATATGGTAGTAATAGAACTGACTTATTTGAGTATGCTTCCTTCAATACTTCTTTCTGTTACCTTCTGTATATTAACAAATATTTCTGTTATTTTCTTTCTTTTTTATCTTTGGATCTCTATAAGTTCCACCAATTCTCCATTCCAAGCGCAACTGGAACAGGTGCCCTTTCTCATAACTAGAAAATATTTTCAAGCAAACATGTTGAATTCATTCTCAGACATAGCTGGTTTATTGACTTGTTTGGCTTGAATACAGGATTTCAGAGACAGAAGTTACCATAAAAGATCTAGTCCAATGTGATCATTTTATACATGAGTAATTGAAGCGGAAAGTGGTAATAATTTGCACGATGCCATACAAAGAGAGAGAGCATGGTCCTTGCTAGAAACTAGATCTCCTCCAGGAGTGTATTGAACTAACTCTGACCACCTGATAAGAACTAATTGTTAAATATTTAATATAACCAAATGAAATGAGCAGAACCAGGGAAAAATGTACAAAGTAACAGCAACATTGCACAGTAATAAAATCTGAATGACTTAATTATTATCAGCAATGCAAGGATCCAAGACAGCTCCAAGGGACTCATGATGAAAAAGGCTATTCACCACCAGAGAAGGAAATGATGGAGTTTGAATGCAGATGGAAGCATGCCATTTTTCACTTTATTTTTGTAAAGAGTCTTTGCATGTGTGATATATATCTTCTTTGACAACATGACTATGGAAATATGTATCATATGATAGCGCAAATATAACCTATATAAGATTATTTGCTATCTCTGGGAGGGGACAAATGAAGAAGAAAGGGAGAGAATTTGGATTGCAAAATATCAGAAAATAAAAGTCAAAAATAGTTTCAATATATAATTGTGAAAATGATAAAATTACTGGAGAAAAATAACTCAGAAATTGCCAATGGCAAAAATCAGGGTTTCATTTGCTGTCTTGTTGATTGTCTACTCTAGACCTAAGAAAGCAATGGAAAAAAATGTTAACAAATCAGATTAAATTTAAAAGTGGTCTATGATTACATTACTATCTCCCATCCCTGAAAGCTGGTTATTAAATATTTTGCCAGCAAACCTGTACCTGATTCACAGTCTGTTGCTCTTGACATGACTCCTCTAATTAGGAACTGAGATGAGAGCAATATGATTCATAGAGACAAAGAAGAGAAGGCATAAAAGTTTGAGGAAAAGGAAAGGTGTCATGTTTTGCTTTGAACCTAAGTTTCAGAAACTGTGTAGCAGGAAGTTGGAAATATAGGAAATATAGAACCAGAGAAAGAGATAGTGTTGAAGAAAGGAGTCTATTTTAACAGTAACTATTTTCTTGGTTTTTGAAAAGTTTAATGGGGCTCTGAGTGCAGGTGAATATTCATAGATGTTTATGTGTATTTGGTCACCTGGGTGAGTCAGGCCTGCCTGGATTCTGCTATGTCTCATAGTAAGCTGACTGAAATTTGGGCAAAGACGTTGGCTGTGCTTAATATATTACTTAGATTTTGTAAAAAGAAGGAGCCACACAGCCCAGAGGAGTGAGACAACTTGATTCCCTTCAGTAATGTGTACTTAGTCTGTTTCACTTCCAGGCTGTCAGCAGTTTCTATCCTTTCCTGTGGGAGCTGAGAAGCACTTCAACCAATTTGGTCTAGAAAAGCTTCATGCTTTCAGAAGAAGTCTTTTTTTTTCTTGCTAGACATATGTCTGATTTTAAATATTGCAAGAGTGTTAAATCATTTCTTAAGGGTAACCTTTGGGAACGTATTGAAAAATAAGTTGCTTTACTTTGTACCTTGTTTTGATACTGCACACTTTAGAGATAAACAATTTACTTTTCATACTTGTCTGACAAATAATATAACATATAATAATATAACATACTATAAAAAATACCTCAAACATCTATACAACATGTTATATTTGTAAACAAAAATGTCTTTGTAAGAGTTTATTTGTAAACAAAAACCCAACATGTGATATTACAAACAATGGTTTAATTAATTTATTATTAGCACATTAAGATGATGTCATACTATGAAGTATAAATAATTTCATTGCATATATATATATAAATTACATATGCTTTCATTCTATGATATGCCTCGTATTTATATTTTTAAAATAGTCTTATACACACGTTCTCCCAAAATGATAAAAAAGTCTCTTCTAGCTCAAAAATGCTGATTCTGTTACTTCATTTATGGATAATGGTGACATTGAGGGATGCATTGATTAATTCTCTAAAACCCTAGAAAAATCCCATGAGATTATTTTTTAAAAAACCCAAACAAACCTTACTTTTGTCTTAGTATCAGTTCTAGGACAGAAGACTGGCAAGAACCTAGGCAATTGGGATTAAGTGACTTGCCAAGGATCATACAGTTAGGAAGGCATTGAGGTCAGATTTGAGCCAAGGTCCTCCCAACTTCAAGCCTGATGTTCTATCTACTCTACTATCTAGCTGGCTCCCTGAGAAGTTATTTTGGCAGGTATGAGCATCTCTTTTTAAAGATGAAGAAACTGAGGCTCTGGTTTTTGGAAATAGCCTGAGGAGCCTAGTCTATTGATTAAGGGGGAAATAAAATTTGGGGTCCAAATCAAGGTGTGACTACTTAAGTGGTAGGATTGGTTTTCTCATGTGGCTTCTAAAGTGAATATTAAGAAAATCTCCAATAAGCAACCCCCATACTGTCTTGGAAAAGGCTAGTGTCACTAGAACAAGTGAATTTCTTCTTTAGATGACGACTTTGTTGGACAGTACTATTTTATTTGTAAATCTGAGATACTGGTTTAATATCTCCCTTGCCTCATCATTTTGTGGGGGTAGATCTATAGCCAGAGACCAAGGGGAGCCCTTATGGCCAAGTCAAGAAATGCCTTCCCTTTCAGCTTCAGTATCAATGTCTCTTTTACATCGTGTCAACATATTCCATGTCTATGGGCAGCATTGTTTGGTCACTCCCATCCTTGGAAGCTCTATCTCCATTCTGGTTCTGGTAATGTAGTTACTTATTACAATGTACTCCTAAAACACACTAACTAGCAATGGAGCTACCTAGGTGATATGTTGTGATTTTTTTTAGCACCCAAACTGAAGGTCGCTACGTTATGAATTTCATAAAATCCCTTCCTAATCATACCCAGAGTGGAAGCTCATATATTTGGAGGTTTCAATGATAACTGGAAATTATCCCCCAAATTTACTCCTCAGTGTTTTTGAGTGAATTTGGCAGGCAGAAGGTAACATTCCCTTAGTGATTTTCTGTGTGACAGAATTAAATGATCAAGAGGAAAATGAAAATCACTTTCCTATCATTTGTGGTATTGCTGTCAACATTAAAACCACAGAGATTCTTAGAGACTCGTTTCCCAAGAAAGGTCCAGAGGAAGAGCTGTATTAACAGGAGAGCCAGTGATTCATATTTATGATGCAAAGACAGAACACCTTCACATTGAGCTTTAATTTTTGTCACCCTTTCTTTTTGTCGAATTTTGGCTGCAAGATAATATGAGGGACTCTGAATATTAGAACATCTTTCCATTTTATTTCTTTTCAAGACATTCCTCCTTATATCCAATATCAGATCTGCTTTGACTTAAAAAATAGTAATTCACTATTTGTTCAAAACAGAACTCTATTCTAAATATAGAGAAAGCAGCTATGGCAAACAATTTCTTAACCAGGTAATTAAATATAGGCATTACAAAAAAACAAAGCAAAAAAAACCCTTTTGAATATAGCACCTCATTACCTCACACCTGATTTTCTGCAATAGTTTGTTGGTTTTCCTCACTCAAATGCCTTTCTGCTCCTTAGATGTTAAAATTCAAAGGCACAGATCTGAAAATGTCACTTCCTGAATATACCTCAGCATCTTCTTATTATTCTCAAAATCAAATATGTATAATATTAATTATATTATAATAAACAATTATAATGTATGTTAAATAAATAATTCTATTATAAATATATAAAGTCCAACTTCTAAATAGTGTTCAAAGCCCCTCATAACTTTGCCATTTCTCTCTATCCTCAACTTCTTTACCCTTATATTGTCCTCTCCTGCACTACCATGTACTCTACAATCCAGTGACATTGGGGCCTTTTTGCTGTTCCTCAAACAAGATACTTTATCTTCCAACTCCAGGAATTTTCTCTGTCTGTCCCCTATGCCTGAAATGCTCTTCCTCTTCATCTTTGCCTCTTGGCTATCTCCACATCTCAGCTGAAAATTCTCCCTTCTTTCTTTTTTTAAATTCTTACTGATGCTAAGTATCATTTCTAAGGTAGAAGAGTGGTAAGGGTTTGCATTGTGGGTTAGGTGACTTACCCAAAGTCATGCAGCTGGGAAGTGGCTGAGGCAAGATTTGACCCCAGTACCTTTCCTTTCCACATCTACCTCTCCACTGACCCACCTAGCTGCCCCCAAATTTCTCCTTCTTCAAGAAACCTCTCCTAGTCCTCTTAAATATAGTGCCTTCACTTTGTAGATTATTTCTAATTTATCCTGCACATAACTTATATGTACAGAGTGTTTTTGCATGTTCTTTGCCATTTGTTCTTTGGGAACAAAGACAATTTTGCCTTTTTTAGTATTCCCAGTGTTTCAAATAGGTACTGGCACATAGTAGGTACTTAATAACTGTTTATTAATTGACTGACATCCCATCTCAGTATCCCTGGGAAATTCAAATAATCTTTCAAATCCCTATGTATTTCTTAAAAACCTGAAAGTTACTGAAAATTTACTAATCTGTGCTGGTAAAAGGAATCTCCCCACAAGCAGTTCTCTATATTGATTAAATCTCACATCTATACTACTTCAACTTTTCCTCTTCTTTTAAAATATTTTTTTACTTAATGAACACCAACTACTCCCATCTATACAGTAGAAAAGAGAAATTATAGATAGGATTGCAAATCTATATGATGTATACCTCATTTTTTCTTTTAAAATATATAGAATAAATTCATCACATTGCTTTCGAAGCTGTCCTACTTGTCTATGATTCCCTTTAGCATTTCTTTTATTCTTTTCTTAGTACTTCAAAATCTTGTTTTGATGTTCCTCTTTTCTTTCCTTTTCATATGTCTCTCTTTTTTGTGGGGGAGACAATCCTATCTCCACTTCCTCTCTGTCTCCCTATTTCCCTTCTTCCCTAGAAGAAAGAAAAGAAGAAAAATATTTGTAACATATATATATATTATCAAGTAAAACAAATTACCATGTTGCCTGGGTCTGAAAATTCAAAGTCTATGATCTACATCATATTAAAGTCAGGAGCCTAAGGTTCAGCAGAATTTAAATCTTCTTGGAGAGGGCACTTCTGTTAAGTGACTCTGGGAACAAAAAGAGTAGCTTCCTGAAAAAAAATAATATATACACATACATGCGTATGTGTATATATTTTCCCCAGAAAACACCTTTTTGTTCCTTGCATTTGTCCATATATACAATATATCAATAAAACTATTTATGATTCTTCCATCACTTGATTTAGAAAAAAACCAACAACACTCCTACACTATGTCTTAGAATTGATATTAGTATTGATTTTTTATTTATATTTTATATTTTATTTTTTTAACATTTAATAATATTTATTTTTTAGAAAAGTTAACATGGTTACATGATTCATGCTTTTACTTTCCCATTTAACACCCCCACCTCCACCCCCAATAGCCAATGCACATTTCCACTGGTTTTAACATGTGTCATGGATCAAGACCTATTTCCATATTAATGATAGTTGCACTGGGTGGTCCTTAGAGTTTACATCCCAAATCATGTCCACTTCAACCCATGTGTTAAAACAATTGTTTTTCTTCTGTTTCCACTCCTGTAGTTCTACCTCTGAATGTGGGTAGTGTACTTTTGCATAAATCCCTCAGAATTGTCTTGGGTCATTGCATTGCTGCTAGTACAGAAGTCCATTACTATTTTACCACAGTGTATTGGTTTCTATGTGCAATGTTCTTCTGGCTCTTCTCCTTTCACTCTGCATCAATTTTTGAAGGTCGTTCCAGTTTACATGGAATTCCTCCAGTTTGTGATTCCTTTGAGCCCAATAGTATTCCATCACCAGCTTATATCACAATTTGTTCAATCATTCCCCAATTGAAGAGCATACCCTAATTTTCCAGGTTTTTTGCCACCACAAAAAGCACAGCTATAATATTTTTGTATAAGTCTGTTTATCTATGGTCTCTTTAGGGTATAAACCCAAAAATGGTATGCCTGGATCAAAGGGCAGGCATTCTTTTATAGCCCTTTGAGCATAGTTCCAAATTGCCATCCAGAATGGTTGGATCAGTTCACAACTCCACCAGCAATGCTTTAATGTCCCAATTTTGCCACATCCCCTCCAACATTCATTACATTTCCCTTCTCTCATTTTAGCCAATTTGCTAGGTGTGAGGTGATACCTCAGAGTTGTTTTGATTTGCATTTCTCTAATTATTAGAGATTTAGAACACTTTCTCATGTGCTTATTGATACTTTTGATTTCTTTATCTGAAAATTGCCTATTCATGTCTCTTGCCCATTTATCAATTGGGGAATAGCTTGATTTTTTATACAATTGATTTAACTCCTTGTATATTTAAGTCATTAGACCCCTGTCAGAGTTTTTTGTTATAAAGATTTTTTCCCAATTTGTTGTTTCCCTTCTGATTTTGGTTGCATTGTTTTTGTTTGTAAAAAAGTTTTTAATTTAATATAATCAAAATCATTTATTTTACATTTTGTAATTTTCTCTAACTCTTTCTTGGTTTTAAACTCTTTCCTTTCCCAGCGATCTGACAGGTATACTATTCTGTGTTCACTTAACTTATTTATAGTTTCCCTCTTTATATCCAAGTTGTTCACCAATTCTGAATTTATATTCAATGTGTAGGGTGTGAGATGTTGATCTAAACCTAATCTCTCCCATATTGTTTTCCAAATTTCTTAGCAATTTTTGTCAAGTAGTGGATTCATGTCCCAAAAGTTGGGCTCTTTGGGTTTATCATACACTGTCTTGCTGACGTCACTTACCCCAAGTCTATTCCACTGATCCTCACTTCTATCTCTTACCAGTATCATACTGTTTTGATGACTGCTGCTTTATAGTATAGTTTAATATCTGATACTGCTAGGCACCCTTCCTTTACATTTTCTTTTCATTATTTCCCTTGATATTCTTGATCATTTGTTATTCCAAATGAACTTTGTTATAGTTTTTTCTAATTCAGTAAAAAAGTTTTTTGGTAGTTTGATAGGTATGATGCTAAATAGGTAAATTAATTTGGGTAGAATGGTCATTTTTATTGTGTTAGCTTGTCCTACCCATGAGCAATCAATGTTTATCCAATTGTTTAGATCTAGTTTTAATTGTTTGGAAAGTGTTTTGTAGTTGTTTTCATATAATTGCTGTGTTTGTTTTGGTAGGTAGATTCCTAGGTATTTTATATTGTCTAGGGTGATTTTAAATGGTGTTTCTCTTTCTACTTCTTGCTGCTCTAGTGTGTTGGAAATGTATAGAAATGCTGATGATTTATGTGCATTTATTTTGTATCCTGCAACTTTGCTAAAGTTGTTGATTATTTCTACAAGCTTCTTAGTTGATTCTCTAGGATTTTTTAAGTAGACCATCATATCATCTGCAAAGAGTGATAGCTTAGTCTCCTCATTGCCTATTTTGATACCTTCAATTTCTTTTTCTTCTCTAATTGCTATGCTAGTGTTTCTAGTACTATGTTGAATAATAGAGGTGATAATGGGCATCCTTCTTTCACTCCTGATCTCATTGGGAAGGCTTCTAGTTTATCCCCATTGCATATGATACTTGTTGATGGTTTTAGGTATATACTATTTATTATTTTTAGGAAAGGTCCTTCTATTACTATACTTTCCAGTGTTTTCAATAGGAATGGATGCTGTATTTTGTCAAAGGCTTTTTCAGCATCTATTGAGATAATCATGTGATTTTTGTTTGTTAGACTGTTGATATGGTCAATTATGTGGATGGTTTTCCTAATGTTAAACCATCTTTGCATTCCTGGTATAAATCCCACCTGATCATGGTGGATGATCCTCTTGATCACTTGCTGGAATCTCTTTGCTAGTATTCTATTTAAGATTTTTGCATCTATGCTCATTAGGGAAATTGGTCTATAGTTTTCTTTCTCTGTTTTTGATCTACCTGGCTTTGGAATCTCTACCATATTTGTGTCATAAAAGGAATTTGGTAGGGCTCCTTCTTTGCTTATTATATCAAATAATTTGCATAGTATTGGGATTAGTTGCTCTTTGAATGTCTGATAGAATTCACTTGTGAATCCGTCAGGCCCTGGTGATTTTTTTCTTAGGGAGTTCTTTGATGGCTTGTTCAATTTCTTTTTCTGATATGGGATTATTTAGGTATTCTATTTCATTTGCTGTTAATCTAGGCAATTTATATTTTTGTAAATATTCATCCATACCTCCTAGATTGCTATATTTATTACCATATAATTGGGCAAAATAGTTTTTGATTGCCTTAATTACCCCTTCATTAGAGGTGAGGTCTCCCTTTTCATCTTTGATACCATCAATTTGGTTTTCTTCTTTCCTCTTTTTATTAGATTGACAAGTACTTTGTCTATTTTATCTGTTTTTTTCAAAATACCAGTTTCTAGTCTTATTTATTAATTCAATAGTTCTTTTACTTTCAATTTTATTAATTTCTCCCTTGATTTTTAGTATTTCTAATTTAGTTTTCATCTGGGGAATTTTAATTTGCTCGCTTTCTAATTTTTTAAGTTGCATGTCTAATTCATTAATCTCTGCCCTCCCTAATTTGTTAATATATACACTCAAGGATATAAATTTCCCCCTGAGTACTGCTTTGGTTGCATCCCAGAGTTTGGTGATGTCTCATCATTGTCATTCTCTTCAATGAAATTATTGATGGTTTCTATGATTTCTTCTTTGACAAATTGTTTTTGGATAATCATATTGTTTAATTTCCAATTGGTTTTTGATTTTCCTGTCCAGGTGCCCTTATAATTATTATTTTTATTGCATTATGATCTGAGAATGTTACATTTATTATTTCTGCTCTTTTGCATTTGTTTGCAATGTTTCTATGCTCTACTACATGGTCAATCTTTGTGAATGTACCATGTACAGCTGAAAAGAAGGTGTATTCCATTTTGTTCCTATTTATTTTTTCTTCACCTATCTATTACATCTCATTTTTCTAGGACTTCATTTACCTCTCTTACCTCTTTCTTATTTATTTTTGGCTGGATTTATCTAGATCTGAAAGAGAAATATTTAGATCTCCCACTATTATGGTTTTACTATCTATTTCCTTCTTGAGCTCTGCCAGTTTCTCCTTTACGAATTTGGATGCTATGCCATTTGGTGCATAGATATTGAGCACTGTTATTTCCTCATTGTCTATACTTTTATCAAGATGTAATGACCTTCCCTGTCTTTTTAAATCATATCTATTTTTACTTTGGCTTTGTCAGACTACATGATCGCTGCTCCTGCTTCCTTTTTCTCATTTGAAACCCAAAAGATTTTGCTCAAGCCCTTTACCTTAAACTTGTGTATATCCACCCGTTTCATATGTGTTTCTTGTAGACAACATATGGTAGGATTTTGGTTTCTAATCTACTCTGCTATTTGCTTCCTTTTTATGGTCGAGTTCATCCCATTCATATTCAGAGTTATAATTATCAGTAGTGTATCCTCTCCTAGTTCTACCTCTTCTTCTTACACTATTTCCTGTTAAACCAGTGGTTTGCTTTAAACCTGTAACCCTTGTCCCCTCCCTTGATTTACTTTCCTCTTTTACCCTCTCCCTTATTATTCCTCTCTTTTTATTTTTAAGGCCTAATGAATTCCCTCCTCCTTCTTCTCCCTTCCTTTTTTTGACCTCCCCACTCCCCTGCTCCCCTTGGTTTATCCCTTCTGACTTTCTCAGTAGGGTTAGATAGAGTTTTATATTCCAATGGATATAGCTACTCTTCCCTCTCAGGGTTAATTACACTGAGAGTAAGGTTTAAATATTACCTTTTAATGCTCTCTTCCTCTCCTTCTTATAATAGTATTCATCCCTTCCCCTTCCCTTGCCCTCTTTGTATATAAGGGAATATCCTATTTTTCTTATTCATTCAAGTTTCTCTTGGTGTCCTCTGCTATTCACCCCCCTCTTTCCCACCCCCATATCATCTTAGACCATTTAGTATTCCAACCTCTCCCTATGAGTAATTCTTCTAATGACTATAATAGTGAATAGAGTTCAGTACAGAGAATTATACATAACATTTCTCCACATAGGAATACAAATAATTAGATCCTATTGAAGCCCTTAAAGAGGAAAATTTAAGAAATAAGAGTTTTCTTACTTTCCCTTCTGTTTCTTATTTACCTTTTCATGTTTCTCTTGATTTTTGTGGTTGGATATCAAACTTTCCATTTAGTCCTGGTCTTTTCTGTGCAAATACTTTAAAATCTTCTATCTTGTTGAATGCCCAACTTTCCCCTGGAAATATATAGTCAGTTTTGATGGGTAAGTGATACTTGGTTGTAGACCCAGTTCTCTTGCCTTTCTGAATATCATATTCCAAGTCTTGCGGTCTTTTAGTGTGGAGGCTGCCAGATCCTGTGTGATCCTGATTGGTGATCTTTGATATCTGAATTGTCTCTTTCTGGATTCTTGTAAGATTTTTTTTACTTGGAAGCTCTTGAATTTGGCTATTATATTCCTGGGAGTTGTCTTTTCAGTGTCTAGTGTAGAGGGTGATCTATGGATCTTTTCAATGTCTATATTGCCCTCTTGTTGTAGAACTTCAAGGCAGTTGTGCTGAATAATTTCTTTTAGTATGGAGTCCAAATTTCTATTAATTTCTGCTTTTTCAGGAAGACTAATGATTCTCAAATTGCCTCTTCTAGTCCTGTTTTCTTGATCTGTCAATTTCTCATTGAGATATTTCAAGTTTCCTTCTATTTTATCAGTCTTTTGACTTTGTTTTATTTGTTCTTGCTGTCTTGAGAGATCATTGGCTTCTACTTGCCCAATTCTTGTCTTTATAGACTGGTCTTCTGCTATAAGCTTTTGATCTTCCTTTTTGATTTGGTCTGTCCTGTTTTCCAGCTGTTTGATTTTGGTCTCCAATTTGTTTATCAATTCTTTTGATTTGGGGGTTATCTTTTTCAAATTGCCCAATTCTAGCCGTTAGAGACTGGTTTTCTTTTCAATCTGGTCATTTCTGGTCTTCAATTTGCTTGCCTCACTTTCCAATTGTGAAATTCTGCCTTTTAAACTGTTCTCTTCTTGCCCGATCTCTTCCATCTTTCTCATAATCTCAGATTTGAACTCTTCAAGAACTTGTGACCAGTTTTCATTTTTTTGGGAAGGTTTGAATATGGTTACTTGTTTGTTCTCCTCTGCTGTTTGCTCTGTTGTCTGGATTTTTTCTGTGCAAGCGTTGTGGAGTGTTAAAGGTTTCTTCTTGATCTTTCTCTTCTGGGGTTCCTGTGGATGGTTTGCCATTGTGAGCCTTGTGCCCTCTCAGCTTTATCCTCACACCCAAAGTCTGTCTGCATTCTTTAGGCTCCTGAGGTCTCAGGTCTGGTTGTTCTCAGGGTCAAGCCTCCTGGGGGTCCCCTTGCTTGTTCCTCTGCCTGATGCTCCTTTAACAGTCTCAGGGAACTTCCTACATATTCATGTACCCCTCTGAGCTTGGTCACCACTCAAGGTCTGCGCTGCGCTCATGATCCAAGTCCGTGCCTGAGCTCAGGGTCTGTGTTCAAAGTCTGTGTGTTCTTTAGCCTCTTGGGGTCTTAAGTCTTGCTGCTTTGAGGGGCAGGCCCTGGTGTGCTGCCAATGACTTGATGGGTGCCCCAAACCTGCTTTAACTCTTTTGTGCTGGCTTTGGCACTGTAGGTGGTGTGGTGGGGAGTGGGTTGCTCAGCTTGCGTTTTAGTGAGAGCTGTTTCACACCTTTATAACATCGAAATGCCCGATTCCATGTACCTTCAATGCTGCGCCCTGTTGTGGGGTCCCTTCATTCGTCTGGATTTGTTTTTATGTCTTCTTGAGGAGTCCTATATGTGTGGGTTAGGAGAGGTCAAGCAGCTGCTTTTTACTCTGCAGCCATCCTAACCTGGAACTTAAAAAAAAATCACTAGTATTGATTTTTAAGACAGAAGAGTAGTAAGGGTTAGGCAATGGAGTTGTGACTTGCCCAGGGTCACAGAATTGGAAGTCTATGAGGCCAGATTTGAACCCAGGTCCTCCTTATTCCAACTCTGGCACCATCACTGGATGTTAATGGATCTTAGTATCAAATATATTTTTCTATGGAAGAATTCATGATTGCAAATATGTTTTCTTATGAAATAATTTGGATGAAACTACTTAAATATATAGAGTCTGAATATGGGATTCAATTATTTTCTTTTTAAGAAGAAAATATTGGGGCAACTTTTGGATTTTCAAAAGAATTGGTTTCCAACTCAAAGTCTTTTATGCCTTTCTTGATTTTGCCTCAGCTTTTGTGCTTGTCTTTATTATTATTATTTGTTAGTTATCAGTGATGAAGGCACTCATTGCTGAAGTAAGATTCTGTAAGTGACCTAAAAGAAAGTTTAATATGATGTATTCAGTATAAATATTTCAACCCAAATGTCTGCCAAATAGTAAATCAAATAAGACTACGATAGTCACTATTTTCTAACCCCCCCTCAAAAAAAGGGAAAAGTTTTCAGTTCTTTAGAAATTAATTTCTCTTGTAGAATATGAAGGGAATATTTTCCATATATTCCAAAAATAAGGCCTTTCGCAGGATGAAATCTACACAGTCTATTTTGTTTAGAAAACAAAATGTTACTCAACATTTAAAAAATCCAAATGCACCCATAATTTAAATAAAACAAATATTGATGTGTGGGAGGAAGAAAATAGGTCTGAAAGGCTATGAATTTGAAATGATAATAAAATGTTCTTAATTGGTTTTATTTGATTCAAGTACCACTGACTAGTTGTGTAATCTTGAGTAAATCACTTTTCTCTACCCAGACATGAAGGCAATGCCTGCCACATATTCTGAAGATACACCATAAGGATTCCTGGGATTTGCCATCCATTCTTTTTCTCTACCCTTAGGACTTTTATGTTTTCGCCTCTGCCCTACAGCTCAATTTTCCTATAGATGTTGTTTTCCTCAATTAGTGTGTGAGCTGCTGGAAAATCCAGATTTTTTTTTTCTATTTGTATCTTTGGCACTTAGCACAGTGCTTCACAAATAGTAAATAACAAATGCTTAATGCTTACATTTTCCCTTCATTCATTCTCTGGGACTTCATTTTTAATTTATGAAATGAAGAGTTAGTATAGATAACCTATAGTAAGGACATTGTCACACTTTCTTTTGCTCATAACAGTGTTTTCCTTTGCTAGTAATCATGACATACTTTGGGAGAGATGAGTGACTTAGCATGAATATGTGACTTATGTTTTTAAGTTCCATTAAATTCACGGCTCATCTGGTCAAAATGCAAGGCACACCTTCACCTATCACTGCACTGAGGTGCTTTTGATCACTGGCAATCTATGATTTTAAGCAGGAGAATTTGTTCAAGGTCTAGCGGGATCTCAGGCTTTGAACTGGAAGGAATCTTTGAGGTCATCCAGCCTAATCTTGTAATTTTGTAGATGACAATGATCCTGTTGAGATGAATTGATCAAAAAATAGTATATAGCAGGGGCAGCTAGATAGGACAATTGAGAGAGTGCTTGGAGCCAGGAAGATCTGAGTTCAAATACAAGTCTTAGACACTTATTGAACAAGACTCTTAATTTCTATTTGCCTCAGCTCTTCCTGTTAATGGAGACACACTGGAGAAAGAGATGACCAACCTCTTGAATATCTTTGCCAAAAGAAATTCTCATGCACAAATGGATAGAATTAAGATTTTTTTTAAAGTCTGACTCAAATATAAATTACCCTATGAGGCAGGTGGGTGGCACAATGGATAGAATTTTTGGACCTGGGGGTCAGGGAGATGAGATTAAATTCAGTCTCAGGTATTTAATAGGTGTGTGACCCTGGGCAAATCACTTTAATCTAGAGAGATTATTTCCCTTAGTTTCCTCAGCTGTAAAATGGAGATAATAGCACCTATCTCGTGAGTTTGTTGTGAGGATCAATTGAGTTAATATTTGTAAGGCACCTAGTATAATGCCAGTACATAGTAAGTGCTACGTAAATCCTTATTTCCTTCCTTTCCTCTTTCACATGAAATCTGAAAGTTAAGTAGCTTCCCTTTGGATCTCACATAGAATTTTGCTTGCATCTCTCTGTTGCATTCCTCGTGCATTGCTTTTATACTATTTTGTTATTATAATATAACATTATATTGTTATTTTTACAAAGAGCACATACTACCAGATAGTGAGCTCTATAAAGATAAGGATGTCTTTATCTAAATTTTCTTTTCTCTCTTTTTTAAAATCTTTACCTTCTGTCTTAGAATGAATACTATGTATTCATTCTAAGGCAGAAGAGCAGTAAAGTCTGGGCAATGGGGATAAGTGACTTACATAGGGTCACACATCTAGGAAGTGTCTAAAACCAAATTTGAACTCACATCTTTCTGTCTCTATGCCTCGTTTTCAATCCACCAAGATAGCTAGCTACCCTCTCTCTATACTTACTAATGACTAGATGCAATAGACTGCAGGTAATACTAACTGGAATGAACTTTCAGTTATATGCTGCTCTGGACTGCATGTCTTTACCACTTAAATAAAAATGAGAGAGGAGGGGTGAGTTGTCTCCACTGTCACTCAAGCAATGATTCCTGCGAGCCCATTTTCAGTTTGAGAAAGATTTACACCTTGAAAATTGGCAAATGTTACAAATCAGAAATTAGTTTATTGTTTTGTTTATTTTCTAGACTTAAAAGTACTGTAGATTAAATTTCAAAGTACGTCCTGTATTTCTGGAGATCTGGTTGCAAAACATGTAACAGTGCATCCTTGTGCTGAATTAGCCCAGTCAGTTTTTAATATAGCACTATTGCGCAGTTGTTTATCTGTCATGTCCAATCTTCAGGACTCCCATTTGGGGTTTTTGTGACAAAGTGGTTTGCATTTCCTCCTCCAGCTCATTTTACAGCTAAGAAAACTGAGACGAACAAAGTTAACTGACTTGCTCAGATTCACTTAACTGCTCTGAGACCAGATTTGAACCTAGGTCCTCCTGATTCTAGGCCTGCTTTTCTATCTACAGTTTCCCCAGTGACTTATGGTTTAAAAAAACAAACAAACTCTTACCTTACATCTTGGAATCAATCCTGTCTGTTGATTCTAAGGCAGAAGAATGGTAAGGGCTAAGCAATGGGGGTGAAGTGACTTGCCCAGGGTCACCCAGTTAGGAAGTATCTGAGACCAGATTTGAACCTAAGACTTTCTGTCTTTAGGACTGGCTCTCAATCCACTGAGATATCCAGCTGTCCTACAATTTATAATTTTAAAGAATTGCGTAGAGGACTGAAATATTAAGTGATTCACTCAGGGTCATGCAGTCAGTGTGTGTCAGAGGAGAAGACCTGAAGTCAAGTCTTCCTGTCTTTGAGGTTGTCTTCAGATTCACTAGTCCACAAGTGTGTGGGATTCCTTATTTCCTAATGTGCCCCAATAATCTTCTGTTTCAGAAATCAGGGTCCTGGGTGATATAGCCTCCGAGGACTTAAGCTCAAAAAGAAGAGGTGGTTATCTTGAAATGAAGCTTTTTTGGCTTGACAAATCTGGCTGGCAGGGTATGATTTATGACTTGATTTATATGAATCATCTGCCATATTTGTACAGAGATGAAAAAAGCCAACATTTCTTACAGCCACAGTTCCATTATGCACTTAAAAATTGAGACAGCATTGAATGCTTTTGAGTTTTTTCTCTGTGGACCTTTGACCCAAAGTCTTTTGGAATACTGTTTCAGACTGTTTGGAGAAGTTTTAAATGCAGGTGAAATTGTAAAACAAAACAATTATATTTCCCTGCCATTGGATTTTGGCCTTGAGAACATGAATACAGTTGCAATTTGGAGACAATCCCTATTTTGTTGGACTGTTCTTCCTCTTAAGGTAATAGTTTAAAGAATTCCTTCCACAGAGTCTCAGCCAAATAATTTCTGTCTTGGCTTCATCCCCCTACAGATCCAGCAGGTTGAAATCTCTGGCTTACTGTGTCCAAGGCTCTTTGGTTAATCTGAAAAGATAGTCTAGAGCAGTGGTTCCCAGACTTTTTTGGCCTACTGCCCCCCCTCCAGGAAAAATATTACTTAGTCCCCTGGAAATTAATTTTTTAAAAAAATTTTAATAGCAATTAATAGGGAAAATAAATGCACCTGTGGCCATCACTGTCTCCTTGGATTGCTGCAGCACCCACCAGGGGTCGGTGGCGCCCACTTTGGGAATCACTGCTCTAGAAGAAAAGACCATGGTGAATATCAAGCATTATGTTATCTGTGAATTGTTTTTCTCAGGGTAGTACTTTTCCCCCAGCCTCTCCTTTCCTACTAGTAACTAATTACAGATTCCTCTTTGTATCTCTCTGTCATGTTTTGGCGACAGTTCCATGTACAGGTTGTATATTCTGCCCGAGTAAAGGGATTGAGTGTTAGCAAAAGTCAATAGCTCTTCCTGAAATTATTTTACTTTAGTAAGGGTCCTTTGATTAGGTGGAAATGATGGCCACTCTCTTCCTGTTATTTGGTCCAAAAGCAGCTTAATTGCTATGATTATGGACAAGCCACTTGATCTCTCCAGACTTCCATTTTCTCATCTATAAAATGAAATTTGGATTAGAGCACTGGTGTCAAGCAAAAATAAAAATGAGGTCACTGAGTCATCTATAAGGGTCTCATATTGACTTAGGAAAATACATTACATTTATATGTTATGTACTTTTATTTATTATGTTAAATATTTTCCAAATACATTTTAATCTGGATTGGCCTTCATTTAGAGACATGATAAGTTGCCAATGGATCATATATTTGACTCCTTCCAAATTGGGACCTATGGTCCTATGGTTTCATTTTCATGAGGTCTGCCATGCTCTCCAGTAATAAAATGCCAACATTTATATAGGGCATAGAAGTTTGTATACACTGTCATCTTTGGGCCTCACAATGGCCCTGTAAAGTTGACATGTAAAATTCTATCTCCGTTTTCCAGATTATAATATAAATTCATAACATTCAAGCCAGAAAGGTCTTCACAGGCCAAGAAGAGGAAATAGAGGCTTAGCTAGATTTGGATTCAGATATTTCTGACTCACTAGTGCTCCTTCCTAATTCTACTCCCATTTCTCTAGATTTATGTCTTTGGGTAAAACCTTTGTCTCCAGAAAGTAATTATTAAAGCAGCAACAACAAACACAATAACTTACTAATAAAGAAGCATTTTTTAAATGCTCACTTTGTGCCAGGCACTGTTAGGCTCTATAGAAACAAAGACATAAGTGAAATCCTTACTGCTCTCAGGTGAGTTAGACTTTTGGGGGAAAAAAGTATACACATATAGGCAATTACAGCAGCAGCAGCAGTAGCCTTGGAGATCTTAGCCAAAAGGCAGCTGGGTAACTCAATGGATTCTAGAACATTTGACAACAGGAAAGAAAGGGAACTGATCATAGTTCCAGGACCAACAGGACTGCTAGGACTTGTGGCTATAGTGAATAAGGTCTCTTTATGGGCAAAGTCCAGAGAACATAACAAAAGAGCAGTGGCCACACCCCTATTCAGATCACAATACCTTGGAAGAAGTGAAAACTTACTGAGAGCCAGAACTAGCTCTGAAAAAAGTAGCAAAACAACCTGAAGCTTGGTAGAATGCTTCCTCCACCTTGAGAGCTGAACCTATCTTTAACATAAAGATAAAAATAGGAAAAAATGGGCCGGAAAACTGAATAACCAATAGCAAAAAATGAACATGACCTTTAAAAGTTACTATAATGACAGGGGAGATCAATACAAATAGGAGAAAAAATGATATCAAAACAACTACCCAAAAAGTCTCAAAAATGTGAATTAGAAACAAGTTCCGTCTCCCAAAATTTTTTGGAAGAGCTCAAAAATGATTTAAAAAATTCAGATAAGAATAGAAGAAAATTGGGGAAAGTAATAAGAATGATGCAAGAAAGTTAAATAGAGTCGAAAGTATGATGAGTCACAAAAAATACTGAAGGAAATAACATTTTAATAAACAGAATCACCAAATTATAAAAGAGGCATAAAAAATTCATTGAAGAGAACTTCTTCAAAAGCAGAATTGGTCAAATAGAAAAAAAGAAGCACAAAAAAAAAAACAATTCAATAAACCAATGCTTTAAAAATTAGAATTTGGCAAGTAGAAGTTGATGACTCCATTATCAAGAAGTAATGAAACAAAATCAAAATAATAAATATGTGAAACATCTCATTGGAAAGACAGCTAATTTGGAAAATATATCCAAGAGAGATAATTTAAGAATTATTGGATTGCTTGAAAATCATGAAAAAAGAAAGACAACATATTTCAAGAAAATTTTTAAATTGAGAATATTTTTTCCATGGATACATGTGTGGAGATTAAAATTAATATGGAAAATACTAAATATTATATTTGTAAATATTTTATTAATAATAAACTAACAAAAGAGATTAACTAAAAGGTTACTCACCAGCCTGATCCCAGGAACAAAAGAGAAACAGGGAGGAGTTACAGCCAAATATAAAACAATAACGTGACCATGCCAATGTGGAGGCACAGGAGAGATTAAAGGAAATTTTGAGAAAACTAAGGGACTTAGTGGGGAATCAAGTCCAAGGTTCAAAATCTCCATTTATAAATACCCCACTGTGATCCTTTGGGAGACCAGTCTCTCCAATGGATCATAAATACATAATCAACATATAAATTGCAATAATTTGTGGATAAAAGGAAAAAAAAAGAACAAAATCAATGACTGCTACATTAAAAAGCTAATTTGGGGGCAGTCCCCTTTGAAAAAGAAGTATACATTCAAAAGAAATGCTTTCAATCCCCCATAGTTCAAATTCACTTCCCAAAGTTCAATTCTGGATCTTCCTGATGCAGTGTGTGGTCTCTGCAGGCATCTTCATGGCACCTTCTCCAATCAGGTTCATTGTCTGGATTCTGGGAGGTAGCAAATTTCTTAAATTCTAAAATTTCCTAAATTCAAATCAAAGTTCACAACAATAACAAAGTCCCCCCTGAGGAAAGTAATAACAAACAGGGATCACTCAGGGCTACATGGCTGTTATAAGGTATATGAATCAATTGCAAAAGAAATAAAAAACAAAAAAAACCACATAAAAGAGAAAAAACAATTTGAGGATAAAATAGAAAATGTCAAAGTCTTATGCCTAAAAATATAAGTAAAGGAAAAATAAAACTATAACAGGTCCTTGAATCATGGCTCAATTAAAGTGATTTAAGTAAATATGCACTTTCCCAATCAGTAGCCAGGACTACAGAACGTTTGTCACACTTATAAAAGACAGAAATAAGGGACTAGATTATAGGAGCCAGAATGGTAGCCAGGATGAGGTGCTTGGATAGAATGTGGTGAAGAGGAAGTCCTATATCTTAACATATGTTAAGTGCTGCAACCTCAACCCCCCCAAAAGTTCAAGTCCTCTTGTATTGGCTCAAAATTACATCAATCCTACTGGGATTGGTTGGTCTTGTTGACCTTGTGCTCAATTGGCACTATGCAGGTTGGCTTTGTGCTTCTTTAGCACTCTGCATTGGCTCTTTTTAAATACTCTTCTGGAATCAGACAGAATCATTAAGCAAAGTCCCATAATTATTTAAACAATCAATGGCATTATTCTATAGTTTAAAGCCTTTTGGTATACATTAATATTAGAATGAATGTATTTTAAACTTATATTACTGCAAATTAAAAAAAGATTAATATTGATAATGTGTTCAGGTACAAATAAGAAAGAAAAAAAGAAACTCAAAGCTGTATTGCACAAACAAGGGGAAAAAATAAAAGGATGTTTTAAAAATCAAAAATATATAGCTTAGAATCAGCAAAAGGTTTCTCACCCAAAAAATGAGACCGAATTTCCTTTTTAAACTTGGCCATGATCTACTGTGAATGCAAATTTATAAATCTGAATAACAGATTTTTATAATTTATTATAATTTTATAATATATTATTATAATAATTTATAAAAACAATAATATAGTAGATAATGTTCATTCAAATAAAGACCCAAAATCCCAAAATTCACAATAGCCTAGTTATTGACAATAGCAAACAAACCCACTATCATAATAGGATTCACATGAGTTGCTGTGTGACATTTTAAAACCTATGAACTGATGGATACTTGTCACAAATTCAACAGATGTAGCAAATCTTTCAACTTTGGCAATTGCTGATGTAAACCTATTTGGGTCTAAAACATCACCAGGAATTCTAGATCCTTCTGATGGGAAAGTAAATTAAAATAAAGAGTTAAAATATCAAGCATGCAAGAGCTCTTTTTGGCTTCCTGCTTTTATATATAAAGAGTTTGGGTAGGAAACTTCTATTTGTTTTCTCTACCTTTTTAAGACAACATTCTTTATTATATATATATATATATATATATATATATATATATAATCTTTTCAGAAGGTATGTAAAGTCATTTCTAAAGACCCCTTATAAAATTAAAATTTAAATTCTTAAGTCATTATCGTCTTTATTAAATTCTTAAGTCATTATCATCTTCAAGATTGTATACAATTGTAAAGATAGAATAAAAACTGTTAAGGCAATGTGTGATCTGGATAGTTGAGATGACAAATCCAGGATACATAAGACTTATGTGCTTTTTACAATGATATGTTATTCAGTAAAATCACAGGGAAATGGTACAGATAAAGAATCATATAACAGAATAGATATTAAATTAAGACACATAAGCTTAAAAAAATTTAAACCTTAAAGAAATCAGCAAATACAATAACATAAGCAAATGATCAGTTGCAAGCAGTGTAGTCAAAAATTATTTTTTACCAATCTCAATAGGCTTGTTCACTATCTTAAGGGGAAAAGCTGAAAATAATTAGCAAGCAATAAACTTTTAGATCTCTTTTTAAGGTTACTTCCCCTCTCCCAGTATTTTCATCCATTAAGATTTCTTTTTTCAGAGCTCTGAATTTCATCATAGTGAGAGAGAATTCTGCACTGAGCATAGTATGAAGGAATCTTAAATGGATGTATAGTAAAGGCTGGCCAAATGGCAAGGTGGTGTGAGGAGATGGAGTTCTGCTTTGAATGAAACTCTCAACTGCAAGGTATTCAATCAGCACAAAAAATCCTGGAAAAGAATTAAGCAGATTCAAACTGTACTTTGCAACTTTACCAACTCA
Organism: Gracilinanus agilis; assembly: GCF_016433145.1. NCBI lineage: Eukaryota > Metazoa > Chordata > Mammalia > Didelphimorphia > Didelphidae > Gracilinanus > Gracilinanus agilis. Next base: position 558,103,042 of record NC_058130.1, on the reverse strand, counting down.
AACTGTTGTTTCAGAGATTCAAGCATGCTTTGAAACAGAATTATTCCTGAAGAGGATGAATGGGATTTTGTTTATAGAGTAAACAAAAAGGAAGCAAAATTTCTAGAGGGAGAACAATAGGGCATTGGCATATGAGAGAGCTGGCCAAAAAGTAGAGACAAAAATCCCAAAAACTTCTATTTTGAATCTTCTGGTTTAGTTTCTCTGCTCTCAAAAGAAAAAAAAAAGCAAAGAAGTACCCTTCCTGTGGGAAAAAAATGCCAAGTTGCAAGTCTCTCTCAGCCAGGAGTCCAGGATCAGTTTAAAACTTTGGCTTAAAAAAAAAACCAAAAGGTAGCACAGACTGGAAAACCCACCTGAGGTGGGGGATGGGATTGAAGTTCTCACCAGTCCATTGGAAAAAAGTGGCTAGGATTGGCAGGCTGCAGGCTGGGTGGGAAAGAGGTGAGGAATGCTGGCTCAAGCAGATGGGTGTGAAAAGGCAACAGCATGAAAGCAGGTGGCTGGTGGGCTGGCAGGCAGAGTCTGCAGTGGTCAAGATGGGGTGAAAGCAGGCAGGCTGGGTGGCAGGCAAAGAAAGAAAAAACCAAAAAACCGCAGGAGCATAGGGCGAGAAAGGGAAACCCTAGCTCTCAGCTCTTGGGCAAATTTACTAAATATACTGAAAGTCTATTAAAAAAATTTGAGGATTTTATCCCTTTGTGGTTGTCATAATGTGGAGATTAAAATTAGTATGCAAAACACTAAATATTATAATTAAAAATATTTTATTAATAATAAACTAATAAAAGAGATTAACTAAAAGGTTTCTAACCAGCCAGATCCCAGGAAAAAAAGAGAAAGAGGGAGGAGTTACAGCCAAATATAAAACAATAATGTGAGCACACCAATATGGAGGCACAGGACAGATTAAAGGGAATTTTCGGGAAAATTAAGGGACATGATGAAGTCCAAGGTTCAAAATCTCCATTTATACACACGATTTATGATTCCCTTCCCACTTACGGAACAAAGAAGCAATTCCACTGGGTAAATGTAACATTGTTCAAAACCCATTTCCATATTATTAATATTTGCAATAGAGTGATCATTTAAAGTCAACATCCCCATCATATACCCATCAATCATATGTTTTTCTTCTGTGTTTCTACTCCCACAGTTCTTTCTCTGGATGTGGATAGCATTCTTTCTCATAAGAGCCTCAGAATTGTCCTGGATCATTGCATTGCTGCTAGTAGGGAAGGGTATTATATTCAATTGTTCCATAATGTATAAGTCTGTGTGTCCTATGTTCTCCTAGTTCTGTTCCTTTTGCTCTGCATCAATTCCTGGAGGTCTTTCTAGTTTACATGGAATTTCTCCAGTTCATCATTCCTTTCAGCACATCAGATACCACAATTTGTTCAGTCACTCCCAAAAGCTGGGATCTTTGGGTTTATCAAACACTAGCTTACTGAGGTCATTTATCCCTAATCTATTCCATTGATCCACCCTTCTATCTCTTAGCCTGTACCATATTATTTTGATGACTACTGCTTAGTTTATCATCTGCTACTGCCAGGCCTCCATCCTTCATATTTTTTTCATTAGTTTCCTTGACATTCTTGATCTTTTGTTCCACCAAATGAACTTTGTTATAATTTTTCTTATTCTATAAAAAAGTTTTTGGTAGTTTGATAGGTATGACACTGAATAACTAGGTTAATTTGGGTAGGATTGTCATTTTTGTTATATTAGCTAATCCTACCCATGAGCAATTAATGTTTTTCTAGTTATTTAGATCTAGTTTTAATTATGTGGATAAATGTTTTGTATTTGTGTTCATATAATTCTTGTTTTCAAGAAATTTTCAAGGAAAACTGCTCTGATATCTTAGAACCAGAGAACAAAATAGAAATCTAAATACTCCACTAAATATTTCCTAAAACAGATCCCCAAATAAAAACTCCTGGGAATATGACAGACAAATTTTAGAAATTCAAGGTCTTCAAGAAAATATTGCAAGCAGCCAGAAAGAAATAATTCAGCTAAATAATTCAGTCACAGGCAGGATCACACAAGATTTAGCATATAATACATTAAAAAATCAGAGTTCTTGTAATATGATATTCCAGATGGCATACAAACAAGAATTACCTACCCACTGAAACTGAGTATAATGAGGGGAAAATGGATATTTAATGAAATCAAGGACTTTCAAGCATTCCTAATAAAAAGACCAGAGCTGAAGAGAAAACTTGACTTCCAAATACAAGACTCAAGAGAAGGATAAAAAGGTAAACATGAAAGAGAAACCATATGGAATTCAATAAAATAAAACTGTTTGGATTTCTACATGGGGAGATAACATCTTGTGACTTCTAAAATGCATATCATTATTAGTGCTATTTGAAGTTGATTGGTTGATCTTTCAAACTGAAAGAGGATGAAAATGACATCACTACATTTAGGTCTATGTAGTGTGTACAGCTGTGGCTAATCAGACCAATACGAGGTTGGAAGGTTCTATCACAGGTCAGGCACAAATTGTCTACAAATTTAGGATGAAGATATGTCTAAATTTGTGTATCTCAAGTTTCTCTTAAGGTACTGAAATTCTACTTAGATTATAAGACATAGTGCCTTTTTTGGTGTGGGCATATCATGCTGGACTGTCTTGTGCCAGAGTCTCCCACATCACACAATTGACATCATAGTTCTTCAGAGAGATATTATGAATGTCCTTATATCACTTTTTCTGACCTCTGTGTGAGTACTTGCTTTGTGTGAGTTCTCTGTAAATTAGTCTTTTAGGCAAATGTGTGTTTGGTATTTGAACAATGTTGTCATGTGGGATGTGTTCAAAGCAGTACTTAGGGAAAATGTATTTCTCTTAATGCATACATCAATAAAAGATGGAAAAATCAGATCCATGAATTAGGCATGCAATTAAAAAAGCTGGAAAAGGAAAAAATAATTCCCAACTATATAAAAATCCTGAAAATCAAAGGAGAGATTAATAAAATTAAAAGTAGGAAAACCACTGAATTCATAAATAAAACTAACAACTGGTTTTATGGATGAACCAATAAAATAGATAAACCATAATTTGAATAAAAAAGAAAGAACAAAACTAAACTACCAGTATCAAAAATGAAAACTGAATTCAACCCCAATGAAGAGGAAAATAAAGCAATTATTAGAGCTATTTTGCCAAATTATATGACAATAAATCTAAAATCTAAGTGAAATGGAGTAAATATTTATAAAAATATAAATTTCCCCTATTAACAGAAGGGAAAATATAATACTTAAATAAAAAAATTGAGGGGGCAGCTGGGTAGCTCAGTGGAGTGAGAGTCAGGCCTAGAGACAGGAGGTCCTAGGTTCAAACCCGGCCTCAGCCACTTCCCAGCTGTGTGACCCTGGGCAAGTCACTTGACCCCTATTGCCCATCCTTACCAATCTTCCACCTATGAGACAATACACTGAAGTATAAGGGTTTAAAAAAAATTGAACAAGTCATAAATGAATTTCCTATGAATGAATCCTCAGAGCCAAATAAAGCTATCACTCTTTGCAGATGATATGATGGTTTACTTTGAGAATCCTAGAGAATCAACTAAAATGCTAGTTGAAATAATTAGCAATTTCAGCCAAGTCGAAGGATATAAAATAAATCCACATCAATCACAAACTTTTTTACATATTACTGACAAAGTCCAACAGCAAGAGGTAAAGAGAAATCCCATTTAACTTCAGACAATATAAAATGCTTGGGAGTCAATTTGTCAAGGCAAACCCAGGAATTATATGAATGTAATTACAAGTCATTTTCCCCACAAATAATATCAAATCTAAACAATTGGAGAAATAATAATTATATATGGTTAGGTAAAGCCAACATAATAAAAATGTCAATTCTACTTGAATTAATTTACTTATTTAATGCCATGCTAATCAAACTACCACAATTTTATTTACCACAAGCTACCACTCTATTTAATAGAGCTACAAAAATAACAAAATTCATCTTCAAGTGCAAAAGTTCAAGAATATCAAGGGAATAAAAAAACGTGAAGGATGCCTAATCGTACCAAATCTCAAACTCTATTACACAGTGGTAATCATCAAAACAATCTGGTCCTAGATAAAAGATAAAGTAGCAATTTGGTGGAATAGACTAGATACATAATATAAAGAAATAAAATAACCATTATGATATAATATTTGATAAACTCAAAGATCCAAACTTTTGGGAAAAGAACTCATCTTATAAAAATTGCTGGAAAACTAGAAAGCAGTATGGCAGAAACTAGGAATTGAACAATATTTCATGCCATATACCAAGATAAGGTCAAAATTGGTAGATGACTTAGATGTAAAGGATGATATAAGTAAATTAGGAGAGGATGGAATTTTTTTTATTATGTCTATAGATAAGGGAAGAATTTAATATCAAACAAGGGATATAGGGAATTATGGGATTTAGAATGAATAATTTTGATTATACTTCATTAAACTTTTTACATAAACCTAAAGCTGCCAAGATTAGAAGGAAAGCAGGAAACTGGGAAAATTTGTAGCAAGTTTCTTTGATAAAGGCTTCATTTCTCAAATATATAGAGAATTGAGTCAAATTTATAAGAATATGAATAATTCCCTACTAAATAAAAGGTGAAAAAAGGCTGTTTATAGTTATGTGAAAAATGCTCTAAATCACTAATGATTAGAAAAATAGAAGTTAAAAAACTCTAAAGTACCACATCACATATATTAGATTGACTAATATGACAGAAAAGGAAAATTATAAATGGAAGGATGTAGAAAAATTGAGACATTAATGCATTGATAGTGAATTTGTGCACTGATTCAATCATTCTAGAGAACAATTTTATACTATTCCCAAAGGCCTCTAAAACTGTGAATGCTTTTTAACCCAGCAATAGCACTAATAAGTCTGTATCCCAAAAGATCAAAGAAAAAGAAAAGGAACATATATGTTAAAAATATTTATAGCGGCTTTTTTTGGTGGTGGCAAAGAATTGGAAATGGAGGGGATGCCTATCAATTAGGAAACTGCTGAACAAATTGTGGTATAAGACTGTGATGGAAGGCAATTTTGCTATAAGAAATGATGAGCAAGATGGTTTCAGAAAAACCTGGAAAGACTTATATGAACTGATGCAAAATCAAGTGAGTATAACTAAGACAACATTGTCCACAGTAAAAGCAATATTATATCATAGTTCGTGAATTTCTTGGCTATTCTCAGTAATATAATCATCTAAGACAATTCCAAAACTTATCATGAAAAATTCTACCCATCTCTAGAAAAAGAACTGATGGAGTCTGAATGTAGATCAAGAGGATACTTCAATTTTTTTTTCTGGTTTGTGTTTTGTTTTGCAATGTGGCTAAAATGGAAATGTATTTTGCAAGACTGCACATATTTAACCTATATCAAATTACCTGTCTTCTGAAGAATGGGGAGGTGAGGAAGTAAGAGAATTTGGAACTCAGTTTTTTAAATGAATGTTAAAATACTTTTACTTGTAATTAAGAAAAATAAAATGAGGAGAAAAGTATAAGGAATATGTATTGATATATACATATCAATGGATAGACTTCTGAAGTACGAAGATCTATATACAGACCATTGTAGTAGTTCAAGTGTGAATGAGACCTTGGTCATGGTACATGGTATGTGGTCACGGGTACATGGGTGAAAAGAAAGAAATTGTGGCAGGAAATATGGATGAGTTAGGAATGAAACAAATTCCAACTGATTGGACATGTGAGATAAGTGTTAATGAAGTGTTGATGATGACCTCAAGACTATAAGACTAGTTAACAAGTTAATGTTGCCTTCAATTGAAAACTAAGTTCAGAAAAGTGATGAGTTTTGGGAGAAAAATAATGAGTTCTATTTCTGACACACCAAATTTGATGTCCTTGTGTATAATCACCTGAAAATATTCAATAAGCAATTAGAAAGGTGAGAAAGGAACTCAGAAAAGAGGAGGGAAAGACTAAAGATGTGTAAGTCATCTGCCTAGTAATACTAATTGAATCCATGGGAACTGGTGAAGTCACCAAGCAAGAGGATAGCAGAGAGAGAAAAGGAGTAGTAGATAGAACCTTGGCAGTATACCTACATTTGGTTATGATATGAATGATGAGATAGCAAAAGAGAATTTACAAATATTGGTCAGAGAGGAATAAGTAGAAACAAGAGAGAGTAGCATTAAGAAAACCCAAAGAAGAAAGATTAATTAAGAGAAGAGGTTGGTAAACAATGTCAAATGTTACAAAAAGGAAAAATTGAGAAAAGACTATTAGATCTGGCAATTAAAAATCATTTGTTAACTTTGAAGAAAACTGTTTCAGTTAAGTAATAAAGCCAGATTGTAAAGGATTGAGTAGTGTTTTTAAGGAGAGGAAGTTGAGTCGGTGATTTTAGATAACTCTTTCCCCTAGGAGTTTGGATGCAAAAGGGAGGAAAGATATAGTGTGCCATCTAAAAAATAAAAAAAGTTTTAAGAGTGAAGGATAACTGGACATATTTTTAGCAGTAAGGAAAGTGATAGTAGACTGTAGATAAAGGGAAGGGATGATTGCTGGAAAAAAGAAACTTGTTGAAGAAGATGGAATGGGGTGGATGCATACATTGTGATTGGCCTTAGTGAGAAGAATAGCATTACATCATTAGAGACAAGTAAAATAGAGAATGGGGAATGACATAAAAGTGTTAGGTGACATGGAAAAAGAGGAAAGGAACTTTACAGCAAATTACTTTTATTTTCTCAATAAAACATGAGACAAGATCCTCAGCTGAGCAGGGAAAAGAGATGGTACAGGAGACTTGAAGAGAGAAGAGAAGGTTTGGAACAACCACTACTGGGAATGGGACAATGAATTAGAAATGATTTATTAAAAGACTACTTTGTTGCAGCTAGTAGCCCAGCTGAGATTAGATAGGTATGAACTCTTCAAGTTCTGTTCAGTGGAATGAAAATAAACATGGTGGAAGCAGATGATGAGAATAATACAATATTAGGGATTGGCTCAATATGAACATCAATAAGACAAAAGATCAAAAGTTTAGAGAATTAGGGGACTGAGTAAAATTAAATTAGTTAACTAAAGGGTCAAGAATAGAAAGGGAAAAAAGTGAAGTCATATGGGAAGCTAATAAGAGAATAGATAAAAATCTGAGACTCCTCTTTTGACCCCTTTTACATTATAGCCTTCTAGGAAAACTTTAAGTTTTTAGTAAACCAGCACTTAATGAGTTAACAGTCTTTTTTCACTCAGCAGAGTAAAGCTGCAGCTGTGGGTATATCTCTCTAACTGCTCCAGGCATCCCAAGGTCACAGAGTGGCAAGCTCAGGCAAAATAACTTTTAGATAAAGTGAGGCTCATTTTTAACCTTGAGACTGTTTCTCATCCGGCATTATCTTCATAAGAAAATTCTTTGTAAAACTACAACTTTATTGTGCTTTGATGTGACATAATTTGTGTTTCTGCGCAAACGTGAAGTTTTGAAGGGGGGTTCTTTTGTGTGAAATGAGTCTTGAAATATATATATATATATATTAAACTCCATGCTCCTGGAGCCAGAGCTGGAAGCATGAGGTAAAAGATAACTCCCTTGTTTTGTTCTTATTTCTTTATCAACTAAACTGTCCTTATCAGATTATCAGAGATGATAAAGAGATCTCCACAAAGTCAAGGCAGAGATGATGAACTGAAATAACATTAAGTAGTGGTGGTCAGGATGAGGAATCAGTTTAGGAGAGAATGATAGGAGGTTATGATCAGATGAAGGGATTTCTAAGTTCTTGATCACAAAATTGAAACCCTTTTAGATGCTATCAAAATCAAGGGAATGGTCATTGCTGTGTGTCACTAAGGTGGAGGAGTAAGTCTTCGGAATTGAACAAATGGGAACTTGGAGATTGGTATATTTGAAACAGGGGTATTCTGTAGCCAGCTCTAAGAGACTTTTGAAAGCTGGTTGTTAAATTTTCAGCGCATTTACTCCTCAGAAATAAGAAATTTATACAAATGATGGCCTGATTTATTTTTTTTTTATTGTTTCTCCGGACTACAAAAAGTTTTAATAATTCAACTTAAACTATAGTGGTGAATGCATTTTCCCCATTTTAAAAAGCCATTTATCAACACACCACTGTACTGCTCTATAAACATTGTTCAAGCTCAGTAGGAGTACTCTAAAATGCTCAGTGAATGGCCATTACCTGAGTGGAGGTCATCTAACACCTGATATTTATATAGCGCTGTAGGGTTCACAAAATGCATTACTTCCACTATTTCATTTGAGACTAACAGTACCCCTGGTTGGAGGGAGCTTTAACGTGTATAGGAATTATATAGAAGAAGATGGGATTTGGGGAAGAGAGGAACACCATTAGCCAAGTATTACATTCCCTGAGAAAAGTGGGAGAATGACTTGGAGAACTGGCAGCTACAAGAATAGATATTAGATGATAAATTTGAATAAAATGAGCCTCAAAGAAGAGGATCCTGAGTGATACTGGCAGGGGAAGAATCTTGAATTAAAAGTAAGGTGTTTTCAACTCTCTCTGCAGGTTACTACAATAACCTATTAATACAATTATACTATAGTGAATCCATTAGCACCAGTTGTCAAACAAGGAGAGAATAGAACGCTGAGACACCAGGAAAGAGGTTGGGTAAATTTTGACAAGAATAGGGCTTGAAAGAGGGATGATTAGGACGTGGTATAACAAATAATTTTGGATCAAGCATTTGGATATTTGGGTCATTATGAGAAACCTGGATTACTAGAGGGTGAAGATAGCATAAAGCAAGGGTTCTTACTATATGTGTGTGATGAGACTATTGTAATAATCTAGTGAAGTCTACTGTGGACTCTTTTAAAGATTTTATTTGCCTATATTCATAATTGAATGAAATGTTAAGCTGTAGTTAGAAGTTAATGAAAATAAGAGTATGATTTTTTTTCCATTCAAGTTCAGAAACTCCCTAAAATTTATTCAGTGACTCCCTGGATCTCAGGTTAAGAACCTGTGCCATAAAGGGAGGATGGGAATTGATGAGTATAGTTTTCCTTTATAGTCCTGTGGACTAGTCTTGACTTCTGGCATGATGGTTTAGAAATAACAAGAATAGCCCTCTCTAGGTGGACAAGTTCAAAGTCAGAATTTTTTTCAAGGAATTTGCAAAGTAAAGTGACTCTGAGGGTCCTTGCCTTTTTCTTCAAGGCATTTTTAAAATAATGTCACTTAGCCTAAACTGATGTGGGATGAAATGTCCCACAGACCCTGACATGTAGCTGTACACAATCAAAAGAACACAGAAACAATAACCAGTTGACTAGAATGGGGCTACCTTTCATATAAGACACATGAGTAGCTTAGATGTACAGTTATCTATATCTAAATCTCTATCTATAGACATAACCCAGGCTCTCATACAGCAAGTACTGGTGATTTCTTGTCACATTGGACAATCCTCTATTTCCACAACTGATTTGCAGATTACAGTCTTAGATGAAAGTTATCTAGGTCAATAGGAGGGTCTAGTCCAGGTCCACACAATCAGTACATGTCAAAGGAAAGACACGAATCTAGATCTTCTTGATAAACAAGTGTCTCTCTCTATCCATTATCTTAAGTACTTCTTTTTTGAAATGTTAGGTTATATAACTAGGTTTATATTTCAAAACAGAAGAATGGCATCTTTTGTTTCTATTTTCTGTTATTTCTATATTGCTTTTGACTGGTTGGAATACATTTTCCTTTTCTGTAATTTTTTAAAGTTATTCTTTAAAGTTATTGGGACTTTGTTTGGTTGTTCACTTTTGGTCTTATTTGCATCTGCTAGATGTATATTGGATTGATATTTTATCTTCTTTAATGCCTATATAATTGTGACACTTATTTCAATTAAAGGGAATTGGAAAACCCAAAAGGTATTTAAATATTTTAGAAAAATAAATGGCCAGTAAGTTTGTGAAAAATTAATTATTATGAGTAAGGAAGTGATTTTCTCACAAATTTCTTTTTACAATCGGGTTTCACTCACTCTGATACAACTACTCTCCTAATGAGTCCAAAGATTCCCAAAGAAGCTAGACTTTCTACTTGAGAGTTTATTTTAATTATTAAAAATTAATCAGTTTATTCAGTATAAAAAGTTATTTCTTCATTGTTGTTTTGTTTATCAGGGCAAATTTCTTTGAAGTTATAGATAATAATGCTCATTAAAATCCTGTCTATTAGTTGACATGTGTCAGGCACTTATTTTATTTAATACTAAATAATGTGAAATATCATTTCCAAAAGAACAACAAATATGAAGCAATTCTGTCAATTAGTCAACTGAATAGAACTTGCCCAGGTCCATTTCCTGGCATTATAAAATAATAGTAGATATCATTTATATAGCATTTTAGAATTTTCCAAGTAATTATATCTTATTTAATATTTACATCCTGAAAGTGGCTGAGGTCACTTTCCTTCCTATTATATTTATCTACATCTAGTAAAGTAGATAAATTCAGTTTTCTCTACTGTATTTGCTTCAATAGTTGGGAAAAATGAGCTCAGAGAAGGGAAGCTCATGCAATTAAGTGTCAGACCTAGGATTCAATACTAACTTCTGAATTCAAATCCAGTACTCCCTTGTTTCTGTTCTGCTGATTTCCATTATGAAAGCAAGGGACTATTTGAGTGACAGAATCTTTAACTTTTCAGTTCATTGCTTTGACGCATTTTAAATAATAAACTCATAATAATTTTAGGACCTAGGAAATTATTTTCATAGGAATCATTTTTATTTTATTTGACATAACATTTTATTTAGCTATTTTCTTTATACTTCATATTCATTTTCAAGAAACCACCTCTGTTGCCTACTGTGACCCTTTCAGGAACAAACTCTTGAAACAAAAGAAAATATTCCATTTAAACCAACAATAAAGTAGCAAATTGCTTTTGACAATGTATGTTTATTCCCTTAATTTCTTTTTCTTTTTTTTTTTGCCATAGCAAGTGTTTCTAGTACAATATTGAATAATAAAGGTGATCATAGATTTCTGTGCTTCATCCCTGATATTTTTTTAATAGAATTTATTCCCAGGTATCTCAATCCCTTCCTCCCCTCCCTGAAACAGAGAAGGCATCACTGGACAAAAAGATATGTATATATACATTCTGGTTTTTTTTTTTGTGTGTGTTTGTATTTATTAGTTCTTTCTCTGGAGTGGACATTCACAATTCATTATTCAAATATTAACTATACAGCCATTTGTAACATTCTCTTGGTTCAACTCAATTTATTTTATTTTATGTAGGTCTTTCCTGGTTTTAAAGAAAATAAACTACTCATAATTTCTTATGGAGCATTAGTATTCCATCACAATTATATACTACAATTTATTCAGTCATTCCCCAATAAAATTTTCTTCAAAATAGTTGAATCAATTTACAGTTCCACTAACAGTGTATTAATGCCCCCATTTCCCCACATCCCCTCCAACATTTATCATTTTTGCCCTTTTTAAAAAGTCAATCTGATAGATGTGAGATATTTCAGAAAGTTTTGATTCACATTTGTTTAATCAGTAGTGATTTAGAACATTTTTCATATACTTATATCTGACTTTAATTTCTTAAGCCAAAAACTGTATTTATCAATTAGGGGCTAACTCTTATTCTTACAAATTTAACAAAGTTTTCTATATAATTTAGATTTGAAACCTTTTCCAAAAAAACTTTCTAAAAATTCTCCCCCACTCCAAAAATTTCCTGCTTTCCTCCTTATCCTGATAACATTAGTTTTATCTGTACGAAACTTTTAAATAGAATTTAATAAAACAATCATCCATTTTAATGTCTCACAATGCTCTTTATCTCTTGTTTACTCATAAATCTCTTTCCTGTGCTTAAATCTGTATTTTCCCTTTTCTTCCAATTTGCTTAAGCTATCTCCTTTTAGGTCTATATCATGTATTCATTTTCATTTTATCTTGGTGAAGGGTGTAAGATATTCATCTATAGCTAGTTTCTGCTAAACAACTTTCCAATTGTCTCAGGAATTTTTACTAAATTGTGGGTTCTTATCCTCAAAACTTTTATCTATAATTTTATGACATACAATAATACTCTAATCTTTCAGAACTGTTTGTTGTTTGCCTGTCCTGGTCCAGTGATCTACCTTTCTATTTCTTTGGCAGTATTAAATAAATTTTATTATTATTGCTTCATAATACATTTTATAATCTGGTACTGCTAGATTGTCTTCCTTTACATTTGTTCACTCATTCACTTGATATTCTTTATCTTTTGTTCTTCCAAATGAATTTTGTTATATTTTCAAGCTCAATAAAATTGGTAACTTAATTTGGGTGGTGCTGAATAAATAGTTGAGTATAGTTAGGATTGTTATTTTAATTATATTGGCTCTGGCCACTTATGAAAAATTAATATTTCTTTAATTATTTAAATCATATTTATGTAAATGTTTATAATTATGTTTATGTAGTTTTGGAGTTTGTTTTGTTATTTATACTCAAGGGGTTTTATTTCATTTATAGTTATTTTAAATGAATTCTCTCTTTTTATCTCTTCTTGCAGGTTTTTGTTACTGATATATAAAAATGCTAATGATTTATGTAGGTTTATTTAAAATCTTGCTACTTTGCTAAAATTGTCAATAGTTTAACTCTCCTTTTTCATTGAATCTCTAGGATTTTCTACACATATCATCATATCATAACAAAAAGATATACTTTTATTACCTCTTTGCCTGTTCTGATTCCTTCATTTTTCTTTTCTTTCTGCTATTGCTAACATTGCTAATATTATTATAAATAATATTGATGGTGATAGGCATCCTTGTTTCATTCCTGATTTTATTGGGAAAGCTTCTAGCTTATTCCTATTACAAATAATATTTGCTGATGGTTTTAGGTAAATGCTTATAAATATTTTTAAGCCCTTACCTCTGGTCTCAGAATTGATATTAAGTATCATTTCCAAGGCAGAAGAGCTGTAAAGGCTAGGCAATTAGTGTTAAGTGATTTCCTCAGTGTCACACAGGTAGGAAGTGTCTAAGGCTAGATTTATTTTGTATAATTTTAAGAGAAAAGCCACTTACACCTATGTATTGAAGTGTTTTTAGTAGGAAAGATTGTTGCATTTTGTCAAAAACCTTTTCTGTATCTTTTGATATAATTATGTGATTTTTGTTATATTTGTTATTAACATAATCAGTTATGTTGACAGTTTTCCTTCTATTAAACCACCCCTGCATTCCTGTTATTAATCCTGCTAGGTCACAATGTATAATCTTTGTGATATATTGTTGTAGTCTCACAGATGATATTTTATTTAGGAATTTTGAACCTGTATTCTTTAATAAAATTGATCTGTATTTTTCTTTTTCTGTTTTTGCTCTTCCTGGTTTTGGTATCAGCACCATATTTGTATCATAAAAGGAATTTGGTAAGACTTTTTATCTAATTTGTCTAATATTGGAATTAGTTGGTCCTTAAATGTTTGGTAGAATTCCATCTGGTCCTGAAGCTTTTTTTTGGAAGTTCATTTATGGCATGTTTAATTTCCTTTCCTAAAATAGGTTTATATTGATATTCCTTGTCCTTCTCTGATAGTTGACATATCATCCTATACAGTTTGTCACTGTACCCTCTAAGTATATTTTTTCTAGTTACCCTGATAATAATAACAGTTTTTAAGAGTTACCAATATCATCTAAATCATTTGAAAATATTGGGTCTCTTAAGAAAAAAATTTTCCTCCTTAATTACCTTTTGGTGATTCTTTTGAGTTCTGGATTTGGACATCAAAATTTCTGTTTAAGTCAAATCTTTTCATTAGGAATGTTTGGAAGCTTTCTATTTTATTAAATGACCATACTTTCCCCTGAAAGAATATAGTTAATTTTGCTGGGTAGTTGATTCTTGGTTGTAGACCCAGTTTCCTTGCTTTCAGAAATATCATATTTCGTGCCTTCCAGGCCATCATTGTGGATGCAGTCAGGCCCTGTGTTATCTTAACTTTGACTCAATGGCAACTGCATGGTTTCTTTTTAGTAGCTTGTAGTACCTTTTCCTTCATTTGGAAGTTCCTATTCATGTTTTTTCCTTCTTTCCCCTGTCATTTACTGTATTCTTGCTCCTCTGGTTATTTGCTGGACCTGTGGGGTTGGGCTATTCTGTCCTGAATGGGGTTCTTCTCTGCTCTGCTGATTAAGTGGATTAAGCTGATGAAGCTGACCTCTTGTATTAATGAGTACTGAGGCCAGATCTTTTCCAGCTACCAGCAGAAGCTGAAGGTGAAGGTAAGAGTGCGTCCTCCTCTCTACTCCTTTCTGACAGCCACCTCCCTGACAGGTCAGAGTCCTGAGGTTCCCATGGTGGTACCAAGGTACCTTGTCTCAGTTGCAGTCTTCAGCCTGGGTTCCCAGTCAATTGGATTCTTACCTCAGATCTCAGCACAGTAGGTGGGGAAGGGGCATTGGAGATTGAGTTTCCCTGCTCTTTGAAGTCTTCTTATTTGCACTATTGATAGATGGGGGCCAAGCTGATCTGCAGAGCTGGATGTGCCATGAGGCTAAAACCTCCAGAGGCAGAGGCCCAAGATTGAGAAGCTCTGGCTGAAAGCTGTGACCATTCTGCCCTCCTCTCTGCCATTCTCCTCAAGCTGCATCCCTGCCATCTGTGGTCAGAGCCCTGAGCCTTGGGTAGCTGTAGTAGTAAGGCATTCCCTCCAGGCTAGAGCTCTCACCCCAAGATCCCAGCAACTGCAGTCTCAGCACAGTAGGTGAGGGAAGGGTCCTGGGACCTTACTTCTTTCTTTTCCTTAAGCCCATGAATTCAAACTTCTCTGTGTACCTTTTAATTTGAATCATGCAGGAGGGTCCCCCGACTCTATCCTGTTATTGGATTTTGTTTTGTGACCTCCTCGAAGCTCTTTGTTTTTTGATTGGTGTGGAAAGGTTTTTACAGAGGACTCGACTTTTGCTGTTTCTAAGCTGCCATCTTGACTTCACCATCAGGAATTCTATTTTCTCAGTTTTAAAAATTCTTTTATTTAACAGAGTGAGGTAGTCTACACATGAGGTCACAGAACTGACTCTCACTTGTCTCCCTACGGCTGCATTAATCAATACTGAAAATGGACTGAATAATGTTATAATTCTTTGACATGCTGCTACATCTTGTGAAAATAACTATCAAGGGGTTTCATCTAGTTAAAGGTCAACATTTTTCAAAATGTTGGGTTGTGTTGCTAGTGTTTTCCTACACCATGTATGGACAGTGTGGGCTGGCATTTAATACACTGACTGACTCTAGCAAATATTCTTTTGATGTGACTAGCAGGGCCAAAAAAGATATTTAACTATAGCCCTTTTTGTTTAAAAAATAGAGACACATCCTTATCAGACAAATAATGTCTAAAAAATGGGCTAGGTTGGGGAGAGTATTGAATAGTGTGAACTGGTTATGACATTTTCATCATTCATCCTACTTGAAAAGGTCACTGAATCATGCAGGCTTCCAATTTACTGTAACCACAGGCAGTGGAATCATTACTCTTCCTAGGAAGCAGAAACTGAAAAAAATGTTTGCTGCTTCATTAGTAAGGTACCTTTGATCTCCCCTTTATTTTCTTAAATAATTCACTATCTTTCTGGAGGGCCTGCTGAATGGCATAGTGTATAGGCTTTCACAAAGTCACGGGATGCTTAGATAATAAAACAAAATTCTTTGGCAGAGAGGAGATTGTTTATGCTTTTCTTTTATTGCTTACTAAAGGCCAGCAGTATACTTTAGAGTGATCAATATTCCTGAACTGCACACTTTTTAGATGCCTAAAGGAAATGCATTGTTGTGGAGCTAAATGTTAACCCTTACTCTCCCTGAAGCATGGTCATGTAGCCATTTCTGCCTTTCTAAAGTTCAATTTTATTTTGTTTTCATGGAAAGTAGGAATAGGTCATCCTTGGGGCTTATTGAGTTATAGGTTTAGGTATCATGGGAGCTAGAACAGTGATACCACTGGGAGAAGTAAATTTGATAATATATCTTCTCCTGTCCATGTTTATTTGTCCCTGATCAATAATGGCTAGATACTGAGGGCAAGATGTTCATCATGGAGAATAAGAAAGATGAAGATAGAAGTCTTGTAGTAGCAGGAAAGGACAAATATCCTTGAAACTATTGTTGCCATATCTAGGTCTTTGGTACATAAAGGCAAATGGCAGAGGGACCCATCCTGACTTTCTTAGAGTATATAACTTCAAGGAGATCTTTCCTTGCCCCACTCCCAGATTCATTATATTTGGTGATGAGTTGAAAGCAGTATTCTTGCCTATCTGGAAAAGGTGGGGGATGCATGGAATAGAAGGCAGAGAAAAAACTCAGATTAAACATGGCCAGAAGCGAGTTGAGACACCTTTGGATGATTTGTTAACATAAGTTGAAGGCTGAAGTTTTGGTTTGAGTTTGTCCTGTGGCTAGAGCATCATTGGAAGTTTGCCATTGTCTGCCTATCCTGAGAGCAGCAAAGGTTCCCAGCAATGAAACAAATATTCCCTTTCATCTCAGAACCACAAAGAAACATAGAAACCTTAGACAACCCATTCTGGTCCCAGGACATAATGGAAGCACTAGATAAATATTGTAATGAAGAACTGTGTGTTGTAGGTGATACGGGGAAACCTGTCTCACTCGGTATCTTAGAATCTAAAAATATATGACACAGGAATATTATCAATCTGTGAAACCATCTGAGTATTTCTAAAAACATCAAAAAACACAGACTTGCCAATCCCTCAAATCTTTACAAGTATGGTTTGACCACTCAGGCTACTAGATTGTTTTCAATTTCTTATACTCTAGCATTTTGGAATATGGCTTTCATTACTATCTTTTTGTCCTGGGCTTAAAAATTAAACCCAAACAACTCTTCCTATCTAAGTCACAAGACAGCTTTCTTTACTAGCATCTAGTTGTAGAAATCATAGTGATTTTCATGACTTTGAAGAAACAAAAAACTTGCTTGTTAAATGAGAGGACATAAATGGTGCTCTATACCCATAGGTCTACAGGATTGAAGTGTTACTGTACCAACATTATAAATGGAACAAGAGCTATTTCACTTCTTCCTCCTCTATTCAACAATAAGAATGAGCCTTGGGGGCAGCTGGGTAGCTCAGTGGATTGAGAGCCAGGCCTAGAGACGGGAGGTCCTAGGTTCAAATCTGGCCTCAGACACTTCCCAGCTGTGTGATCCTGGGCAAGTCACTTGACCCCCATTGCTTACCCTTACCACTCTTCCACCTATAAGTCAATACACAGAAGTTAAGGGTTTAAAATAAAAAAAAATTAAAATTAAAAAAATTAAAAAAGAATGAGCCTTATCCTTCCATTTTTATCTCTATTCATCCTAGACCTATCTTTTTTCCTCAACACCCCATCCCTCCACTGTATACTAGATGTCTCATTCCATTACTATCAAACTCCCTTTCATCCTCAATTCTTTCCTTGAACAGTCTTTCATTTCAATTAACTTTTCAATTTGCTTCAATTAATATTTAAATGCTAACCATATGCAATCAAGGTATTAGATAATGTATATAAAAACAAAAATTAAAAGGCCAGCTATCTTTGCTTGATCTCCTTATTTATGTGTGAAAAAGTATTTTATCCTATAAAAGTTTTTTTGTAAATTAACTCTTTTCATATTTTTGAGAATATTTTGATAAAACAGTTGCAAATTTAACTGGCCCCAGAGTTTTCTTGCTCCTACCTTTTGGGGGTTCATTAATGGACAGCTCATTTATTCTTTCTGAGGTTGATTTGTTCAAGGTATCTGTGTCCTATATTTAAAATTTCTGTGCTTTATATTTTTGTAGTTATTCATCCATTTACTTTAAATTCTCAGTTTTACTGATAAATAATTAGAAATAGTTTCTGATGATTTTCATTATTTCCATCTGATTTATTGTCAAATCACTGTGATCAGTTTTAGAATTTTACCAGTTTTTTTCTCTCTTAAAAATAAAATTAGGGGGCAGCTGAGTAGCTCAGTGGTTTGAGAGCCAGGCCTAGAGACGGGAGGTCCTAGGTTCAAATCTGGCCTCAGACACTTCTCAGATGTGTGAACCTGGGCAAGTCACTTGACCCCCATTGCCTACCCTTACCACTGTTCTGCCTTGGAGCCAATATACAGTATTGACTCCAAGATGGAAGGTAAGGGTTTAAAAATAAAATAAAATAAAATAAAATAAATCAATGCTATAAACATTTTTTTGGTTTCTTTAAGAACAATTCTTAACATTTAATTTTTTTAGTCATTGAAAATTTGCCTTTTATACTTTCTATTCTCTCTCCTATTGATAAAGAAGGAAAAACAAAACTCCTTTTACAAATATACATAGTTAACAAAAATTTATGTATTTTTAATGTCTAAAACCAAACTGATCTAAATAAACAAACCAGTCTTATTCTGAATTCTGAATCTTCAACCTCACTAACAGGAGGTAGGTAGCATGAGTAGTGCTCTGTAATCATGGGGTCAGATAAGTCTTTTAAAGTTGTTTGTCTTTACAAAGTTATTGTCATTGTATAAATTATTCTCTTGCTTCTCACATCACATGAATAATACAACTCCATCATACTATATGCCATAATTTGTTCATAATTTGATATGTACCCCTCCCATTTTCCAATTCTTTACCATCATAAAAAAGCTGCTATAACTATTTTTGTTTATCTTTAGCTAGGCTTTGTTTGGCTTAGGACTAATTCCATTCTTAAGCTATTCTCCCTCTAATCATCTCTTTAAAAATATCTTTTCCTTCTTTCTTAGAACTGATACTAAGTATTGGTGCCAAGGAAGAAGAGCAATAATGGCTAATCAATTGGGGTTAAGTGACTTGCCCAGCACCACAGATCTGGGAATTGTTTAAGGCCAAATTTGAACTCATGATCTCTAATCTCCACTGAGCCATGTTTCTGCTCCCTAATTACCTCTTCTTCCTGTTCCCTCCTCCTCTTCTGTTGAGTGAAATTATTTCTGTCCTTAACTGTCTATATATTCTTCTCTCTTTTGACTAGTTAAAATGGGATTGAAGTTAGATTGTCAGCTGTTCCTCTATCCTGTCTTACTTATGTGGATAGACAGAAGTCTATCCCATTTGTGCATCCCATTTATATGAGACTATTTTCATAATCTTCTCTCCCACAGTGTATTTTTCTCCATTTTTCTTTCTTTTTCTCTTCTTTTTCTTAAACCCTTACCTCCATCTTAGAATCTGGTTCTATGGCAGAAGAGCAAGTAAGAGCTAGGCAATGAGGGCTAAATGACTTATTTAGGGTCACACAGCTAGGAAGTGTCTGAGGCCAGATTTGA
Source organism: Gracilinanus agilis (assembly GCF_016433145.1). Classification (NCBI taxonomy): domain Eukaryota; kingdom Metazoa; phylum Chordata; class Mammalia; order Didelphimorphia; family Didelphidae; genus Gracilinanus; species Gracilinanus agilis. The sequence continues at coordinate 558,083,612 of NC_058130.1, read as the reverse complement.
ACCTAGGACCTTCTGTCTCTAGGCTTGGCTATCTATCCACTGAGCCACCCGGCTGCCTCCTTACTTTTCAGTTAATTCTTTGAATATCACCAAGGTACAACAGAAGCACTCCCAGGCCTTCTGTAAAATTATAGTTCCTCTATGATCCCTTGATGATGATAGAATTCAGAAGAGAAATCTGTATCATCATTCCATATTACCATGTAAGCAATTTATCTGTGTTTAGTCTTTTATGGTTATTTGCACATGGTTGCCTTTTTATGTTTCTCTTGCCTCCTATGTTTGCCCTTCAAAGGTTCTATAAAGCTCTGGTCTTTTTGTTAGAAATGTTTAGAAGTCCTATATTTTAATAAAAATCCATTTCCCCCAGTAGGATTATACTGCTTTGTTGGGTAAGTTGTTCTTGGATTTATCCTTTGTCTTTTGGAATATTAAATTTAAAGATTTCTGCTATTTCTGGTGGGTGGATGCTAAATTCTATGTGATCATTACTGTGGCTTTTTGATATTTGAATTATTTCTTTCTAAATGCTTCCAGCATTTTTTCTTTGATGTGAAATCACTGGAATTTGGCTTTAATGTTCCTAGGAGTTTATATTTCCTTTTTTTCAGGAGGTGACCAGTGGATTCTTTCTAATTATTTGTTTTCTGGTCCTAAGATTTTGAGATTCTTTTATGATTTATTGAAATATGATATCTGGAAAATGGCTACCTATGGCTTTAAAATAGTCCAATAATTCTTATATTTTCTTTCTTCAATATGTTTTCCATGTCAGTTGGTTTATCTTCATTTATTTATTCATTCATTCATTTTTATTTATTCATTTATTTATTCACTCATTCACTCATTCAGTTATTCACTTATCATTTATTTATTAATTTATCTGTTTGTTGTCTTATTTATTTATTTGCTATAAAGTATCTTACCCTTTTCCTCCTATTTCCCAGCTACTACTTGCTATGAAAAAGCTACTACTTAATCAAGTACTTCGTAGTGCTCCAACCTTTAACTCAATCAATCATGAACTCAAATTGTGCTAATGTGAAAGGTTCTTTCCATGCCTTTCCCTTAGTACTCTGCCATCTTGTCTGTGTCTCCATTTCTTGATTTTGAAAAATTGACTCTATAAATTTAGTTTTCAATTTTATTTATTTCTCTTCTCATTTTCCAAAATGTATTCTTTTGACTTTGGGATTGCTAACTTTTCTGTAAAGAGATATGGAGGGATTGGTTTAGGCTATACGCATGGTATCTTCCCCTTTAACCTTGTTAATCATAATTGTTGCATATAAGTCTAGAATGAGAAAGTACAACCCAAGGGTGGTTGACACAGTAAAATGTTAACCTGGTGAGATGAGGAAAACAATTAACAAGAGATGGGAAGAGGTCCAAAAACTAAATGTAATAAAAGAGAGGAAGAAATGAATCCAGAGACAAGTAGTCTCAAATCATATAGATTCTATTTTTCAATTGCCTATGTGACCATTAGACTTATGTGGCATCTAGTATTTGAAAATTAAAAAAAAAATTAAAAAAATAACTAACACTGTTCATAGCAACTACTGCTATTAAGGACCTCAGAAAAGTCTTTGGGAGGGAGAGGCAAGAGGCCCTTATATTAACAGATCTGATATTAACCTTAAAAAAATTATGTCCTTGATTCCTAGACCCCCTGGATGATTCTCAGTAGAGCCTTCATTGGCACTAATATCTTTGAGTACTCCCTTTGAGCTAAATGAACAATTGGAGGCCATTTAAAGTTAATTCAGGGAAAGAAGTGTCTATTCCCATTCTAACACAATGATATTATAGAATAGATAAATTCACCCACTTGTTCTCCCTGGCTGATGAAAATAGCCAATAGAGGTTGATAACAACACATGACTATGCTCTGAATGAGAAAAAGAGGCATCTGGGGAGAACACAATTGTATCCAGGGCAAGGTCTGTCTCAGGCACATTTGTCATAATATTAGTGATAGGAGATACCATGTGAATGTTAGTCTCTGGAATTTTTTGAATTGTTTCCCATTTCATGATTGGATACTTAGGGACAAACCAAAACACAGCAAGGTTTAAAAACATGGAGTGCACTTTGCTGCCACTATCCTACTGTCTCATTGCATGTGTGGCTGATGTGAGAATTTCTAGAATTTCCCACAGCACTCAGAAATCTGTGTAGTATTAATAAATCTGGTTCAGAACGACACCAAAGAACCAATAGAGGTAAATTAAGTCCCACCGGTGCAATAGCAATAGTGTTTTTTTTCCCCCATAAGTACAGACATGCATGTGGAACCTAGTCTCAGCTACTCAAAGACAGACTGCTGTTAGTTACTAATTATGTGACCTTATAAAAAAGAATGGTTGTGAGAAGAACAAGTTAAGGAAGGATGAATGGGAAGCCATGACACAGACATGGCTTGATTTGAATAACAGATGTTTCAAAAAGTCTAAATCTTACAGTTACCATAGTTGTGGGAAATGTCTGAGGCTAATAGAATCAGCTCTGTGATTTGCAGGTATGCTTCATTTCTTCTGGGGTCAATGAGGCACTTTCTCTAGAGTTGCCATTGGGTTAGAGATATTGCTCCCCTATACCATTCAATGATTACTGAATTATCTTCCTCCTGTATATCTGGGAAGAAGACAGTTCAAACACAAAGTTAGAAGTTAAATTCTTTCCATAGTATATATAATAATTAATGGCATATATCCAGCTCCCTTTCATGAGGAGACAAAAGGCAATGGGTTTCTAGGTTGTTTTTTTTCCACCTTTGTTGTTTTGGATTTGAAAATGAATTTCAGAAAGACTTAGATGAACTGATGCAAAGTGAAGTGAGCAGAACCAGTAGAACATTGTACACAGTGAGAGCAATAGTTTTTGAAGAACAACTACAATGATCGTAATATTCTCACCAATACAGTGATCCAAGACAATCCGAAGTAGTCAAGATGCTATCTGCTATCTGCCTTCTGTGAAAGAACTAATGTAGTCTGAATGTAGTCCCAAACATATGCATTCTCTCTCTCTCTCTTTCTTTCTTTTATTCTTTTTTTCTCTATCTCTTTTCCTTCCCTCTTCTCCATCTATGTATATTAATATAATTAGGAGCAAAATTGTTCTAAATTACAGAAATTTACAAATTGAGGGGGGATACTGCAACATGACCTGTTAACTTATCATTTCCTTATTGAGGATTAGATTTTCAGGTGCAATGAAAGTAAAAATTCCCAGGGTGGGCATTTTAATATTCTTTTTTAAATGTCAAGATTTTGCAGGGTCACTTGGACCTTTTCTGATAATAGTTTTATAGCCCTGCATAAAAATGTGAGTTTTATCCATAAAAATATCTTTTTAACACTTTGCACACTAATTCTTATTTTATCTGATGCATGATGATTTTTTTCATGAAATGATTTTCAGCTATATTTCTCCTCTATCTTTGTATTCTGCCAGTTTTAAGAGGATATTCATATAAATTACAAAGGAATAAAAAAAAAACAATGCAGCCAGCTTCCAAATTCCTCTGAAGGCCTTTGTATATTATCTGAGGATTTAATAGAATGTTGTCCTGCAAAAGATGATCAATTCTAAAAAAAAAGATTATCAATTCTTCGTATTGTTTTAAATTTTGACCACATTTTATTTTGCTTTTTAGTACATTTGATTCTTTTTCATTATTACTCAAATGATTCTTGAAATGCCAGACTTCCCTAGACCAATAGCTGCTACAACATCTCTAACAGTCATTAATGTGTCCTCTTTAGTAAGTCAGTTGACAATTGATGAATAAAAAATGAAAATAATTTATTAAGCCTTTATTATATGTGAGATACTGTATTAAGTACTAGTGATGAAAAAAAAAGCAAAAATGCAATTCATTTGCTCAAGGAGCTTGAAGAACTGTAACCTTTATATATTTTCCTTAAGTAATATCTATTCTTTAAAACCACAGAATTAAAAAAATACACAACCAACAAGAGAAATAAAAAATGTATGGCATGAAATTCAGCAGTCAACTGATAGAGAAATAAGCCTCTTCGTCAAGTCTTTTCCTCAAAGGTAATGAAAGAATTACCTAGTCAGTCATTCATAGTATTAATCCCAGTGTCTGAAGTCATCTTCATTGCCTAAAGAAACATGCATAAGTGACTAATGCTATCATTAAATCAAATTATATACAATTGCAGCTTACTCCTAGTGACCACATTTTATTTTGAGATGTTCCCTTTGCACAACAGCTATATGACCACGGGTAACTCTTACTTTTCTGAGGCTGTTTCTTTATCTTTAAAATGAGGCTAATAATATTTATACCTACTACAAGTGGAGCGTGTAAGTGAAGAATAGATACATTTAAAAGCATTAAGTGATTACTAGGTAGCAGGCACTGAGGTAAGGACCAGGGGTATAAATATTTTTAAATAAATAAACCTATCTTCTGCATGCCAGGCATTATGTTAATTGTTGGTGTTACAAAGAAAGAGAAAAACATATTTCATGTTCCTAAGCTCACATTCTTTTTAAAAAAATAGTTTTTTTTAATTTTTCTCCTGATTACATCTCCTTAATTTTCAACAATTTTTTTTGACATTTTACAATCCATGTTCTCTCCTTCCTTTCCTCCCTCCCTCCCCAAGATGGCAACAAAATGATACAGGTTATAAATGCATTATTATATAATACATATTTCCATGTTCGTCATGTTGTGAAAGAAGACACATATCAGTTACACTAGTGAAAAATTAATGGAGGAAATTAAGTGAAAAGTGGCATGTTTCATTTTGTATTCAAGTCTGTTATTTCCCGTTTACAGTCAAGTTCACATCCTAACGGGGAGATTACTTTCATATAATTGTGTATATAGTAATTGAAGGGCAATTTCCTAGTGGGAGGTGTCAGGAGAGACCTCTTCTATCAGATGGAATTTGGACTGTCTTGAAGGAAGCCAGGAGATAGAGGTGGGGAAGGAGAGCATGTAGGAATAGCCAGGATAACCAAAAGACTAGAAATTAGGAAGGAGCCAAGTCAAGGGGTTTTGGTGAAAAATGGAAGATTTTAAGTTTGATATTGGAGAGGTGAAAATAAGCCAGTGGAATTAAGAAAAAAAATCCTTACCTTCCTTCTTAGAATCAGTATTATGTATCGGTTCTAAGGCAGAAGAGTAGTAAGGGCTAGACAACGGGGCTTAAGTAACTTGCCCAAGATCATACATCTAGCTGTCTAAGGCCATATTTGAACCTGGAGCCTCCCCTCTTCGAGTTTTGCTCTTTATCCACTGAGTCACCTAGCTGTCCCCTAGAATTTTAATAAACTAGAGAGAGACATGGTCAGAATTAGACCTTGGGAAAATACCATTGGCAGTAGAGTGGAAGACACATTGGAGTGGGGTTAGACTTGAGAGTGGGGAACTTATTAGAAAGCTATTGTGACAGTCTAGGAAAAAAGTGGTTAGAGCATATCCTAGGGTAGTAGCTATGTGAGTAGAGCAAGTCAATCCTGCCTTCAAGGAGCTTATGTTCTAATGGAGGAGAGTGATAGTCTGGAGCAGGGGTCAGCAACCTTTTTGGCCGTGAGAGCCATAAATGCCACATCTTTAAAAATGTAATTTCGTGAGAGCCGTACAGTGCTAACAGTGTGTGCTCTTGTAACAGTGCCTGAAAAAAAAATTGACTTTATGGCTCCTGCAGAAAGAGCCATATCTGGCCCTCAAAAGAGCCAGATATGGCTTGAGAGCCATATGTTGCCGATCCCTAGTCTGGAGGATGTGTTTTGGTCAGGGAAGTCACAGGGATGATGAATGGCTGCATAAAGAAGTTGACTGCCACAACTTTTCCTTGTAACAATAGTGTGATTTGATTATTCAGTTATATGATTATTGTTCCCAGAGCTAAGAGGTAGAAAGCTAGGAGATGAGGTAGGTGGCCTGAAGAGGACTAGGTGAAAGTCTCACCAATTAGAAGCCCAGGGCAGGAGCTTTAGTTTGAAGTAGAACCTGATGGTTGGAGTATAAGAGTATATAATACATGTAGATGTGCTCTATGGATGTAAGTTCTTGTTATTTCAAGTCAACTCATGATGTGGGGACAGTGGGGGAATCGAGGGATATCATATTCTATATTTTGTTTCCTGTACTTATTCAAACATAGTTAAGGGTCATCTGATGACTTCTGAAAAACAAAGCAAACATAAATGCTTTTCTTTAATGGTACCCAAACAGCCAAAGTAAGATTCTTGGTGTAATTCTGTGGGGATAAAATAACAAACTAGTGACTTGCAGAACAAATGTCATTTCTTCTTTTCAAAGTGGTTTTGCCTGTTGGGATTCACATAAAAAATGAAGAAATAAATTGTCCGGTCAATTAAATGCAGCATTTGAGATGTTCTGGTGATGTAGCAAACCACACAGAGGGCTGAAAGAGCAGACATACAAACTTCTTAAAGCAGCCCAAATGCTGAATTATTACAGGGTGGAACAAATATGCCCCAGTGTTCTCTGCTTGGCACCACAGAGACCATGTGACCACATGAATTCATGAAAGAGTGAATAAGAAAGAAAAACATGATAAGGCAAAAGTCCTCAGTGCTCCACTTCACAGTTTCTTTCTCCAAGGCTTCATCTGAAAAAAAAAAAATCTAATAAAAGCCTGCATTCAGTATTTGGCTGATTGAATAATGGACTCACCTCAAACCTACTGGGCATGCAGCCGAAATCTCTAAGTCTCACCACAGATTGCAATTGCTTTCAACAAAATGGCCATTTAAGAGTGGTGAGAGATTTGGAGATAGATTTTGTGTGTGTGTGTGTGTGTGTGTGTGTGTGTGTGTGTGTGAAAATTTTGCCCCTTTTCTTTCATGTTGTTTGATCCCCATGTATGACGTATATAGTGAGTTATAAGCCTTTAGTTGGTGCCATCACAAATATTCTCTGTTCAACTGGCAAAGCAAAAGTCTGAATTTTTTAAACTCAGATGTTTTAATATGTTTTTTCAATACTTTAGCATTATGTCACCAAGACAAAAGACAAAAAAGGGATACAGGGACTGACCTCAAGTGGTGGGTGGGTAGTAATAGGCCAAGTGAGCCTTGCACTCTGCAGTCCATCTGTGAATGCTTGTTGAAACTGGATGGAGTAGAAAGCAATCTGAGTTCTGCTCTTGGAGCTATTGATTTCTTGGTTAAACCAGGGAAAGTTATTTAAGTCTTTTATATCTATGTTTTTCCATCTATAAAGAGTAATTTAATGACATCTGCATGTTCTCATTTATCATTGATTTCTTCTCCCCTTCTACAGCCTGCTTCCCTGCTGCCTCCAAACATTCTCATGATTCCCTCATCTTCAAAATTTTCTCACTTGATCCATCCCACCTGTTAGCTATCTCCCCACATTTTCCCTCCTTTTTGTAGCTAACCTCCTTGAGAAGGTCTTCTTCAATATGATTCCATTTCCTTTCCTCTTACTTTTTAATTCTCTACAATCTGGTTTCCAGGGTTGCCAATGATATCTTAAATGCCAAATTGAATAGCTTTTTTTCAGTCCTTGTTCTTCTTGACCTTATTGTAGCCTATGGCATTGTCAATCACTCACTCTTCTATGCTCGTTTCTTTATAGGTCATAGTGACACTATTCTCTTTTAGTTCTCTTCCTATATGACTTCTCCTTCTCCTTCTTCTTCTTTAATGGATGTTTGTTCAGGTCACACTTGCAACAGTAGATATCCAACAGGATATCCAGGATCAGACCTGGACCTTTTCTTTTCCCTTTATAAAATTTCTCTTGATGGCTGTATCAGCTTAACTGGAGTCAATTATCTCTATGTTGATGAAATTAAGATCTACTTACCCAGCCCTAACCTCTCATATCTCTAACTGCCTTTTAGATGTATTAATTAAACTGGACATCCTGCAAATATCTTTAACTCAAGTCTAAAGCCAAACTATGCATCTTTTCTGCGAAAGGCTTTCCCTTCTCTAACCTTATTAGTCACTAAGCATCAGCCAAAGTAGTTGAATTGCTCTTTGACTTTGATTTTCTGCTTGCAAGCAGCACCTTTGCTCAGCTGAAATTATTCTTCAACAAGAGCTGTGCCCTTTACTCTTAGTTCCAAATTTACTGATATAGTTCTGAAATGTCATTTCACCTCTCTTATTTCTCTGTAGGAATGTAAGTAAGGGATAAGGGGGAAAGTATGGATTGTCTTTAAGAGGAAAGGAGGAGAATTTGGATACAAACCCTGGAGGGAAAAGATTCTGGAAGGAGAGGAGGATCTTGGGATTTGACTGGTTTTAATGGTCACCTCTAATCTAGCTTTCCACTGAGCTGGAAGGAAGAATTTTGCTCTGGCATTTTCCCTGGGAAGAACTAATCTTGTGGAAAGGTTAGGGATTCCTGCATTGGAGAATTTGCTTTGGAATAGACTATCTTTTCCTGGAGTACAGAGATTCACCTGTTAGTGAGGTACCAGTCAGAGATCCACTTGCCTAAAATAATCTCAAGGATTTGTCACCTGGGACTCTGGGTTACCTAGGAAGCCAACCTACTTAAAGACAATTTGTGTAGTTAGATTAGTAGACATTCAGATAGCATCTGGGGTTTTAAGTAAGAGCAGGGAGTAGATAGGTAGGGTCTACAGAAGCAATGGAAAAGAACCTCTCGTGTGATGTGTAGAAGTTGGATGGAGGTTAGATCTGTAGTTTTAGGACTCTTCCTACCCTTTCCCTTTACCCAAATTAACAAAATAAACTTGGTTTCAAAAGAATCATCAAGAATCACTCCTTCTTTACACAAATATATATGTATATATAGATAAACTCATTAAGGCAAAATGCAAAAGAATGAAGATACTCATCTTTACAGATATAACAAGTATCTATATCTGGTTCTATAATCTATATCTAGCTGCTCAAATGGAAGAGGGAAGTAAGGTCATTATCAGGAAGAATCTTAAAGAGAAACTGTATTAGAAGAGTGACCTAAAATTAGGAGTAACTTGTCAAATGACTGCATGCTATATGCTGGTCTAAAATCACTGTACTTACAGAATGGTATACTAAAAAGGATGTTGGCTTCCTTTTTTGGATCTACTTTTTGCTATCTGTGATACCTTGAGCAAGTTACTTAAAAATTCCAGGGTTCTCCTCATTTGTGAAATGATTGGTATGGACTAGATGTTGTCCCTCCTAGCTCTATGATCCATAATCATTAAATATTAGAGATTATCTAATCCATCCTTTTCATTTTTTATGCATCAGGAAACTCATGAGGCCCATTAAAGCTAAATGACATGTCCAATAATGCCTTACTAATAAGCAACCAGAGCTAAAATTTAAAGCTAGGTATTCTAACTCCAAGTACAGTATTCTTTACTCATCTGAGAAACTACAATGGGTATGATACCAAGGAACTTGAATGCACATAATAAATTTTCTGGAAACCACTCTATGAAACATTTTATTGATGTGCCCAACAAAATGGAAATGTCCACATCATGGCTTCTCACATGCTTATTGCTTCATGGGACTAAAGGGAGGGTGGAAGTTGTTTAATAACAATTTTTAAACCCTTTCCTTCCATCTTATTATCAATACTGTGTATTGGTTCCAAGACAGAAGAGTGGTAAGGGCTAGGCAATGGTGGTTAAGCGAGTTGCCCAGGGTTACACAGTTAGGAAATGTCTTAGACTAAATTTGAATCTAGAACCTCCTTTCTCTCAGCCTGGATTTCAATCCACAGAGCTACCCAGGCGCCCCCTGGAAATTGTTTTAAAAGATGCCATACTGTGCCATTTTTGATGGGTCTAAGTTTATATTCCCAAACCAATTTTTCTAACATTTTAAATTCCAAGTTGTTCTTCATTCTTTGTGTTCTTTCTAGGCTAAACACTGTTTGTTCATCCCAAAGTATACTCCTGAATATTAGATTCTAGGATACATACTTTGGCTGGAACTTCAGTCTAATGTCTCTTCATGCCCCTAGTTTAACTATGAAATGTAAATTTGGATGCTTCCTTTTGGTTTCTGCACATGGTTTATACCAAGCCTTTGCTAATAATGATCAATGAACTCCCAAAATAATTCTGGTCTGCTAATTCTTGAATGATCATTTCTAGAAACTACATTACATTGTTGTAGTCCCATATAGAGGGCCCAGAAGATTCCAAACAGCCATGATTCTGGAGTAGTAATATGGTTGTGAGAATTTAATATTTTGAGGAATGAGATACATAAGGCGGCAAAGGAAAACATTATTCTGTTGACCTAGAGAGCATTTTAAGGTAAGAAGTCTAGTGATTTTCCTAAGCCAATGTTATAAACTGTTTCATACTCTCTTTGCTTTGTTAGTACTCCTGGAAATTCTTTAGGTGGGCTTTTTGCAGGTTGGTCTTTAAGCTTGGAATCTTAAATGGTGATAGAAATAAGTCCTTTTCAAAGTCAACTTCTGACGATGAGAGTCTTTGCAGGAGAAATAGAAGTAAGGACAATGTTACGAATCAAGGAAAATTCCAGGATTGTAACCAAAGAATTCAAAGTGGCAGATATAAAGAACAATGCTTAGACAAAGAAGCAAGTAGACTTCAAGTGATCTTTAAACTCTAGCTCTTTTACTTCTTGATCACATGAGAAACTCTGAATTTCTTGAAATATTTTTGAAGATATACAATCAGGGCTTTTTTGGTTGTGAGCCATGCTAGTCACTGTCAACTCTCTAGACCTCAACACCACCCCTGACCACTACCAGTTCTCTGTCCCACAGACTACCTAATTTGGCTGGTGACATTCCTTGAAAGGGCAGAGAGACTGATATACAAACATAAAAGCAAAGAGGGAAAGCCCACATTTCAGACCTAGCAAGACCTAGTTAAGGGACATATAGGAAGTACAGTGAATAATGTACCAGGACTGGAGTTGGGAAGACCTAGATTCAGATCTAGCCTCACACACTTCCTTGCTGTCTGGCTCTGGGCAAGTCACTTAACCCCAATTACCTAGTCCTTGCCATTCTTCTCTGTTAGAAATGATACTAAGGCAGAAGGTAAGGGTTTAAAAAAACCAACCCTGTTTAAATAAATCACAATGTATTTAGAGTGCATAAGGTTCCTGCTCCTTTCTAGATTCTTAAAAATATTATCTTTTTTGAGTGGCTGTGCCAGGTGGATGTGCCCTATATAAATAGCACATTAATATACTTATGAGAAAATGACTACATTAATTAGTTTTGACTTGTACTACCTTCCTCCTGAGAATACCCATTCTTTGCTGGAGTAGAAATTCCAATTTTCCCTGGAGATAGAATTCTTGAGACATGTCATAAGCTAGCAGGGGGTGTCAATCAACTCATGCTAGGTGGCCCTTGAGCTGCCATAGGGAGTCCCTAGAAAAGCCAAAAGACCTACAGCAGGGTTGGGGTTTTGGTAGCTCGTGTTACCATTTAAATAGTTCTCCCAAAAGACATCCCTTGCTGACTTAGAGGAAACAGGCACTTTCAGTTAGAAAGCACTTTCATGAGACTTAATGTTATATATGCTCCCAAAGCTGTTTCATTGGAATTATTTGCCTCCAATGGTATTATAAAAACAGTTATTTCAGTTTGAACCTTGATATCCATGTGTCATTTAGGACTTCTGCAAGGTGACCCTTTTCCAGGGAAATAAGATATCAAATGGTGTTCAAGGTCTGGCCACACCACCTGTTATTGTTCAAACTGATCACCTGAATCTTGATCAACTGCTATAACCATCAAGAAGAACCACTGTCAAATTCAATATATCATATTTTCTTATCCAGCTTGATAGTGAAATATGTTACACACCCATTTTCCAGAATCAGTGAGCCTAAGTTCTATTTGGAAAACTATAGTATGAGTAACCAGTCATATGCCACCACCAATACAGTCTTATATGCAGAGAACTTTACAAATAATCCAGTCTTGCCTGAATTTCTTTACCTTGAACATAGTCCAACAAAACTGAGATTTTAAAATCTAATAAGGCAAATGTCTTGCAGAAATGGTTTACTCTACTCTCCTTCATTCCTATTTCCACTTAATACATATCTTCCACAAAAGCAAGCTGAGAAGTTATTTGTGTGTGTGTTAGTCTAGCTATTGAGAGGTTTATAATCCTGTGTCTGACTAATTATAAGTATTAGTGGTAATATGTTTCAAACACACTATCAGCCACATTACTTGTCTATGTGAGGTTTGCATTCAGGCCAAGACATCTGTAGGGAAACTGATAATAAGCCACTATCAGTTTCTTAGCGCTTTAAATCTTGTTACTCTTAACTTGTTCCTATACCAAAGGCAGGATGCCATCCCAGTAATGGTCAAAATTTGAATGGCTCTATATTTCTCACTGTCATTTGTATAGTCTGCTTCCCCTCTCCATAGACCTTCATAGAATATTCTTCTGATGCTTCATCAAGGCATGGAGATGACCTTGAGTTCTCAAAGACTATGTTGGGCAAGTATATGCTCTGATAGATTCTATCCAGCTAGAAAAGCTTTGTATATGATCCTGGTTCTCAATTAAATTCAATTTGTGGGGACCTATCCAGCTAAATACAAAAAAGCTGGCCACTTATTGGTCCACTTGGTGAAGACATTTTGTTTGTGGCAACCCATTGAAGAAAAATGCTAAATACCAAATGCCTTTCAATCCTTCAGAAACCCCTTTCATTTCCACAATATGGAAGGAAAAGGTGATAAAGGTTGCTAAGAAACACATAAATCTTATATCTTATGCAAATTTTACTTGGCCATGCATACTTTAAATAGGAGAGACCCTTGTCCAATGACAGAAAAGACATTCTTTTGAAGGAGAAACTAAATATAATCAATCTTTGTATTCTTGCTACAAATAAAACAAGGTAAAAGGAAGCAACTAAAAACATGATGGTCCACACTAAATAAAAAGTTTTGGCAGAATTGGTTTTATTATTTATCCATGGGCAACAAGGAAACATCATTTAATAATAGGTTCAGTTATTTTATACTTCAGTACTTAAGAAAAGTATTTTCTAAAATATCACCATGAATAGTTACAACATCTCTTTTTGGATAAAGAGGTAAAGCTTTCCCTCCTCTTTTGAGAAATTCCATAACCCTCCCCACCAAATTTAGTAATACTTTTAAAATATATAATTTGATATTTGTTTTCTTTGATACAAAGGTGGGGATTGGAAAGGATGATATAATTATATTAGAAAAGATGGTTCAAGAGTAAGAAATTAGATAGACAAAAGCTCTTCAGATCATGCAAAATTCTCAAATCTATATAATAAATGCCTTCTTAAAGAGAAGTGTTAGAAAGTATTGGGGATAGAACGCATCATGTCACAAAAGAACATTAATAAAATACCAGTTAAATGTGAATCAGCTATCATGTACAGTCAGATAATCAACCAATTAGGGCAAAGATAAAAATCAATATCAGATAAGAAAAGTGAAGAAATGAGAAGACATAGCATATATATGAAGTAACTCAGTTCTGATCTTTTAAAAAGATGTTGTTACTGAAAAATAGAAAAACAGATAAAAGATATCAGCAAGGGCTTTCACAATTTCCAAAAAAAGCTTAACTACTATAAATTAACTACCATAATAAGGAGGGCAAAAGAGTTTAGAAACTGTGTTAGCCAACAAATACTTATCTTCTTACCAGAACAAAAAAACTGCAGCCAGGTACTATGTTGATTTGAATATAAACTCATTTGAGAAATTGGATGAAGGAAAATAGTGGAAGATTATGGGCAATATGATTTCATAAAACCATGGAAGTAAGTGATTTAAAAATATGCGGAGAGATACAATTATGTCATATTATCACAAGGAGATTTAGGTTTGATAATAGGAGAATAGAAAAAAGATGGAAAAAATGAAAAAAATTTATAATAACTTTTATAACCAATTAATCTTCCCATTAATGATAGTGGTGCCATAAAAGAATTACCAATACTATTTTAAAAAAGATGGGAAGATCACCTGTCCTACCTTTAACACAGAAGTCTTCTGGATATAACACAATTTGGAGGGCATTGAGAGATTATTAATCCAATATCTGGAATAGAAAAGCATGTAGAAAAATCACTGACCTTTTTATGATAAGAAAATATCAATATAGATATTGGGATGCATTAGTATATATTGGTATATATGCCTACTTTCCTAACTATACAGACTCTTTATGAGAATAAACTGCTCATTCCTTCAAGATATCCCTGAGGAAAGCAGGGGAAGGATATATGTAAGCTTTCACAAATGGTATTCCATGATAGATTATATCTTTAGGATCTGGCAGTTTACTGAAACATACAGAAAATATAAGATCCCTTTGTGCTTCTTTACTGACTGCAAAAAATTTAGAGCAAAATGCTATTTTAAAGATTCTCCTTCAGTAAATGGTTTCTCATTTATTCAACAAACATTTTAAAAATATTTACTATATGCCAGGGATTATGGTAGGTAAAATAGTTCCTACCTTTAAAAAGCATATATTAAAAACCACCCAAAATGACTTGAAGAATAATAATAGAGCCTTTATCCAGTGCTTTTCTATTTGTTAATAATAAGGTACTGGCCTCTCTAATAGGATATTTTGGTTGCTGAAAGGAGCAGAAAAACATTTGTGTGTGGAATGCTAATAAAAATAATTTTAAAAGGAAAAATACATCAAATAAAATTGTTTGTGAGAAGACTAAGATCATTCTGAGAGGACTGGGGTGAGAACAGTCTTAGCTGGAAAAACTCTGACTTAGGATGGGTATGACTATAAATCACAGTTGTCTAACAGTTACATATGACTATTTCTATAGCTTTGAAGAATCTAACTGAGGACATATAAATCAAAGAGCTTTTTGTAGACTGTGGGAAAATTTGTATGTTCTTTGCACTTTACCTGATAGGATTGTGGATTTCCAACTTGAGTAAGGGATGGGTCTCTGATCACGATGAGATCATGATTTAGAGCAGTGATTCCCAAAGTAGGCTATTAAAATTTAAAAACAATTAATTTCCAGGGGGATAAGTAATATTTTTTCTGGAAAGGGGGTGGTAGGCCAAAAAAGTTTGGGAACCACTGATTTAGAGTATTAGAACCCAGAAAGAAGACTAGTAAAATATAGGAAAATCTAGAGTAAAAATCAGGGACAGAAAAAAAAACATAAAGTGAAGAGAGAAGCTATTTGCAGAAGAAAAAATACAGAAGTGGACAACAGCCAAACATAGCTGATGGATGGTCAGGCTTTACAGCTGATTTGAGGAAATTTGATTAGAGATAAACACCGTAGCTGCTGGAAGCTGGCAGGAGGAAAGCAGAATCCTTGTCTTATGTGAAGAGGTGATTAAGCTTATTTCCCATTAGTCCCATTTTCAGCCCAAGAAAGAGGAAAGATCTCAAATGTGTTGCCTTTTGTTGTGTTCTACAGATTAAAAGTGGAGGAAAGCACTGTGTAACCCAGAGTTATACTGATATATGTGTATATATATATATATATATGTATATATATATATACATTTTTTTTTTGCCAAAAAGAACATACATTTTTTCAGCACTCTGAAAAGGGTGACTATATGTTAAGAGAATTCAACATTGCTTCTGGACCAAAAGCATCAGAGAAGCATGTTTGCCTCTGTGGAGCAGCAGAGGAGGTACTAGTAGAGAAGTAATTTTGACCAGCCCAAGAAACCTGATTCAGATAGTTCCCTAACATTAAAGTGTAATGTCCAGAATCATGAATTGCTTTAGGCACATAGATTTTCCTCTTCATGTGTCTTCTTTCTGTGTGGGTCCCTCCTACACTCTCATGTACACTGGATGCATCAGTGGAGAGTATGATCCAAGTTAATGGGAAGACTATGAAGTTACAATTATTCTTCCTTTTATCTTCTGATTAATAGATTTTAATGATGATTATTGTAAATGTTTCATGTTTAAGAGATGATAATGATGTCACTTGTCTTTATTATCTAAAAAGGAATCACAAGGGTTAGGGCCCATAAGCCACAATAGTAAGTAACCGGAGTATATTGTTTCTACACCAGGATCCTCAGAGCATATATAATAGTAATAGTCATATTGTAGTGGCCATGGCCAACCTCCCTAGTCTTGCCATCATGACTTTAGGTTGAGATGAGTGAGCCAATTAAGAGAGAAAAGAGGATATAGGTGCCATGCCCACATTAAGAATATCAAATGAAATATAAAACAGGCAGTCATGTTTCTCAAAGGCATCTGTAACTCTCAGAGGATTTACAGAACAGAATTCATGTGCAAAAAAGAATCACTTTGGAAGTATCCTAGATTCTCTTGTATAATAATAGAGATCTGTGGCCTGAAATTCCAAGTATAACCTAAACCAGATTAAAATGTATTTGGGGAAATTTTAAGAAAATAAAAGATATATATAACATAGTAAAACCGTAACTTGTAATTTTTAAGTCAATGTGTAGGCCTGTATGGTTCTGTTTCTGTTGAAGTTTGAAACTATTGTCATACATCAGATATTAAACCTTGGAACAATTCCCAAGTTTCCTAAACAAATTCCATAAAGTCTCAAAAGATTTCAGTCTAACTATCCACATAGGAAAAACTAAGTGGATGAGCAAGATTTATTTTTCCTCACTACAAAAGGAAACTTAATAGTCTAGAGACCTGATCCATTGGTACACAAATCCTGAGTAGACATTAGAATAGATATTAGAAAATGATTTGTGGGAAGAGAGTGGGCTTTAGAACATTTGAGAAATTTATTGGTCTTTCCAATAACCTAAAACTTCTTCCTGAAATAAAAGTCTGTCTTTAAAAAAATTATTCCTAACATTCATTAAAAAAAAATTGGAGTACCAATTCTCTCCCTTACTCATCAAGAAGTCAAGTAATACAATATCAATTGTATGTGTGAAGTTATCTAAAACATATTTCTCAATTAGCCATGTTACAAAAATAGAAAGAAAACTAAAAGTGAAAAAAGAATGCTTCAATTTTCACTCAGAGTTCATCAGTTCTCTCTCTTAGATAGTATTTTTCACTGTTAGTCCTTAGGAATTGTTTTTGGCAAATGTTTTGATAAGAGTGGCTAAGTCTGTCACAGTTGATATATTCATGGATATCCTCTCAATTTCCAATTCTTTGCCACCACAAAAAGAGTTGCTATGCATATTTTTGTACATCTGAATCCTTTTCTTTGATCATTTTGCCATTCAAACTATTAATGAAATTGCTAGGTCAATGTGTATACACACTTTTTATAGCTATTTGAACATAATTCCAAATGGATTTTCAGAATGTTTGGACTGGTTAACAACTCTTTCAGGAGTGTATTACTGTATCTATTTTTCTATATCCTCTTCAATATTTATTATTTTCTTTTTCTGTTATTTTAATCAGTCTGATAGGTGTGAGATCGTACCTCAGAACTGTTTAAATTTGCATTCATCCAATAGCGATTTAGAGCATTTTTCAAATGACTATATTCGACTTTGATTTCTTCTCATGAAAACTGCCTCTTCATGACCTCTAGCTATTTATCACTTATTTATTCAACCATTTATTTATTTACTTATTTATTCATTTATTTATTCATTTATTTGTTTATTTATTTATTTATTATTTTCCATGAATTTAACTTAGTTCCCCAAATAGTTAAAAATGAAATTGTATCTTTTAAATAACAATATTTTCCCATAAATATTGCATGAATTGAATCATAGAATACCACAGTCTCTGAAGAATTAAAGTTGACGGCTATAGAAAGGTCAATGGAGAGGCACATGATGAGTATGAAATAGCTGCAAATAATACATCTAAGGGACTATGACAGCACACAAAATATTATCAATGAGATGTATGTAGTGAGAATCAGGGATAACAACTAGGCAGTATAAATTTTACACTTATTTCTGAACAATGTTAAAGAACCTAGAGGAAGTCCTTTAAGAATGTAATTTTTCTTTTAGACAAGGTACATTCAGATACATGGTGGGAGTAGTATAATTTTTTTCTTCTGATTTTTGGGAATTGTATCTGTTTGTTTTTCCCCTCCCAACTTGGAAAACCCCTAATTTTTCCTCCATTATAAATCAGATTACCCAATTTTTTAACCTGATTATTTCTTTTAATTAATTGCTCTTGGTTATTTTTAGTGAATAAAAAATTCTGCATCCCCTTGTATTTGGGGTCCAGTGCCAAAGCTGAGGAGGCCTGGTCTCAATTTATTATGCAATTAGTATTCATTACTTAATAAATCAATATACTTAGAAGCCTGAATCATTGTACCTTAGTTATTTCATTTTTGACCCACTACAGTACTCATCTTCTTTTCTTTTATCCCCTTCTGTCCTTGAGTGATTTGTAGAGCCTCTTAGAAATAGTGGTATCACTGGATCAAAGAGTGTGCACATTTTTTTGACTTTTTATAGCATATTTCCAACACTTTCTTCCCTAATCTCTCCTATAAAAATGCAAGTTTTCTTTATCAGTGGGTGTTTTTTTTAAAGCATAAGTCTTTATATTTTTCCATTTCAAAGAGATTTTATTTTAGGTGCCCTGCCAATTTGGAGAATAGCCTATATTTGACAGACTAATATGAATAAAACTATGAATGAAAAAGCATTTAAATCTTTATTATGTGCCAAGAAATGTTCTAAGCACTGGAAATAACAATAATGAAAGTGATACATTTCTTATTCTCAAGGTCCTCACATTCTAATTGGGAGACACAGAACATGAAAAAAAAATTTAGATTCAGCATGGATAGAAAGGGCTGGAGGTTTTAAGGATTCATAAGTGGGCAAATGGCAAAGTTCAGGGATCCTGAGGCTACACAAACTATCAGATTACAATGTTATGGTCTGAAAGGGTAAAGGGCAAGGGAGGAATGGAAGCAAGGGTCCTTCGGGTAGCCCAGTGGTTGGGATTCCATCTCATTGGTAGGAATAGAATTAGTGGTTTCCATTTTGTCCATAAAATGTAAGAAGTCATACAGCCTACTGGATTGTAGGAAACCTGGGGCTAGGGAAAGAAGAAAGGAAACACACATTTATTAAGTACCTATTGTGTGCAGGCACTATGTTAAGTCTGCAAATATTTCATTTTGTATTTACAATAAGCCTGTGAGGCAGAAGCTATCTATTATTGTTCCCATTTTACAGTTGAGGAAACTAAGGCAGACAAAGGTCAAATGACTTGCCCAATGTCACATATATAGCAAGGCCATATTTGAATTCATGACTCTAAGTCCAGAGCTCTATTCACAGTCTGCCTTTAGTAGAGATGGGGGAAAGGAAAGAAAGAGGGGAGGAATTGCTAGGGTAAGGGCAAGTCTTCTTCCCTAGATGAGTTCTGGATGGTTCAGCTTAGGGGTAGCCTGGGAGACAAAGCAAATAGAGAATGATGCTGTGGAGTTTAAAATTAATATGCAAAATACTAAATATTATATTTATGAATACTTTATTAATAATAAACGAAGAGACCTAACTAAAAGGTTACTAACCAGCCCACTCCCAGGAACAAAAGAGAAAGAGGGAGGAGTTATAACCAAAAATAAAACAATAATGTGACCATGCAAATGTGGAGGTGCAGGAGAGATTAAAGTGAATTTTGGGAAACCTAAGGGACTTGTGGGGGATGAAGTCCAAGGTTCAGAATCTCCATTCATACAATGCCCCTAGTTGTGGTGGGTCTGGTGACAGATCTAAGTATTTCTTCACACTCTGTTTTCTATGGACATTTTGAGTTAAAGTTCCACTTTGCCTTTGAGAGAATCATAGATTATTTCTTTGCTTAAAATAGGAGGGAGAACTGATGCATGTTCCTCTAATTGTAGTTTTGAACCCATCCCAAATCAAGTCTTGAGGGATCTCAAATGAAGAATGAAAATAGTAATGGCTGCTGAAAGCCCTGTTCCTTTTGTGTCATAGAAGCAAAACTAAATTGTCAAGTTTCCAACTTGGTCCCTTACCATTCCCCTTATTTGAAAAATGCTTACAAAAGATTCAGAGATGGTCTTAGTGTTATTGTTCCTGTGCTAGCAAATTCCATCATGCTCATCCAAACTGATGCCCTTTGGGTTGTTTGTTTTTTGTGAATAACATTATATTTCCTTATTTTTTAAGCCTTTACTGTTGCATTTTATTTAATATTGCTGATATTTACCCAAATAACAGGACATAAATATTTATAAGAAGAATGGACTTAACGTCTATCTAGTCTATCCACCTCACTGTGGATTTTGAAGCTCCCTTTAGTTATAGATAAATCTTAGCATTCCTTGATACATTAAAAGCTTCACTAATTATCTACTGTAAGTTTATCATATTCTTGTGAATTTTCAATGAGTATTGGGAAGATAAATGGAGCCTAGTGCTGTTTCATTAATTACCTTTAATAAAGATATTGCTAAGGTAAATTTATTGTTGAGTTTATATCCTGGGGCTGCCATTCACCAAATGCAGGGCCACAAACAAATCCTTTTACTTCTTTCTCAGCCTTAGCTTCTTCACCTATAAAATGAGGATAGTAATACTCATTCCATCTCCTTCAAATGGAGCCAAAAGGGCCAATAATGATGACAAATGTAAAGTGATATGTAACTTCCAGATGTTATTAGGATTTGCTGTAAAAACTTTAAATAAGAAAGATTTTTCTTTTTTAATTGAGAGAAGATACATAGAGTTCCTGACTCTCTGGAACCATCTATAGATACATAGAAGGAGAGAGGAAAAGAATTTGTAAACTACAGACATATAGCGTAAACTAGTTTCTCAATATATCCCTGAGTTCCATCTTGCCTCCAAGATTTTGGGGAAATTTTCCTTGGGTGAGATCAAAACCTTTTTTCTTTTGGTTTGAGGATTTGATATATTAACCTCAGCTGGAGAGCTAATTTACTCTATTTTATAAATTACATAGCTTCTCTGATTTCTGTTTATTCATAGTTTACCATTTGAGATGGTTTATAGCATTTGATGGGAAGAAATTAAATCGTTAAGGGCTACTCCTCTTCCTTGAATGGATAGCAAGTATGGAAGGAGCTTTATTCCAAACCAAGGCAGACAGGTAAAATGACTAGCCCAACGCCACAATGTGGTCCCAAAACAGAATAAAAATGATATATAACTGGTTCCTGATATGTGTAAAAAATAAATTTTTTGAAGTATTTGTCTTATTTGAATTCACACTATTGGAGATTATAATTATATGTAAAATATGACAGTTGGTTCCAGCTCAATAGAAATATGCAGTAAAAATATGTTTTAAAACAGTAATTATATTAATACAAAATTAACAAATATTTAATATATTTTAAAATATATATTTAAAACAATATTAATGTAATACAATAGTAAAAGAAATACTTGTCATTCAGGTTTATTAAAAATGGATAGAGTAGATAAAGCAAGATAAAAAAGTAAAAATTACTGAATAGCTCTCAAAAGATAAGTCTACAGTTTAATGTTCCAGGGGTGGAGCCAAGATGGTAGAGCAATCCTCAGGAGCTCTGTGTCACCATTAGAATTCTCCTCAAACAACATTTTGTCAAATAGTTTGTATAGTATTGGGATTTGTTGTTCTTTAAATGTTTCATAGAATTCACTTGTGAATCCATTTGGCTCAAGGGATTTTTTCATAGGAAGTTCCTTGTGGGATTATTTAAGGATTCTAATTTTCTCTTTTGTTAATCTAGGCAATTTATAATTTTGTAAATATTCACCCATTTCACCTAGGTTGTCATATTTATTGTTACATAAATGGACAAAATAGTTCTTAATAATTACCTTAATTTCCTCTTCATTAGAGGTTAGATAACCCTTTTCATCTTTGATACTTTTAATTTGATTCTCTTCTTTCTTTTTTTTTTATTAGATTAACCAGTACTTTATTTTGTTTTTTTCATAGTACCAGCTCCTACTCTTATTTATTAGTTCAATAGTTCTTTTACTTTCAATTTTATTAATTTCTCCTTTGATTGTAAGGATTTCCACTTTAGTTTTCATCTGGAAAATTTTAACTTTTCTTTTTCTAATTTTTTAAGTTACAAGCCCAATTCATTGGTCTCCTCCCTCTATATTTTGTTGATATAGGCACTCAATGATATACATTTTCTACTGAGTACTGCTTTGGCTATATCTCATAGATTTTGATATGTTGTCTCCTCACTGTCATTCTCTTTAATGAAATTCATAATTGTTTCTTTTATTTCTGTTTTTGACCCAGCAGTTTTGAAGAATTAGATTGTTTAGTTTCTAATTATTTTTAAATATGCCTTTCCATGAATCCTTTTTAATTATTATTTTATTGCATTATGATCTGAAAAAGTTGCATTTATTATTTCTGCTTTCCTGCATTTGTTTGTAATATTTCCATGTCCTAGTACATGGTCAATTTTGATATGTATACCATATACTGTTGAGAAGAAGGTATATTCCTTTTTATCCCTGTTCAGTTTTTTTTCTTTCTAGGATTTCATTCACTTCCCTTTATTCTTTCTTCTTTATTTTTTGGTTCAATTTATCTAGTTCTGAAAGGGGATGGTTGAGATCCCCCACTAGTATGGTCTTACTCTATATTTCTTCCTTGAGCTCCTTTAACTTTTCCTTTCCTTCCTTGCCTTTTCCTTTTTGCCATTTGGTGCATAAATGTTTAGTAATGATATTACTTCACTGTTTATAGTACTCTTTAGCAGAAGGTATTTTCCTTCCTTATTTCTTTAATCAGATCAAGTTCTACTTTAGCTTTGTCTGGTATGATTGCTATGCCTGCTTTTTTACTTTAGATGATGCATAATAAATCCTGCTCTAGCCTTTCACCTTGAATCTGTGTGTGTCACCTTGCCTCAAATGTGTTTCTTATAAACAACATGTAGTAGGATTCTAGTTTTTAATACACTCTGCTATCTGCTATGGTTTAATGAGTGACATTCAACATTATGATTACTAACTGTTTATTGCCCTCCATCATATTATCCCCTTTAGATCCTGCTCTATTTCTTTTCACTCTGTTCCTCCTCACCAGTATTTTGCTATTTGTCACCCCCCCCACTTCCTCCTCCCTTCAATTACCTCCTCCTTCCCTAGTCTTATTGCCTTTCTTCTTCTCTATAGGGTAAGATAGAATTCCATATTCCATTGAGTATACTTGTTTTCCCTTCTCTGAGGCAGTTACAATGAGAGTAAAGTTTAAGCATTGCCCATCACCACCCTTATCCTCCCCTCTTTATAATGATTTTTCATACCTCCTTATGTTATATAATTTACCTCATTCTATCTTTCCCTTCCCTTACTTTTCAGGGCAACTTTTTCTTTCACTCCTTCACTTTTTTACATATCATTCATATGCAGACATATCATACATATCATTTCATATCATTACATTTACGTATATATCATATCATCTTATATTATCATATACATCATATCATTATAATCACCTGACTTCCCCACTCTCTTTCTGAATAAATGCTATCTTCTCTATTCAGAGTAATTTTTCAGAATTTTTTCTACTCTTTTTCTACTCTTTCCAAGTAGACATATAAACATTTTTACCTTAATGAGTCCCTTAAATTTCCTCTTTCTTATTTACCTTTTGGGGCTTCTTTTGTGTCTCTGGTTTGGACTTCAGATTTTTGTTTATGTCTGGCTTATTCTTCAGGAATGCTTGGAAATCTTCTATCTTAATGAATGCCCATTTTTTCCCTGGAAGAATATACTCATTCTTGCAGAATAGGTGACTCTGGGTTATAAACCCAAATCTTTAGCCTTTCTGAATATAATATTCCATGCCTTTTAATCCTTTAATGTAGAAGCTGCTAGGTCCTGTCTGATCCTGTTATAGCTCCATGGTATTTGAATGGTTTCTTTTTGGCTGTTTGAAGTATTTTTTTCCTTGGCTTGGTGGCTCTTGAATTTATTTATTAAATTCTTGGGAGTTGTCATTTAAGGATTTCTTTCTGGAGGTGTCCTGTAAATTCTTTTAATTTCAATTTTATTTTCTTGTTTGAGGATTTCTTGGAAATTTTCTTTGATAATTTCTTGTAATATGATGTCCAAATTTTTTTCTTGATCATGGCTTTCAATAAGTCCAATAACTCAAATTATCTCCCCTTCTGTGTCTGCATCTTGCACTTTGCCTCCATAAATATTCTTTAGAGTTAGGTGTGGGTTTTTTTTTGTTTGCTCTTTTTTCCTATCTAATTATAGGTAGACTCTTTTCTGGAAAGTTAGGGTACCCTCTTAAGTTTCAGTCCTTGCTCGATGTTATTTTTAACTTATTTTCTGGGTTTTTACCCATTTTAGTGCTTGTAGGATGATGTGATGGTCTGAGGGTGAGAGCTCTGAGAGCCCCCTCCCCCTGTTGATTCAATTGACCCTTGAGATGCTGATATCCTTAAAGACTTGCCTCAAGGTTGGGCATAGGCTTTGGATCTCACTCTGAACTTGATCAGGTCAAATTCTAGCCCCAGGTTTAGGGTCAATTTTTTGGTCTCACTGTTTAATTAATCCAATCAGTCATACCCCTGCTCTGTCTTGGAGCTCTGTCCTTAGTTTTCTGCTAAATGGGCCCACTCAGATCAGCCACTTCAGGTTTGAAATTTCAAGGGCTAAGGGTTGGCTGGTATCACTATTTCCCCAGACAGGATCTTAGGGTCTGAATTTTACCTAGGGCTTAAGTTCCAAAACCTATGACAGCAGATGTGGGGTGGAGGCATGTATTTTGCTCTTGGCTTGCTCTTCACTCCTTGGTATAGTCTCTTGCTTTCTCTGCTCTCTTCTCACCCAAGTGCCCCAGATGTTCTCTCCCTACCTTTTGGGTTTTTTCTATTCTTGAAAGCTGTTTCCATCTGTCTCCTTGCTGGTTCTTTTACTCTTGTATTCATTTTGTGGTGATATTTTAATCTTGGTTGAAGAGGATTCTCATGGCAACACGGAACAATACTGGTTCACTCCACCATCTCAGCTCTATCCCTGAAACTTCTGCAATATTATTTGACAAATAGGCTAGAATAATGTGAAAAACAGTCTTCAAAAAATTTAGTAATCTATTCTTTCTTATTTGACAACCAAAGAAATAGAAGGAATTAATGGTAGTAGTCTCTCAGAGAGTAAAGATTTTGTGATCAGTAAACAACCATTGGTTTTAATTTAAAAATCTCTTTTTGCTTTATTTCCCACTAAATCGTTAGGCACACAGACACTTTAAAATCAGATTGAGTTTTCTTTCTTTGAAATGTAAGTTCTGGAGTCATCCTCTTTCAGAATTAACCTGCTTCATCTACATTAAAATTTTGTGAATCAGTGCATCCACCTTTGAGTATTTTCTTCCAACATTAGGATATTTAGTTACTGTGCTACATCTGTATCGCACCAACTGCCTTTCCAGTATTTTTAATGTTATGCAATATAAATTGATTTTTAAAGCAATAGAAGCAATCAACACTTGCAGTAAAAGTTTCTTCACTATCCAGTTCATTTCCATTTTCTTTCACTGACTTAAGTAACATTGATTTCAGTCTTCAATCCATACAACAAAAAGAGACTCCATTTTTAACATAGTAACGTTAACTCCTGTTATTTGTAATTATTTACAAATCACAAAAATCTGATGAAACTTTGCCTGTTAACAATAATTTCCATGTGTATTTTATAATACTCCATATAATTGATTCAGGCATTCTGACATTTCATCTAATTTTATCATTGCTCTGACCATATCTATGCTGTTCAATTACATATAATTTTTGTTATAATAAATAACAAGCCCCTTTTCTTTTTTCCACTGGCAGCTTTCCCATCTGAAGTCTTTTTCCTTTTGTCCATTTTGTGAAGGAAGTGGATTAACTGATTTTAAACAGGGCTGACTTCAGTTCTGGTTAAGCATTGGGCCTATAGTTACCAAGAACAGTTCAAATTCAGTCTTAGATAATTACTAAATTTTCTGGGGGAAGTCATTTAACTATTTGTGTCAATTTCTTCACTTGTAATATGGGAATAATAATACCTATCTCCAGTGTTGTAAGAATCAAATGTTAGCAATTATTATTACTATCATTATCTTCATTATCATTAAAGGACTTAGCACTATGACTAGAACACAGTAAATGTTACATAAATGTTATTTTTATCATTATTATTATTCTAATCATCAATATTAAAAATCAACACAAATATTGATACACAATAGCACATTACTTCCACCTCTGATGATAGGTAAGTGTAGACTGATATAGCAGTATTTTCAAACTCTTGTTGTATTAATGGAATTTTGGCTATATTAAGTGTAACCTAGTATCTTTTTGTAACTAATCCTAAATCCAATTTGTATTATTTTGAGCCATAATAATCATGACCCAGCTTTACTGCTTCTTGGCTTCTCCTTTTCTCAGAGGAAAACTGATTAGCTACAAAACCCCTTTTTCTACTCTCCTCAAGGCTGCAATCTATTTTTCTGAAAGTGAGGGGCAGAAGATTCCAGAGATATCTACCTGTGCCTTCCTGTAAGCCATATTTAGACAAACTATATGGAATACATATACCAGCAGGCCATAACTTATGCAATATTCACTACATTGAAATTCTTCTGTATGTTTTTATGACTTTCTTCCACCCCAAACCATGTTAGAGCTAGACCTTTACACTAATGACAATGATAATGAAAATAAAATTCATATTTATTTAGCATTTTAATGTACTTCAAGTGATTCCTTTAGCATACTGCAACATGGATAATGGCAGGGTGGAATTCATGCAAGATACAGGGTCAAGCGCCTTGACCTGTATCTTGCAAGAATTCCACCCTGCCATTTTCCATGTTGCACATACATAGGGAGTAGTACTTACACACTCATAGCACAACTAATTATAGAACTAGTATCACAATAAGGTGTGTTGGGGGGAGAGAGAAGACTTTGTTTCTAGATCTCTCTCTGCCACTGGTTGGGTTACCTTGGAGAAGCCACTTAATTTATCTAGCTCTCTTTGTAGGTAATGCAGAGAATCTCTCAAGAACCTTCCATGTCTGAAATCCTTTGAATCTTTGTGTTATACTTTATTATCTACTGATTCCTCAAAGAATCATTTAAAGGTTTTTTAGGTCCTTTATGAAATCTCTATAATTAGTCACCATTAACCAATTAGGATGCACCATTAATTCAGTTCAAATATATGTTGCTTTGAAAGGTAATATATTTGTAGTGGGCCTTCCTAGACATGCCCAGAATGACAAACATGGAATTTCCCTACTCCAATACTCTACCATATTGGTGACAGTAGCTTCTTTTAATTAGCTACTTAACCAGAAAAGTTGTATCTTTTTTGGAAGTGGATCTGCCCTAAGCAGATGTGACTCCACCCCACTAAGCACTGGCCAACCACTCTTTAAAAAAAAAACCAAAATGATTTTTTTTACTTTCTTGTTATGTCCAAAGGGTAAATATCACAGTTCATTCACATCATGGATACCATGAACTGAAATTGAGAGCGGGAAAAGGCTTCCTATCTCTTTTTCCCTTCCTTCTCCTTGACTCTGAGTTTCTTTCATCCTGGGGTTTGCTGTTTCTGTTTTGAGTCATTTATCCGTCTCAATTTTAGGTATAGGTGGTAATACGCACTTGAGGCACTACCCAGGATTTGGAGCTAGAGTGACCTTGGAGCCAAGATAGCAGGCAGGCAGGATGCTGAAGCCACCCAGCCTGCCTAGAAGAGAAGCCTGAAGAAGCTAGAGTGCCTATGACTCACACCCAAAGGAGCCTTTCCATTTGGAACTTGGTGTTGTGCTATATACAAACCAAGTGAAGCTATTTAGCTAATCTCCTTCCCCTCTTACCCTTTCAGTTTATGGCACCCATGATATCACCGATATTCACCCTCTGGGCACAGCAGGAAGGGGTACAACAAAGAGAATGACTCAGTCTGGCCAGTTTTAAAGACACAACCTTTCCATGTAGATGGCTAAATAAAGAAAGTTAATCTCAGCCATGTGAAAGGTGACATAGGGAGTCTCCAATTTAGGAGATCATATCCAAGCAAGCTCAGTCCATATATATTTGAAATCTATTTATCAGCACAAAAGGCACAATCCTAGTTTTGCCTTATAATAAAGACATGGTAGAGCATATTTACCATTGAGAAAAAATGAATGTCTTCCTACATCAACCTCTCATTCATAAGAGGATAAAGGAGAACCTTGTTAATGGAATTTGTTGATACATTCCATTTTGAGAAATGGGTTGAGATGGCTAGCCATGGCAGTGGGTCAGACATATGGCACACAGATGAAGCATTATTTGTTTCTGAGGTAGTGTCTCAAGAAGACTAACATCATGACACATCTTCCTCAGGATTGAAGAAAAACGTCATACCATGGTCCTATAATCTTCTCGTTACTGAAAAAGGAAATATGAAAATTCCAGAATATCTTTCAGGCTGAGGCATTTTACTTATAGACTAAAGAAGTGGGACAGAATGATCTAAAATGAGACGAAACATGATTGAAGCAGGGATATCTTGGGTCCTGAAACTCAGAAACAGAGAAAAATATAACAAGGATGAATTCAGAACACTTTTGGTGTATGAAGCACTCATTTTAGTTTAATGAACCAGAGCTTCACCAAAGCAGTAGTTTACATGGCCATTGGTATGGTTCGTTGTTACTTTCATGATGGATCTATTTGGATTAAAACCCTTCCCTGAGTTCAACATCATTCAACTTGGTGTTAAACAGCGATCATTCAGCTGACAACATGTGCATGACTCATCACTTAGTGGGGCATGGCACTTTGAGGATGACTTTGGGGATCTCTATATGTGAACAACAATCTAAGATATAAACATTCCCAAGGGAAACTAGAATAAGGAACTTAACAAACCAAAGATTATCAGAGAAGAACCTAGACCCTCTCATTAGCGTCCAGGCTCCCCAGGACTGAACCTAGTTGGCCAATGAGATGATAGACTCCTTAGTGAAAAGAGAGTCGGAACAGGGCTCAAGCCTCTCAGGCCCAGAAGGTTTTGTTGTCAAATGAGTTATTTTTATTTATATTATTATAATATATAAATATAATTACAGTATTATAATGACTTCTAAAGGGCATATCAAAAATGTTTCCCCCATCTCAATATGCATGCATGTGTGCTAGAATGAGATTTATTTTTTATCATTAGGGGACTTAGTCTGTTATCATGATTAAAACATTTTTGTTCTCATAACAGCGAAAAGCTAAAATAAGACATTCATTTTAATTGTGCTAATGGAATTAGAGGAGTATCTCTCAAACTAGAAAGTGGGTCTTCATGGGAGGTCCAAATGAGAATTAATATTTGAAAGAAATGATGGCAGTTTGATTATGGTAACTGGAAGGACATGAAATGGAGTTACAAGAAATAGTTGTTACAAAGGACAGGTCATTGAAGCCATATGACCATTTGAGTACTACACATATTTATTAAAGTAGATCTATGATTTCACTGACATGGCTACTCTTTTTACTAGTAGAACACATCCAAATCTCACCTTCTTATTCTGACTACTTGTTAAAATAGATGAATTTTGTTTTGTTTTGTTTTGCTTTTGCATTGCCAGGATAATCCTTCTGTCTTTCTCTTTCTAGAGAATAATTCCTCATAAAACAAGAAAAGTAGCAATTAAAAAAAATCCTCAAAACAAAGCAGTTTCCCACCGATGGGAGAATGTCTAAATAAGATTGTGAGACATGAAGATAATGGAATATTACTATGTTGCAAGAAATGATAAATATGATGGATTCAAAGAAACATGGACAAACTTACATGAACCACTGCAAAGTGAAGAAACAAGATCTAGGAAAATAATACACATTTTCAATTATGTAAGTGGGCTGAACAACCACAAAACTTTTGCAACTAAATCTTGTGAAATTACAAGGAATAAGCTTAACCTAAAGAAAAGATATGAGATGCTTA
This sequence comes from Gracilinanus agilis, assembly GCF_016433145.1. Taxonomy (NCBI): domain Eukaryota; kingdom Metazoa; phylum Chordata; class Mammalia; order Didelphimorphia; family Didelphidae; genus Gracilinanus; species Gracilinanus agilis. Next base: position 558,053,680 of record NC_058130.1, on the reverse strand, counting down.
CCCTTTCTGTTTTTTTTTTTTTTTTTTTTTTTTTTTTTTTTTTTTACAGTTTGTAATTTATGGGTGTGGAACACTGTTTATGATGTTATGTTTTTTAGGTGATTTTTTTTCCTTTTTTTTTTTACTTTTCCTTTTTACTTTTGCTGATTTCTTTTTTCCTTTTTTTTAAACCCTTGTACTTTGGTGTATTATCTCATAGGTGGAAGATTGGTAAGGGTGGGCAATGGGGGTCAAGTGACTTGCCCAGGGTCACACAGCTAGGAAGTGGTTGAGGCCGGGTTTGAACCTAGGACCTCCCGTCTCTAGGCCTGGCTCTCACTCCACTGAGCTACCCAGCTGCCCCCTTTTTTCCTTTTTGAAAAATTCTTTGTTATAAGGGTTAGTCATAAATGGAAAACTAGTTCATAAAAATGGAGTTGAGTGAAAAAAGCAGAACTAAGTTGAGTTCATTTTGTTGGATTCATGTCTATATCAATGTCTTGTACTCTTCAAAAAATGGTGACACCATTTTTACCCTTTTAAAGAAGAATTTATTTGTGTGAAAATGATGTTCATGAATTTTAATATATAGGCATGTGCATATACATAGGCACATGGCTATGGAAATATATGCACATACATGTACACACATGTATACACATATGCGTATGCACAGACATGCATTGTACATATGTGTATGTCTATGGATAGATAGATAGATAGATAGATAGATAGATAGATTGATAGATAGACAGGTAGATAGATGATTTAACCTACTTTTCTAATGGTCCATTTCCTCAGGATTTTTTTTGTGGGGCACTTTGGTAAAAATTTCCTAGCCATTAAAGTATCTTTATACTTTCTTCTATATGTGCACTTTTAATGAGAGCTAATATAAGCTAAAATCCTATATGATAATATAATTTGGTTATATATTCAAGTTTATTAGAGATAGAAGTAACATTAATGACTTGTAATGTGCATCTTGTCCAGCCCTTTTATTTTGTAGAGGATGCCCAGTGAAATTAAATGGTTTATGCAAAGTCAGACGCTGACTTTCATGGGATCAAAGAAAATAATAGTCAATTGTGTCCTGCTTCTAGTTTCAGAGATTTTATAAATAGTGAGTCAGTCAGTCAGTCAGCAAGCCTTTATTCCTCATTTGTGCTAGGTAGACTCTGGGGATACAAAGAAAGGGAAAAGTAGTCCCTACCCTATCCTCAAGTAGTCCACATTTTCACAGCAAAAGTGACATGTAAGCAGCTATGTGTATACAACATTATGTGTGTNATGTTCAAATTGGTGTACTTTTGTATGGTGTACTTTTCCTGGGGGGATAATGATGGTAGTGTTGAATCCAGTGGTTAGAACTAGTGGGAAAGGAAAGACTTGATAGACTAAAATACAAAAATTTGGGGGTCTCTATGCACATAAATACCTTTCTTTCCAGATGGTTTTAATTACGCTTCCTTAGTGCTCTTCTTTTCCAGTTTGGTAATGTTCTTCTGAGATCTGCATAGTACAGAATATTATAATGGAACATGAGCCAGGACTTGATATAATAGAAGGATAATGTTCATCTTTTGTATAGCATCCTTTCTGATAATACTCAGCATGTATTTATGTGGTGTATGTCTCTGCACGTACATGTATATATATATATATATAATATATATATTATATATATATATATATATATATATATGTATGTAGGTGTGTCTAATCAGTTGCTCAGGAATTCCCATACTCTGGACTCAGGCTCATGAGAATTAAATATGACCATTGGGGTTTTTGCCAAAAGAGTAATTTTATTTTGTTTTGATTTTTACTATTATTATTTTAAATGTTTACAAATCCAAACAAAATAAGCATTTCTACATGTAAATAAAAAGAAGATATTACACAAATGAAATCACAAATCTCCTAAATGTTTAAATTACTTTTCTTTATATCTATGTAGTAGATCCTATCAAGAAGTGTCCCAACCCTCTCTGCCCTCCCTGTATCACATATGATACTATCAGGGAGGCCAACAGGTTCATATAAATTAAAACTTTCATGTTTTATCTTTCTGTTCACTTTCTAAAAGTAATATTCTGAGTTTATTCTTCCAGTATTAGTTCTGTGGCTGTGAATAATATTCTCCTGGTTCTACTAATTTAATTTTTTATCATAAAAATTAGTTTTTTCGTTGTTTCTTATGTTGCAGTAAAATTCCAAAACAATAATATACCACAATTTGTTTAGCCATTCTCCAATTGATGGGGATCTCCTCAGTTTTCATTTCTTTGCCACCACAAAGAGAGCTGCTATAAATATTTTGGAACATATAGTTCCTTTTCCTTTTTCCCTAATCTCCTTGGGAAATAGATCCAGGAATAGTATTGCTCAGATTGAGGGTATATAGAGTTATATAACTCTCTAGGTATAATTCAGAACTGCTCTCCAAAATGGTTGAATCAGGTCAGAGCTCCACCAACAATGCATTAGTATCCCCATTTTTTTTCATATCCCCTCCAACATTTATCAATTTTCCCTTTTTCATTTTAGCCAGTGTGGTGGGTATGAGGTAATATACCAAGTTGGTTTTGGTTTGTAGTTCTTTAATCAATAGTGATCTGGAATATTTTCTTATACCAACATATGGCTTTAATTTCTTCATCAGAAAATTGTTCATGGCTCTCACCTATTTATCAATTGGGGGAATGGCTCTTATTCTCATAAAGTTGACAAAATTCACTATATATTTTAGACATGAGACCTCTATCTGAGTGTCTGTTGTAAAAATAGTGTATATTTAAGAGGGTTTGATGTTACTAAGGAGTGACAGATCTGGCGTGAATGTCTGCCAACTCCCCTCTCAATACTATACTTTTACTAAAGACAACAGAGGAGGTTTCTCTGGAATGGTGGATGCCCAGAGAATGGGAGCTGGCCCTGGATGCTAAAGGGAAGGCTTTCCTATTTGGAGAGGTGGGTGCCAATGTCAGCAGAGCAGAGGGTCTCTCTCAAAATGGAGTCTGAGCTGCTTAAACCCCTTTCCTCACTTTGCCTTGTGTAATGACTTCTCCTTGATCTGACTGTGAATTGGTTTATTTTGTAGATGAACAAAGTAGCGGGAAATGGGAGAGGATAGAGGGAGAGGTTTGAGGAAAGAGGAGACCCTTTTTGGGTTTCTTGTTTTCTTCACCTGAGCCAAGAAGGCTCCGCTGCAACTTAACTATCCTCTTCTTATCTAATTAAAGCCTCTCTCTTACCTTAACCAATGGCAAGTGTCCTTCTTGGGAAGGTCAAGGGATGGAAAGGATCTTCAGGGTGACCCCCTGCAGTTAAGGGATCAGCCCCTTCTTGGCAACTGTAATTGTTTGTTCTTCCTCTAATGGAGGCTCTCCAACTAGAGGAATCTTCTTTCTCTTCTGGGCAAGGGAAATGGAGGCCAGGCTTTTCCACAGATTGGCATCCAGAGCTCCAGGACTTTGCTCCTCACTCGACAGAGGTCAGAGGGAAAAGCCTTTTCAGTTAAGTTTTTTCCATATCCTCTTCTCTCACTCTAATTGTCACTGCCCCTCCTGTCATATTCCAACCACTGTCTGCTCCATCTTTGTGGGCCGAAAAGCCAAAAACTTGATTCAAAGTTTTCCTTTCCACACTGTCGATAAGTGTTTTTTTTTTTTTATCAAATTTTTTGCTTTCCTTCTAATTTTGGCAGCACTTATTTTATAGGAGGAATAGAAAGGTAGACCAATGGAACAAAAAAGACATATAATAAATATCAATAAAAGGTTGTGATAGCCTTATATTTGACAAAACCATACATTCAGGATCTGGGGATAACAAACCACTGGAAAAAATTGCTAGGATAACTGGAAACTAGTTTGGCAGAAGCTAGATATAGACCAATATCTTACTCTATTCGCTAGGTTAAGATCAAAATGGATACATAATCTAGACATAAAAGAAGATATTGTAAGTAAATTAGAACAGGGAACATACTACTTATCAGAATTGTGATTGGGAGGGGAATTTATGAATCAACAAGACATGTAGAGTATTGTGAAATGTAAAATAGGTAATTTTGAATATACTAAAATGAAAAGTTTTTGTCTAAGAGGGTCATTTAAAAATACATTTTGGCTAATAAGTCAAAATCTGCTTTCAGCCAGAAGTTATTCTGGGAAATCTCCAAATATGTTGCCATCCAGAAATGTCCTCAGAGACAATAGCTACTTCACTTTCTATATAAGCTCTCAAAGTAATAGATATTAGGTAGAAGATAACTTTATTTCTTCTCTTGGACAATGCAGAAGTTGCAAAGAGTTCATAGGGACCCATAAACAGATGCAGAAAACACATAAACCATACATCATAGCCTGATAGCTTCCTTCTAAAGTAAATTGATCTTGTGGTTACTGTTAAGGTAATCCCTTGAAATTCCACGGAGGTCCATTTCTCCTGCAGAGTTCTATACAATATGTGTCAGACTTGTAACGACATTCTATGATTTAGACCCCACACATTAAACATCCGTCAGAGCTACTAGGCTAGCAACCCATTCCAATTAAACCATCACTGACTGACTAATTCCTCTTAATCATGGGGAAGAGCAAAGTTCAGATCCCTCATTTCCACCATAACCGTGGCTTGAACCATGGCTTTCTCAAGTTAAGGGGCTATGACAGCAGACATTCCCAAGATTTATGTACTTCCAGAAGTCTTTCTTTCTCATAAGGTCAGATCACCTAAATTCTTAACTTAGAATTACTTTTAAGACAAGTTTCCCAAGTCTTCCTTCTTCCAAAGATTACATTTGATATCACACTGTCTAAAATATCGTCTCTTATAAGCAACTAGATGGTGCACCACATAGGGTACTGGGTCTGGAGTCAGTAAGACCTGGTGTCAAATCTTCTCTCAGGAACTTACCAGCTGTGTGACCTTGGGCAAGTCACTTAATTGCTATTTGCCTCAGTCAACTCAACCATAAAATGAGAATGATGCTAGCACCTATGTTTTAAAATTGTTGTGAGTTCCAAATCAGATAATATTTGCAAAGCACTTAATAAAGTGTGTGGCACATAGTAAGCACTATGTAATTATTATTATAATTATTATTGTTATTATTGTTATTATTCACAGGAGGATGAAATTTAGGAACATCATTTATGACCTACCCTCTTGGGTCCTAGTGAACACTATGCGTGTTTGTTTGTTTTTGCCATGTGCTTCTGTAGGAATCTTTACTATTACACCAAGCATTCAAGATTCTGCCATCTCTTTTAGGAAGACACTGCCACCACAGTTGCTGTGGCAGGCATGGTCAACTGGTATGTCCGTAGGGAGAAGGAATTCTTTTTTTATGCCATGTGGACTTAAGCACTTGTATCTAGACATGACCCTGCACCAATAGCTGATCCTTTCAAAGGCAAAAGGAGAAAAAACATCCCTAATCCCATTCCAAATGTATTTTAGCAGAAAAGCATAATAGAGAATTCATGTAAAAAGGATAAAAAGGGAGAAAATTAGCTGGAAATAACAGTTTGTCTAACAGACAAGTTCATTTTATAGTTTGAGAAAGAAGGAAGGATTTGTCAATGAGAGTTCAACTTCTTGGATACCCTAGCCAAGGGAACTATGGTAGAAGAAGGGTCAGACATTGAAACCCATCCTCTAGGACAGGCCAAAGAGTGGCTACAAACCAATGCATCATGCTGCTATACCAGCTACTGAGATCTCTCCAGGGATTTCCAAGGTGTCATCTGGCCTGCCCATACTTTACAGGGAAAGGGTTAACTCATCAAACTGATGGGGGAATTCTCTTGAGTCCCCTCCCCATACATACATGCATACACATATACATGCACACATGTATGCATATATAACTTTATATTAATTAATACATTAATTATATCAACATCACAAATAGAATATATAATAAATACATATTAATCAATATATTAATTACATCAACAAGCATTGATGTAATTAATATATTGATTATTTGTAATGATATTACTGTAATTAGTGTAATTAATTATGTATTTAATAATTAATAATGTAATTAATTAATATAATATTATGTAATATATTATAATGCAATCAATGCATAATATATACTACTGTAATTAATACAATGATATTAATATAATTGATATATTGATTAATATGGTGATGTTAATATGCATTTATACATAAGCATGCATATTTATATATGTACACATATATGTATACATGCGTACATGAAGAGTCTACATTGACTCTTAAGATTCTTTTCTTGGGCCACAAAGGATAGATAACTCAGAGCAGATCACATTATGAATGTACCAAAGGGGATTTCCTCCTCCCTCTTCCCTCTCACACATTTGCTTCTGTTGAAATTCATTTGCCACTCTTCTATCCCCTCACTCAGTTTAATGAGTTCTTCTTGTGGTTTATCTCCATCAGCATGGCGTTCTGTTTCCCACAAAAGTCTTATATCATCTATAAACTGAGAGATTTCACGTCCACTCCCTCTTCTCCAGCATTTATGAACATTTCAGAGAAGCCTTCTCTCTCAGGGACTCTAATATTTACACTCATTCATTCACAACAATCACTACGGAGATACCCTCTCCCCTCCCCCAGAGATCAATGCTGAGGATGATTCACTAGAAATTCTTCTTTACTAAAGTGATTAGCTGTCAGTCATCTAATCAATGAGCACAAATTATGTGCCAGGAGCAGTGCTAAATGTTGAGGTTATGGAGAAAGGCAAATGCATGGTCCCTGCCCTCCAGAGGCTCACATTCAAAATAACTAGACACATGCGAGATATACATCATTTAACGAGAGAGTAATCTTAGAGAGAATGGGACTGGGTAGGGAAGGAATGAGAAAGGCTGCTAGCAGAATACAGGATTTGGGGTGATTCTTAAAGGAAATCATAGAAGCTAGGAGGCAGAGGTGAGGAGAGAGAGGTGGGACTCCAGACATGGGAGGAAATAAAAGCAAAGGAGTGGAGCTGAGAGATGGACGAGGAACAGTGAGTTGGCTGGTATAACAGACTAGCAAAGTGCCTAGAGGGATGTAAAGTGTAAGAAGACTGGAACACCAGGAAGGAGACAAGGCTGTGAAGAAACAAACATAAAGGTCTAAGATGAACATAGAAGTCCCATCTTAAGTAAAATACATCAAGACACCCAAACACATACAGGTATCTGATGAGGAATACCTGGGTTTTATTTATATCAAAATTTGTATAAAAAAGATCCATGGGCTGCAGATGAGGCAATGAGGGGCTGCCTGAGTGGAAATGCAATATCTGTATCAGGGTGAAATAACAAATCCAGTGCTGTTCAAATTTCATTTGGAATACCATCTCCAAATCTGAGTACTACAATTTCAATGAGATATTGACAAACCAAGCCAAGTAAGGTGTAATAAGACCGTAAAAAAATTGAGGCAGCAAGGCTATATTATAAAAGGCCTCGAATACTAAAAAGAAGATTTTATTGGAAATTGACAGGACCCATTGGATTTTTTTGAGTTTGGGAATGGCATGGTTGGAGTTCACTTTAGGAAAATTATTTTTGTGGCTGAATGGAGGATGGGTCAGAGGAAAGAAAGATATGGCAGAAAAATCTATGGGTGGGTTGTTGGAGTAGTCTGAGAATGAGCTAATGAAGGATTGAATCAGAATGGTTACAATATCCATGTAGAGAAAGGGGTGTATTTGACAGATATTGCAAAACTAAGATTAGCAGGCTTTGGCAACAGATTAGATTTGGAAGGGAAGGTTGGTGAGGAGTCAAGGATAACATTCCTTAGTATGAGCCTGGGGGAGGTCTTTGCCCTCAACAATAATAGAGAATTTAGGAGGGGGCAAGGTTTGGGGAGAAAATGATGAATTTAGTTTAGGACATTTGACTTTAAGCTATCTATTGGCAATCAATTTTGAGGTGTCTGAAAGGCATATGAAAATATGAGATTGGAAGTCAGCAGAGATTGGATAAATAGTTGTGAGAATAATTAGCATAGAGATGGTAATTAAATCCCTGGGAGCTGATAAGATCAACCAGTGAAGTGGTACAGAGGGAGAAGAGAAGTCCCAGGACAGAATCTTGAGGGACACTAATAGCTAGAAGGCATAATCTGGATGAAGATCTAGCATGGGACTCAGGAGTTATCAGACAGGTAGGAGGAGAACCAGGAGAGAATGGTGTCTTGAAAGACTAGAGAGGATGATATCAAGGAGAAAGTGTGCAACAGTTTCAAAGGCTATAGTTGGGTTGAGGAAATTGAGGACTGAAAAAAAAGCTATTGGATTATGCAAGCAAGAGATCATTAATAACTTTGTAGGAATGATAAATGGTGGAATGATAAAGTCAGAAACTGGAGTGTGAGGGGTTAAGAAGACAGTGAGAGGAGAGAAATTGGAGGCATCTGTTGTAGATATCCTTTTCATGGAATTTAGCTACAAAAGTAAGAAGAAATATATGATGATAGTTATCTGGAATGGAAAGATCAAGTGAGGCTGGAGGAAATGTAGGCATGTTTGTCAGTAGTAGGGAAGGAACCAGTAAATGGGGAGAGAATGAAGATAGATGAGAAAATAGGGATGAGGGGGGTGTTGTGGGGGGGCGAGTCTGTTGGAGGAAAGAGGATAGAATAAGATTGTTTGGGTAGTCAGCGAGTTTTGCCTTGATAAAGAATAGAGCCTTTTCTTCATGTGAGATAGGATCAAAGGAGATAGGGACAGCATTTGGGTGATATACTAGGAAGAGGGAAAGAAGAGAGAGCTCATGGGGAATGATCTCAGTTTTGTCTATATAAGATGAAGCAAAGTTTTCAGCTGAGAGTGGAGAAGAGAGGGTGTCATGGGAAGTTTGAGGAGGGATTGAAAGGTTTTAGAAGAGCCATTGTGGAGAATGAGTTAGTGAGTTGGAAATGGGACATATAGAATTGTCTAGCAGCAGTTAGAGTCCAATTAAGGTTGCACAATCTAAATTTGTAGTAAACCTAGTCAAAATGGTAGTGTGTTTTTCTCTACTTTTGGTCAGCCTCATGTGTAGGAGTTAAGGTGGGGTTTGGTGAGGAGCAATCTAAGGCTGGGACTTGGAAGGGTGCAATCGGTGATATGATAAGGGGAATGGGGAATGAAGAAGAAGAAGACAGTGTAGAGTTTTACTGATTCACTAGTAGGTCAAGATGGAAAAGAGAGAGCTTGGATAGCACAAGGGTAATGGCTACAGAGAGGCCCTCAGTTGAGAGGTTGAAGGATTGGAGGTTACTGTGTGGATGGAGAGTAGGGTTTGTATGAGAAGGCAAAGGGAGAATGAAAATCCAATAGACTGGCCAGAAAAAGAGATTTCAAAATTCTTAAACATGGAGGTGGTACATTTTGGGTGATAGCAAGATCAGGGATTTGGCCATCTTTATGTTTGGCTAAATAGGAGTAAAGAATAGGAATAAGTAACGAAAAGTGAATAGGTTGAGAAACCAAGCAGTTAATATATTTGAGAGAAGGTCAGTTTGTGTGAAGAGTTGGGAAGAAAAAAAAAGACTGCGAGCAAGAATGTATTCATTAAGGAAGGAAAGGGAGTGACCTGGAAGTCAGTAAACAAAAGCTAGAAGGATTTTTATTTTGTGGGAAAATGGATTGTATGGACCTCAAATGAGGAGAGATTCTGAGAAATGGAGGTAGAGAACCTGGAAATGGCAGTGGAGAGCAAGGAATATTTCATCTCCCCCACTTCAGCCAGTGAGCTGTGAGGAATAAGTAAAGGTATAGCCAGTGCTATAAAGGCTGACCAGGGTGGTTGTATTATCAGGGTGGAGCCAAGTCTTGGTGACCAAAAGCATATCTTGGTAATTTACTAGAAAACTGGAGTAGGGGCTGAAACTATTTAAGATAAAGGTTATTATTATTATTATTTTGGTCTATGAAATAGGCATTCCAGAAGGCAATGTGGAAGGAGTAGGTAGTGTTTAGTTGAGACTTTCGGTTGGGAGAGTTGAGGAAGATGGAAATAAGGAATTGGGAGGAGAGGGATGGGGAATGCAGTTTGATGATGCTTCATAGGATAATCAGAATTGCTGGGACGTGTTAGGGTTTTTCTAGGTTGAAGCTGGTTAATCACTGAGTAGAAGTTGCCACTCTTATTCCCAGATGCAGCTGGAGAGAAGACAGGAGTTATATACAGCATGAGATAGAAGACTCATAGATGGAAGGCCCCATTTCACTTCTCCTCCCTCTGAAAGCAACATTGTGAGGTAGATGCTATTAGATATAAGGAATTGTGAGAGCAGTTGTAAGTCTGAAGCAATTAGAGAATAACAAAATGCTAATAATATCTGGTATTTGCTACCAGAGCAATAGGAGGAATCAGATTTCTACTGAACAAGGAGAAACTACTTAATAAAGTTGTGAAACCTTTCACTGGCCTGCCACAAGAGAAAACAAGCTTACTATTACAAGACCTATTTGTTTAGTCGACTCTGCCCTATGAAGGAATCCTTATATAACAACTTTTGTGGACCATAAGTTGAGCCAGGTGACTTCAAAAATGCTTTCCAACTCAGAAAGAGTTGTTCCCAGGAGATGAATGCCATTTCAACAACGATCAACATAGCAATTCAATGGCTTATTTAGCATCTCCCAAGTATTAGGCATTGTTTTTAGGAAGTGATGGGAGATGAAGAATAAGCTATGACCCTTGTCTTTGTAGAGCTTATAAAACTATACAGGTTATTTTAATGCCAAATAAAATATAATAAATGAAGCAGGAGTGAGGCAAACAAATTGCCATGAATTTAAAGGAGGGAATGATCACATTTGGATTAGGAGAGCAGGGAAATTTTCATGAAGCAATCAACATTTGAGTTCAACTTGAAAGGATGCTTAAAGAGTTCGAGAGACAAAAATCTGCAACCAAATGTTCTAGGTAAAGGAAAAGGACTAAACAGAAGCATAGAGGTGGGAAAGCACAGAGCATGTTCAGGGAAGGAGGAGTACATTTTGATTGGTGTGTGGAGTTCATTTAGGGCAGAAGCAATATATTAAGATTGAATAATACTTTGGGAGTTCCAGAGGATTCACAGTGAAGCATGGTACCCACATCCTGATATCCTGAAGTAGAGATGATAAACTCAGAGTACAGGCTGAGAAACACACATGCAATTACCTATATCCATAAGCCATATCTCTTTATTATCTCTGTTATCTATTTCTAGGAATATCATCTGTTTATCAATATATTATCTATCTACTGATCAGACATGGATAAAGGGAAACTTGTGCTATTTATATATGTTTGCAAAAAGGTTTTGGTTTTTCTTGTTTCATCAATGGGGAATGGGAAGGAGAGATTATGAACCTGAAAATAAAATAGAATAGAATATTTGAAAATAAAAGACTTATTAGGTTGACTGGGACCAAAATATGGAGGTTCATGCCAAAAATATGCACTTAATTTGGAAGTTTGTGGAAAACTATTGAAAGCTTTTGAGCAGAAGAATAAAATATTTGGGGATATGTTTTAGGAACGTAACAGTAATGGTAGTAATAATAATAATATCTGAAACTTATTTAGAGTTTTAGTTTGTTTTCCACAAAGAAGCAAATTCCTGGCTAAATACTAGAGTGTATTGTTAAAGGAATGTTTATTGGTCATGTAGAAAAGAAAAGTGCTCTAAAGAATGGCTTCCTCAGTAAGTCATGCCAGACTGATCTTATTTCTTTTGTTGACAGGCCTGCTGAATTGGTATGTTTTACAGGGGAATATTATAAATATGGTAGATTTTTATCCATCTCATATTATTTTTGTAGAAAATATAGAGATAGGCATTGTAGGCAATAGTACAGTAAACCAGATTTTGATATGGTTGAATGACCAGACCTACGTAGTGTTTATCATCAGTATCTCAGTTAGGGTGGCAGGTGGTCTCTAACAAAATACATCAGGGATCCATACTTGCCTGTATGCTTTGAGCATGAAGGCATGGATGGATGATATTTAAGATCTAAGAAGAGTTGGACAGGCTAGAACATTAGGCTGAACTTAATATTTTGGAATTTGATTTAAAAATCAATTTTATTAAGTGCAAAATGGAGGAATAGAACTTCTTATTAATAAGGAAGTACTACATTGACTCAAACTAAATTATTATGTGCAAATGGTTTGGGGAGGGCACCTCCATCAATCATTGGATCTGGCATAAATCTTGGAAAATAAAGTCATGATGCTTCCCCAGACTGTTATGGAAACTGAGGATGAGCAGTATTAGGTCCCAGAAGGAAAGTAAATTACCAGGACCCTGTGACTGATCTAGCCTGGAAGCAGGAGATAATTAAAGTCACAGATTTTCTGCATAGTATCCCTTTGTTGTTGTTGTTGTTTTTCTTTCTTCTCCTGGAAGGCAAATGATCAGGCAGAAATGCTCTCTCACATTGACTTGGATTTTACCTGGAATAGAGAAATGAGGGATTTTGATGATTTGTATGTTTGTGTTAAGGAAGAAATTTCTGTGAGAATGTATGTTTGGTATCTTTATCTCTTCCTCTTTAAAAAAAACTATGTTTATTTATTGGGGTTCAAGTGATCAAATGAACATTGATAGAAAGATCTACATTTAAAAAACCCCGACAATGGCCAAGAACACACTGGGTTGAGAAAACTGGGTAAATAATTTAAAGAACAGTGTCCTTGACCAAAAAAGCAGAGAAATCAGGGTTGAGTTTCCTATGAAGTCAACACACTTAAAAGTTTATTTTAGCAGAAAACGAAGCTTAGAGGTAAAGTAACATGCCAAGTGAAAGAGATTGTAATTAGCAAAACTGAAATTCAAACTCAGGTAAGTTATTATAGTAATATTAGACTTAGAGGCAGAAATACTTGGGATCGTATCCCACCTCAGACACTTCCTAGCTATGTTACCATGGGAAGTCAGTTAACTTTTCTAAAATTCTGTGTCCTTATTGACATTAGACCTGATAACGTCTAGAAACAGGTTGCGCAGTAAATCCACTGGGTCCAGGATCAAGTAAATCTCAGACATTTACAAATTGTACAACCCTGGGTGAGTCACTTAACCCCTATCTCCCTCAGTTTCCTAATCTGTAAAGAGAGGTTAATAATAACACCTTTTTTGCATAGTATCCTTTTGTTGTTGTTTTTTATTTTAAAAGTTATATTTTTAAAAAGTTATATTTTAAAAGTGTTTAGCACCTTTAGTCAATGATATATAAATATTAGCTTTTATTACTATCATTATTATTTTGGCTGTATATTTCTTGTCCTATTAATGCTGAATTTGTTTTTCGTATGAAGGCTAACTAATTAGTCACAGTTTTCAAGTACTTACATTTTTCAATGAAAGAAATAAACTGATTAGAATAAAGGACATAATACTTAATGCAGTATAGTGGCTAAAGAAGGAAAACTGAAGAGGCACAGAGAAGATAAGAAGGCACGAAATGCTTTTAGGTCAACTACAGAATACTCTTGTGAGAACAATTGGGTGCTGAAGCAGCTGTTGGGCCTAAAGTCCTTGGAGACATGTTCCATCTCTCTTAGTTCTGACAAGACAGAAGCAAATGCTATGGAATCATAAACGGTTAATGTGCCATTTGTAAATGCACTTGCAATTATGAGCAAGGCATCAGAATGATGCATTATTAATACCCAGCTGAAAAGAATAACAAGAGGCTTTTGTGGTTTATTCAGTAAACTGTGTTTTCACTTGAGTGGAATGTAGTAAATACAAATTGATGATACAGGTAATAGTAATCATGAAACCACAGCACAGGCATACTGACAAAAAAGGGTTGATGCCAACCTGTGGGCTCTATGATGGTAAGTGTCTCCTTTTAAAATGTGTATATCCAAGCCCTTTGAAAATTTTCACAAATCACTGAAACTAGCTTGATTCCTATAAAGGTGACAGAGGTTCCATGGAGCCACAGAGGGCAAAAAAAATTGTTCTTACTTCCCTACTTCAATATTCTGTGATTTCCTTGCTGTGGCAATCTTTCTATGACTTAAGAAATGGCACTCAAGAGTATTTATGGCTAAAAAAACCCAATCATCACCCCATGGCTAAACTCATGATAAATTTATTCAAACTTAGCTTTTGTTGGTTTGAAAATATCTATTCCATCATTAGGACTATACTAGAAATTATTTCATATTAGTAGTAGCTGATAGACACTGTGATCTACTTCATGAGAGAGAGAGACAGACAGACAGGCAGAGACAGAGAGACGACCTATTGCACTCTTCAATATCCCTAATTTTTAGAAAGAATTTCTTTCACAAAGTCCCAATTTGCCTTTTGGTAATTTCCACCCATTGTTTCTAGTTCTTCCCTCTGGGACCATCCATAACAAATGTAATTCTTCTACAAAAAGGCAGTCTTTCATATATTTGAAAACCATGTCTTTTTTCAGTTCTTTTTTCCTTCCTCATTAGACTATAAGATCCTAGAAGGCAGGAGATATTTTTGCCTCTCTTGTTTCCCTCTTCATTTAGCATAATCAAAATAAAAAATACTTGGTAACATTTTTCTTGAGGATAAAGAACCTCAATTCCTTCAAATATTCTGTATATGGGATGATTTATGAAGAATCTGACACTAATGTTTGGGAAAAGAATGTGGAAGACTTTAAGAGTGAAGACACAGGTGGTGTTTTTGTTACTGCTGCCAACTGAAGGTAAAGACATTGGGAGAAAGAGCCAGCTTTGGAAGGTGGACAACTGGTTAGGATGATGGCATCTGATAATAATATTCTTCAACAGCCTCCTGCTCAGATCATCGACTAACTTAGACTTTAAACATGTCAGAACCAGAAATTCAAATTAAGAGGAGGTAAAAATGAATGCCATGAGTTTCTGAGAAGATATTCAGGATAGCAAAACACGTTGCTGGTCAACTCTGAGATTCTGGTTCATCAGACCAGACACTGATGGTTATTGGAATATTAGATAATCAGGATATGCATACAGATCTTGCCCTATCACAACCAGCACTGTGACAGGAGGCAATTCATATGTCCTCATTAATTCTCAGTTTCCTTTCCTGGAAGATGAGGATATGGGACTACAGTTCCTTTGTTGGCTTTTGAGTATCTCGGAAAATGCTTTGCAGAACATAACTAAACTTTAGCTCCTAGGGTCAGCGACAAGAAAGAAACATTTCCTCAAATCAACTTTGTAATTCATAATATGGAAAAGATGTAAGAAATAACTAAAACAAATTTAGTTGAGTGGGAAGGGGGATTAGTTACCACAATACTGGTTCATAGATGGGTGTTAATAATGATTCAAGCCATCTGGCAGCTTCTTATTTTAATAAATTATTCTTGCTAACTAAGTGCCAGGCTCAAGTGTTTCTAAAGAACGCCATATGTTTCCAACATGGAAGTGTGACAGAGTTTAAAATTGCACAATCTCTTAAAATATTACTTTCTCTGTGTTTTAGGTGCTCTCTATTTAAGTGCCAATCCTAGTAAACAGCTTTGGAACTTTGAAAATACTGAAAAAGATTTGTAAATTGGAGTTGTCTTCCATATTAGTAACGGAACTAAAGATGCACGATTTATTAAGATCCTATCATCCTGCAGACCTTCTTTACTATCCCCAAGAAAAGTGATAACATATATCCAGCCTAATGCAGTGAAAAGAGCACTTACACATTTTTTTCAACCCTTACCTTTTGTCTTAGTGCCAGTTCTAGAGCAGAAGAGCAGTAAGGGCTAGACAATCAGGTTTAAGAATCTTGCCTAGTGTCATACAACTAGAAAGTGTCTCAGGTCAAATTTGAACCCAGGACCTCCCTAAGTAGCTACTTCTCTAACACTGATTCGATTCAGAAGACCTAGATTAAAATCCTGTCTCTGATCCTTACTATCTTAGTGACCTTGGCTACATGTGTTAGCTTTCCTGGGCCTCAGTGTCCTCACTTGTGAAAAATGAAGAGTGGGAAAGGTTTAGACTAAATGGCCTCTGAAGTTAGTTCCAGCTCTTAAATTATGATCCATTATCTATCTTTAGAGCCAACTAGAGTTGACAAGCCTTAAATCCTTCCCAGAAGTGCCTAGTACTTTCAGCTTCTGTTGTTTTTCCATTTCTCCAGGTTCCATGACTCTCTAGGCTCAGGTGAATTTTGAGAATCAAGAACTCTTAGATTAAGAATCACAAAGATATTCAGAGCCCACAGAAGACCAGGGCTCAGGAAATGCAGTATTTTTTCTTTCATAATTTTTTAAACCCTTAGTTTCTCTCTTAATAACAACTCTAAGACAGAAGATCAAGGGCTAGGCAAATGGGACTGAGTGACTTATAAACTTGTAAACTGCTACTAGTACCAGTAATAATAAAATGAAAACAATAACAGAAATAACACCTTCCATTGCAACTTTGCTTTAGAGCTGACCTAGCCCCACTGAATATATTTTCTCATTTGATCCTCACCAAATTCAGTCAAGTATGTAGGAAAGGTATCACTGTCTCTGAGAGAGCAGACTTATATTTTCTTATCAGTGCTTTATAAACAATATATAACTATAGTCAAGTTTGGAAAGAACAGCAAAAATTTCTTGCTTTTTAGTTTACTGTGTAAAATTTGAGGTAGTTTGAATGTAAAAGACTGTTTACTCCAAAGTACTGAGTCTTTACAAGTTTAATCTCAGGCTCAGTTGACTCCAGAAAGATATATTGCCTTTTCTGTTTCTATAAGCCTTTTTGGGGAAGAATCACCACACTCAAGAGCAAAATCCCAACTTTGTTCTGAATCATAAGATATATGAACTAATTCTGGTTGTTTATTTTTCCCTTGTAAGTTCTAGTGTGGATCCATGGCAAGTCACTTAACCTTGATTGCCTCGCTCTTGTGGCAATTCTGTCTTAGAATTGAAATGCTCCAGATCTTAAACTGTACTACAAAGCAGTGGTCATCAAAACAATATGGTACTGGCTAAGAAAGAAGGGAGGATCAGTGGAATAGACTTAGCGTAAGTGATGGCAGCAAGTCAGTCTATGATAAACCCAAAGAGTCCAGCTTTTCTGACAAAAATCCAATTGGGAAAATTGGAAAACAATATGAGAGAGATTAGGCTTAGATCAACATCTCACACCCTACACCAAGACAAATTCAGAATGGGTGAATGACTTGAATATAAAGAAGGAAACTATAAGTAAAATTAGATGAACACAGAATAGTATACTTGTCAGATCTTTGGGAAAGGAAGGATTTTAAAACCAAGCAAGAGTCAGAAAAAATTACAAAATGTTAAAATAAATAATTTTGATTACATTAAATTAAAAAGGTTTTGTACAAACAAAACTAATGCAAAATGAGAAGGGAATCAACAAATTTGGAAAAAATCTTCATAACAAAAAACTCTGACAAAGGTCTAATTACTCAAATATATAAGAAGCTAAATCAATTGTACAAAAAATCAAGCCATTCTCCAATTGATAAATGGGTAAGTGACATGAATAGGCAATTTTCAGATAAAGAAATCAAAACTATCCGTAAGCACATGAGAAAGTGTTCTAAATCTCTTTTAATTAGAGAAATGCAAATCAAAATAACTTAGCAGATTGGCTAAAATGACAGCAAAGGAAAGTGGTGAATGTTGGAAGGAATGTGGCAAAATTGGGACATTGATGCATTGCTGGTGGAGTTGTGAATTGATCCAACCATTCTGGAAGGCAATTTGGAGCTATGCCCAAAGAAAAAGACACCAAGAAGTGCTGTTGCTGGGTTTATACCCCAAAGAGATAATAAGGAAAAAGACATGTACAAAAATATTTATAGCTGCCCTCTTTGTAGTGGCAAAAAACTGGAAAACAAGGATATGCCCTTCATTGGGGAATGGCTGAACAAATTGTGGTATCTGCTGGTGATGGAATACTATTGCACTCAAAGAAATAACAAACTGGAGGAATTCCATGTGAACTGGAATGACCTCCAGGAAATGGGGCAGAATGAAAGGAGCAGATCCAGGAAAACATTGTACACAGAGACTGAAACACTGTGGTACAATTGAACATAATGGACTTCTCTACTAGCAGCAATGCAATGATGCAGAACAAGACTGAGGGACTTATGAGAAAGAAAACTATCCACATCCAGAGGGAGAACTAGGGGAGTAGAAACAGAAGAAAACAACTGCTTGAGCACATGGATTGAGGAAGATATTATTGGGGATGTAGACACTATACAATTACCCTAGTGCAACTATCAATAATATGGAAATAGGTTTCGATCAATGATACATGTAAAACCTATAGGAATTGCATGATGGTTATGGGGGGGAAGGGGGTTTGAGGAGAGGGAAAGAACATGAATCATGTAACCATGAGAAAATATTCTAAATAAAATAAATTAATTTTAAAAAGAATTGAAATGAAGATAATAATAAGGGTAAGAGTTATAAAAAAGCAAATGTAGTATAGGTCAAGAAATCATAGATATGGGAAAGCAAAATTATTGTATCTTTTCCCACCTTATTAATAAAGGCAAAATAGTGTGCAAAGGGACTTTGAGGAAAAAAAACAATTTTTTGATTTGAATTTCCCCATAATTAGTTTCAGTTATTTCATGTAGGCTCTTTAAGAATATCCTGGAGATTATAGATTTAGAGCTAAACAGAATTTTAGAGGTTATCTAGCCATCTTCCCTCATTTTACAGGTGACTAAACTAAAGCTCCTGGAAATTAAGTGACTTGATTAATTTACACAGGTACTGATGTAACAAGACCAAGATTTGAACTCAGGAATTCTATCTAAAATCTAAAGGATAAATAATTTTTCTACTTGTCATTCTACCACTCATTTCAGGGAAACTGGTTCTAGGAAAAATGCAAACTTATCTTGGGGTGTCTTTTTCTTTGACTTTCTCTGTCTCTCTGTCTCTTCTCTCTTCTTTCCTGTCTCTCTTTCCCTCCTCCCCTCCTTTCTCTGCCTCTTTACCTCTTTAGTCTCTCTCCTGTCCTGTCCGTCTGTCTGTCTATGTGTCTGTCTGTCTGTCTGTCTCTCCTCTTTATCTCTTTGTCTCTTCTCTGTTTCCCTCATTCCCCTGCTTACTCTTACGATGCTTCTGTTTTTGCTTATTTTCAAAATCTTTTGTAGTGATCTTTGAAGATCTTCCTCACCAAATGTAAATATTTGAGACAGCTTTGCCCTTTCATATCCATTTAGAAAATCAGAAAGCATTTAGTTTTTTATCTCTCTCTTCAATAGCAGTAAACAAAAAAGAGTAGTTAGACTTGGTAGTTTAGTTACTCATCATTTGATTAATAAGTATTTATTAGATACCTACTTCATACCAGGCACTGTGCTAGCAGTTGGGGAATATAAATGCAAAGAATATGTGAAAAATGCACCAAGTGAAGATAGACTGTGATTTTGCAGGTTTTACTTTGACTTAAAATTCATTGTATCACTTAATGATTACATGTTTTAGGATTAAACCAAGATGTGAAACCCAAATCAAAAATTACAGAGAGAAATGCATAGCACATGGTTTCAACTTGTTAGGAAAGTCATGAAACTTCTCAATGTGCAGTACTAATGTTCCAGATGTTCTAAAATATATTCACTTTATATATATTTGTCCCATAATATTAGAGATGTCATGGATGAAAAGAGATACTCATAAGATACTCATAAGTTGAGAGGGAGAGAAGGAGGGTCATAATATTTTATTCTTGAATTTCTGCCCTATTTGCTTTCTTCCTGATGCTGTGTTCTAAAGGAAAATCCTTATACAATGATGTTCAAAGCTCATATACAATTGCATAGGGCAAGTGAATTGTTCTTCAGTCTTCTTTTCTCTTTTGAGACTGTTGGAGGCTATTGGGTCTTTGCAGGATACAGTCTGCATTTTTTTAAAAAATGTGGTAAATGAGGTATGGTTCTGGTCCAGGCATAGGGGGAAAATTGGGGGGACTACTGGTCATGATTCTGAAATGCATAACATGCCCTCTGGCCCCTTCTCAGAATAGTACAGTGATGCCCATTTAAGGAGACAGCATGATGTAATAAAAATGGTGCTAGATTTGGGGTCAGGAGAGATGAGCTTCAGATCTATTTTCTGACACTGACAAATTATGTGATCCTGTCAGTGAAGTGACCACAGGCAAGTGACAAGTCACTTGTCTTAGTCTCATTTTTTTAATTTGTAAAATGAAAAATATAACCCTTGTATTATCTATCTCATGAGTTGTTGCAAGAAAAAATTTTGGAAAATGCCCTTTAAAGTGCAACATAAATATGAGTTAGTATTTAAGACCAGCTTGACTTTTAGCAAAAGGAATGGCTGTATTCAATAAAGTAAGCTTTCCTTCCCTCCTGACTATATTGATTTACATAGATTTAAAAACTGGTTATTTTGAAATTTGTTAGGTGTAGCCTTAAGGTGTGAATTTCTGGGCTCCCTCTGGTGGTTACCAAGAAGCAAGAAGGTGGCATTAACAATAATAGATTATATTCAACTTTGGGGATTGTGAAGCACTAAACATACCTTATCTTATTTGATCTTCACTACAAACTTATACTTAGGTGGCAATAATATTCTCATTAGTAGATGAGGAAATAGATAGAGAAAAGTTGAGTTACTTGGCTAAAATCACATAATAAGAATTTGACGTTGAGGGGCCAGCTGGGTAGCTCAGTGGATTGAGAGTCAGGCCTAGAGACAGGAGGTCCTGGGTTCAAATCTGGCCTCATACAATTCCCAGCTGTGTGACTCTGGGCAAGTCACTTGATCCCCATTGCCCACCCTTCTGCCTTGGAGCCAATACAAAGAAGTTAAGGGTTTAAAAAAAAAAGAATTTGAGGTTGAACTCAAACTCAGGTCTTCTAACCTCCAAAGATAGCAGCTCTCTATACCATCAAAGCCATTTTCATGATACTAATCTCTCTTTAAGTGCACATCACTATACACCTTTGGAAATGAGCCAGAATCATGATCAATAATTCTCTCAGTTTTCCTGTGAGCCTATGCCAGGACCACAGATTATGTATCTCCATTTCCAGGTTGTACTTTTCCTTTTTTTTTTTTTTTTTT
>NC_058130.1:557955856-558016494 GCF_016433145.1 Gracilinanus agilis | reverse complement strand
CTCTGAGGGATTTATGGTAAAGAACGCTACCTACATTCAGAGAAAGAACTGCAGGAGAGGAAACATATAAGAAAAGCAACTGCTTGAACGCATGGGTTGGGGTGGACGTGATTAGGGATGTGGACTTGAAACTACCACACCAATGCAACCACCAACAATTTGGAAATAGGTCTTGATCAAGGACACATGACAAAACCAGTGGAAATGTGTGTCGGCCATGGGTGGGGGGAGTGCGGGGGGTGAAGGGGAAAGTAGGAGCATGAATCATGTAACCATGTTAAAAATGATTACTAATAAATGTTTAAATTTTTAAAAAATCACTTAAAAAAGTGTTCTAAATCTCTTCTAATTAGAAAAATGCAAATCAAAACAACTCTGGGGTATCATCTCACACCTAGCAGATTGGCTAATATGATAGCAAAGGAAAGCAATAAATGTTGGAGAGGATGTGGCAAAATTGGGACACTAATGCATTGCTATTGGAGTTGTGAACTGATCCAGTCTTTCTGGAAAGCAATTTTGAACTATAACCAAAGGGCTTTAAAAAACTGCCTGCCCTTTGATCCAGCAATACCACTGCTGGATTTGTACCCCCAAAGAATTCATAAGGAAAAAAGACTTGTACAAAAATATTTAGCCTCACTCTTTGTGGTAGCAAAAAATTGTAAAACGAGGGGTTGTCCATCGATTGGGGAATGACTGAACAAATTGTGACATCTGATGGTGATGGAATACTATTGTTCTGAAAGGAATAATGAACTGGAGGAATTCCATGTGAACTGGAAAGACCTCCAGGAACTGATGAAGAGGAAGAGGACCAGAACCAGGAGAACATTGTATACAGAGACTGATACACTGTGGCATAATAGAAAGCAATACACTTCTCTACTAGTAGCTATGCAATGATCCATGACAATCCAGAGGAACTTATGAGAAAGATTGCTATCCACATCTAGAGGAAGAACTGTGGTAGTAGAAACACAGAAGAAAAGTATGTGATCGATCACCTGGTTTGATGAGGATATGCTTGGGGTTTTGATGTTACTGGTAAAAGATCACTCTATTGCAAATATAAATAACATGGAAATAGGTTTTGAATAATCATTCATGTTTAACCCAAAGGAATTGCTTGTCAGCTGTGGGAGGGTGAAGGGATTGGGGGGAGAATCATGAATCATGTAACCATGGAAAAATATTCTAAATTCAAAAAAAAATCCAGTGGTGCATGGGTATGTAATTATATAATAAATATAATTCTGTTTTTACTTTAATAATAATATTACCTGAGGCAAATAAAGTCAACAAGCACTTAGTAAGCACCTACTATATTTTTGATACTGTCCTAAGTGTTGACATAGTAATTACCCAATATTTATGTAGTACCTTTAAAGTTAAAAAAAAACTTTATATATTTTCTCTCTCTCTGTCTCTTAAGAAATTTTAAATAATAGGTCCTATTCCAACTTCAGAGGTGAGGACACCCAACCCAAGGCTGCTTACATGGCCTGCCCATGGTCACACAGTTACCAAATAAAATAGTTGGGATTTAAAACTAATGCTTTCAATGCCAAGTACAGTAAGCACTCTCTGCATCACCACAGATTATGTGTATGTGAATTCTTGTTAGATCTATATCAATTTTTCAATTATTTTTTCAGTCGCTTGTGAATAATATAACTAATGGCATATACATATATGAAATCTTCTATGAAAAAAAAACTAGTTTGTGATCATTCTTTGAAAATCCAACTTTGCCAATTACTATTGCTAATAGAAAAGCCATATCTAGACCCATTAAATAACTTGTTGGGAAATGGAGGATTGAAGTGGGTTAATTGGCTTCCCCTGGAGAACGAGAGCTGAGATTTCCCCACCAGAGAGTTAGTTTATTACTTGGTGTAGTTGACAACATTTCTCAAGTGATTATTCAAATAAAAGTGGCCAGGGATATTTCACGTGGTAAATTTGTAAAAATTCATTACTGAGGATTACATTTAATGAAAGACTTCTTTAGCAGGAGACTATGTAGTAGAGTTTAATATATATAAATTAAATCTTCCCCTGAAAATATACTAATAAAAACAATGAATTAAACATCAGGACTGAGAGATTCTGGCTTATTAATATAGCGTAACCCTATTTAGTGAACTCTAATTTGCTGAACACAGATGTTACTAGTAAAATAATTAGTGGAGAAAATGTGTATCCTGCAGAATATAAAGTGTATTAAATATTAAATATTAAAATTTAATAAAGATTTAATATCCTATTAAAAGTTAGAGGAAAGAGACACGTGATAACTATTTTAAATGGGTTTGTGGAATTATAGATATATAAACTCCATGTAAAGTATTCTACCAAAGTTTAATAGTCAAATACATTTTCCTTTAGAAATTTATATAAGCTTTACAAAAATGTACCTTTTCCAAAATAAATTTCTTATTTCTTATTCACTATATATTAATACATATACATTTATATTTATATATATTTGAGTTTCACATATTATATTTTAAAATCTCCTAGGGATAAATCTACTCTTACCAGTAAAATCATGTTTTTGTATTGTAGTAATTGGGTAATAATAGTAATGATAACAGATTTGTTCTCCTCCTTACTTTTCTACCAGTTCTTTTGAAATTCTACTTATCAATGATTTAAAACTATTAATCTATTCATTTTCTAATCCATCCTCTATATTTGGTGATGGGATTCATGTTCTATCCCTATTCTTTCTGCCTCTTTGTAATAACTAAGAATTCAACAGTACTGCAAACACAATATTATCATATATAGGAAATCAATTTTCCCCCAAGAAGTAGTAAAATAAATAAAGCTGAATAACAGAGCCATAATTTCCAATAACAAAATAACAATTTCTTCCCTTTATATATCAGTATAGAATTCCAAGGCATTTTTACATTTTGTAATATGGGGTTCCAGTAATGTTTTTGAGACAGTTATGAAGTAGGAGATTTGGTGTGTAAAGGCTATTGAATATGGAGTCCAAAGATGTGAGTTTAAATCTTAGGTTTAGTATTTGGCTGATTTGTATATATTTGTGAGAAAACTTTAAAAAAATCATTCAATTTACTTCCTGCCTTACTCTAGTTCATACTGCCTCAACATCAAACTTATCTTATTATATATCACCGATCTGACCATGCTATTGCCCTATCAAATTAACTCCAGTAACTCCCTATTACCTACAAGAACAAATAGAATATGTTCCCTTTGTCTTTTAAGGCCTTTCATAACTTGGCCCCCTTCTATTTTTTCTAATGTTCTTTATACTTTAATGCTCTCTGAATAATCTATAATAGTGACTGCCCACCTTGTTGTTCCTGACAAAAATGTCATCTAACTATGCATTTTCCTTGACTGTCCCTCATGCCTGGAATACTCTCCCTCCTCCCTTCAGCCTTCTGGGTCTCCTGACTTTTTTCAGGATTCTACTCAAAGCCTACCTTCTTTAATTTTTTTTCCTGATTAGATATGGGTACATTTTTAAATAATTGATTTCTGACATTTTGCAATCTATGTTCTGTCTCATCCTCTCACACCTTTCTTTTTCCTAAGATGGCAGATAATATGATATTGGTATTTTTGTCTATCATGTTGTGAAAAAAGCCACATATATTTTCATAAATGAAATAGAGTGAAGAATGACACTCTTCAATCTACATTCAAACTTTGCCAGTTCCTTCTATAGCAGTGGATAGCTTTTTGTCCTGAGATCCTTGGAGAAAACTTACCTTTTTAAGAAGTTTTCTTCATCACTTTTAATGATAGTGCCTACCCCTTGAAAATACATTTGCCGCTTTCTCTCTCTCTCTCTCTCTCTCTCTCTCTCTCTCTCTCTCTCTCTCTCTCTCTCTCTTTTATATTCTCTTCTCATGGTTAATTATGAGTTTAATTATCTTCCTTATGTCAGGTCTGAAAATTCAGCTTATATCTCACCTGAACTTGAGTCCCAATATCACTAATTGTCTGTTATACATTTTAAACTGGATATGCTGGACACATATTAAAGTTAACATGTCCAAAGCTGAACTCAGTAGCTTTTCCTTGAAATCTTTCCTATTCCAAACTTTTTCTACTTCTGCCTGAAGCACCATTCTCTTTCCAGTTTCCTAGATTTATACATGTAGCACTATCCTAGACTTCTCATTCCTTTCTTCACTCCATGTATCCAATCATTTGCTACATCTTGCCATTCCCCCCACCCTATACATCCCTGCTGAAAACATTTGAACATTGTCTTATTCCCATAACTTCAATGCATGTTGATGATTAAAGTCAATTAACATGGCCTGAGGAAGAGAATTTTTAGAAGGAAAATAGAAATGATTCAAACTGTAACTGGATTAATAAATAGAATGCTGAGTAGGGACAAGCAAAAGATCATAGGGGTAATCAAGTCCAAAGAATTAGAGAGGAATTAGGAATCAATAGTAATGCTCCAAAAATGGCAAAATCAATGCACACAAGGCTAGGGAGACACTTCATCAGAGAAGCATAAATTTGGAAGTGGAAGTTAGACATTAGTTTACCTATTTGAATCCCTTCATTGTCAGATTAAGAAACTGATGCTCATGGATGTTAATTGACTTGCTGAAAAGCCACATTCATAGAAAGTGGTAGAATTAAGAATCAAACACAAATCCTCGGCCTCCAATTTCAGGATATTTTTCAGCGTACCAAGTTGTCCCTGGAGAAGACTATTGTAGCTAGATACTACTTTAGGATTTGTATTTGGTAAGTAAACCACAGAACCTAAGAAAAAAGTGATGTGATATGAATGGAGTTTATAAAGTTTGTTTTCTAGCTACTTTTATTCTAATTACTTGCCCAGGATCTCATAAGTAGTCTGTCTCAAGTAGAACTCGAATCTAGGTCCTCATGGCTTTGAGGCTGAACTTTACAATTTTTTACTGCCTAATAGAAAAGTGAGAAAACTGTGCTCTTTCTTCAGTATTATTGAATAGTGCAAAGAGTGGTTCATGTGCTGAGAAGCTAGAGGCCAGGTAGATTCCTGTTTGTTATTAGCAGGGTATTTAGATTTAAGTAATATGCTTCTGATTTTACCAAAAACAAACAAAAAGGCATCATTATTCAAATGATTTGTAGTCCTTTTGGATAGGAACTGTTAAAGGAAGGAGAAAAGTAAATAATCTAAATTATTTATGCTTTTATTATGCTAGCGGAAATCTCTAGCTCTCTCAAGTACATCATTCTATGAGACACTAAAGAAGACTCATGAAAATGTAGAATCAACTGTTGTTAACTGAAAACATTAGGCATGCTTCAATGTGTTTACAGAAGACATTTAATGGGAGTTTCTTCTGTGTTCCCAGTGACCATACGTTATTGATGGTTTGTGCTAATGCACCTGAAAACAAATGTCAAGAAGGCTAGTGTGTACCTTAGAGCTTCCTGGTTGCTCTGTGGGCCTTTTCTCACCAGTGATGGTTTCCTTGCATTTTCAGCCTCTCTGCTTAAAAGCTAGACAATTAACACAGGACCACAAAGCTACCCACAATAGTAAGAAGCCTCTTTTCCTTTATCTACATGCATGAACACATGAGCCTCCCTGTTCTGGTGTCAGTGGTATTATGTTTAAATTCCATCTATAGTTCATAGTGCTGTGTGATTTGGGGGCAGACAACTTAGTTTCTTTTGGCTTCAATTTCTCTATTTATAAAATAAGGGGGGAGAGGGAAAGAGAGAGGGAGAGAGAGGGAGAGAGAGGGAGAGAGAGAGAGAGAGAGAGAGAGAGAGAGAGAGAGAGAGAGAGAGAGAGAGAGAGAGAGAGAGAGAGAGAGATCTTTCCCCAAGATTTTAAACTTGAGAAAAGGTGGGGTCTTTCATGCTTGGTACATAATAGAGACTTAATAAATACTACATTGATTGAGTGAAAGAGACAGATATAAAGAGAGACAGAGACAGACAGGGACAGTGGGTGAGAGATAAGAAAATAATTAGGTAAAATGTCTTCAAATAACTGGTATTTTGGTTATGAGATTTCTTAACTTCTTGGTCTTTGAGGATCTGGTTGTTACCAAACTCAGTCACTAACTTGCTTTCTTTTCTTACTATGACATGTTTAAAAGAGACATGATTTCCTAAGGTAATGAGTTCAGGTACTATAGAGAATTTATTTTCCTATTTGAGAAAAACTGCAATGACCTCATCTCTTCAGAGAGAGTGATTGGAATGAAAATGTACTTCTGAATAGTGGCTCAATAGTTTAACAATGCTATTTCTCATCTTGAGTCTGCTGAATTCTTATAGAACAATTGACACTGGATGGCTCTCTTCTTTTCCCTTTGTAGAAAGAAACCTGCAATTGCTGAGCAAATAAAATTTTAAGGTATTCAGACATAATTATTTATTGGTAAGGTGTGCAGTTGTATAACAAATTGATACTAAGCTCCCTTTGAAAGGCAGTGGGCCCCCAAAAGAGATTTTGCACAAATATTTATACATTATGTGAAAATAATATACAGGATATAAACTAAAATATAGCATTTGATAATCTTATTTCTTACTGGAGCAGAGATTAGAGACTTTCTGAGTTGGGAGAATGAGAGCAAGCCTTTGAATTTTCCCAGATGTGAAACAGGATGTCACTCTATTCCCACAGTTTGGAGAAGAGCAAGCCTCAAAATGGAGTCGGTCTTACAAAAATGGAATCAGTGTGGTTCTCAAAATTCCCATAATTCTATAACCTTCACAGACATCAGCTGTGAATCAAGGCTAATAGAGTCACTCCTACAGCTTATATATATTCTATAATTTATCTCTATTCCTTGAAGAGTGTCTCAGATAATAACAATTATGGTATCTAAAGATAAGAGTGACTTCAGAAGCCACATAGTCCAACTTCTTAATTTTTTCTTTTCCAGAGGCCCAGGAAGTCAAATGATTTTCCCAAGTGACCCAGATAGTCAGGGTCAAAGATGAGGATTTAAACCCATGTCCTCTGATTTCATAATCAGAACTCCTTAATCTGGACCATGCTGCCTCCATAGAAATAATGTTCTGTTGTTTTGTTTTTTTTAATTGTTATGGCTCACAGGTTTTAGAGTTTTTAAGGGCCTTGGAAATCATCTATAGAATTTCTTAGCCCAATGCCCATGCATCTTTGATTTAAAAAAAGATTTTTGGTATATATGTGTGTGTGTGTGTGTGTGTGTGTAATTTTTTTCTTTAGTAATCCAGTGTATTTTATTCTAACCTGTGGCATCCATAGAGTTTATTAAATTTCTAAAAGGTCTTTTAAAAAAGGAGTAGCTAGTTTAGTATAAGCTCTTTAATTTTACTGTGGACAGTGATTCAATCCAGAAAGAATTACCTTGCTGAGAGCTGGATAAAACAGAGAATGACTAGGGCTTTGAAGCTAGATCAGTGGATCACAATTAATAACAATAGCTAGAGTTAACAAATATATTGCACTTAACATATTGACAAGCATTGTCAAGCATATTATAATTATTATTTAATTTGAACCTCACAACCCTGGGAGGTAAGTACTGCTATTATCCTCATTTTACAAATGGAAAAACTGAGGCAAATGGAGGCTAAATGACTAGCCCATGCTCACAGAGCTAGTAGGTGTATGAGACCAGATTTCAATTTAGGTCATCCTAACTCCAGACACAGTACTCTCTATTGTACCACTTAACCCTGGGGAATCTTAGAGATTATCTACCACAATTCCTTCATTTTCCAGATGAGGAATCTGAGTTCCAGGTTGGGGAAGTCACTTACCCTCTGTTACACAGATAGTAAACATTAAAGAAAGTAATTAATCCCAGATCTTTTGAACACAAACCAAACATGATGTTGCTTTTCAATGGGTCCAATGAGCTTTCATATGATCAAATATGGATCAGGAGAAAGAGCACTAGATCTCACAATCAACTTAATTTGGTCTAGGTTATGTGATTTTGGGACTTCAGTTTCCTAATCTATAAACTAAAGGGGTGATGCTAGTTCTTTTCTATTTTTTTTTTTAGATTTAGGATTCTATGACTCAGTCTCTAAATATATTGATACTGTTTCATTTAGTACATGGTACTGTCCTCTACAGGTTCCCTCAGCCAAATGATGATGTAAGGAGAGGTTGTGTTCAACACATTACAGATGTATTTCCTTGCTATTTTTTACCTGTCTTCCCAAGGTGATCAGTTTCCTGGTGTTATTTTCTGGTTTCTTGAAGTTTCTTATGGTAATAACTCTCCTAGGCAAAGCTGCATTTTGTGCCTTTCTCTTTTGTTTTTCCTATTCCATCAAAACTTAACTGTCCTATATCTTACTTTTTTTCAGTGCCAAGCTTTCTGGGAAGGATAATTTCATAATGCACTAGTAAGTGTTAGGCATGCTTAAAAACTTAGTGTATTCTCAACCTTACCAATTAATCAAGAATTAAATTTTAATATTTCGACTAAAATATATAAGGTTATAAATAATATGGTGGTTGTTGATTTCTCAAAGTTGAAATGAATTTTAATAGCTTTTATTTACAAAAGAGGTGGAAAGAGTGAAAGCAGAGAAATACAAAGGATAGAGAAGATATTTTAGCCCATCTAAATAAATATTGCTCTGGTGCTTTATTCAGCTAGGACTTTTTGAGCCTCAACCAGAATTAAACTCTCTCCAGAAGACAGGAAAGGAAAGCCAGCTACCCACTCACCTAAGTTCCCTCCAAGAGGCAGGTAGAGATGATGACTTGAGCTAAAGGTGATTCCTGAGGCCAACTTTCTTCCTTGAGCTGACCTTCTTTATGAAGCCGACTTCCTTCTTGAAGTTCAACTCCTTCTTGAAGCCAACTTCCATTTTGGAATGGACTCCCCTTGCTCCAGAAATTCAGGGCATTTTTATATTGTTTTCTTGTCCCTTCCCCTTTTCACAAGGGCCAATCACAGCTTCCAAATTGCCTGGCACTGCTCAAAGGGCAGTGTTTGTGGGAAGCACTTCTCACCTTCTGGAGAGGTGAATACTCATCAAAAGAGTTCACAGGTTCCTGGCTGATTAGGGTGTGAATTCTTATTTCCTGCCTGATCTGAGTTGAAAAGGTGGAGAGATCCTTCACCTAATGTAAATTAGGGTGTTCAAGCTTTTGTTGATTCAATTCAAAAGTAGACAAAGGAGAGTTAATCCTGACTTCACAATATGGTAAAGTACTAAGTAGGGGTACTTAAGTTATTTTTAACCAAAGTGTTAACTCAAAATAGACAAAGGGAATAAAGGATTCCCTTTCACAAGTGTAAACTCTGAAAGGACAAAGAATCCCCTTTTATAATTCCTTGATCTACTAGCCTGGGGCATCTACCATAGAATAGGGCTTGCCAAGTAGAGTTGTTTCTAATTTATTTTATTACTTAATTATTTTATTTACTAAGTATTGACTATTTGCTGCATTGCTTCCTAATATTATTGTGATATTCTATTGAATGCCCAGCTAAATGAATGATGCCCATATCTAGGAGATCATGGGGTTATCCTAATCACCCTTGTTATGAATAAGAAAGAGATCTGGCCTCAGACAATTTTTAACTGTGTAGCCTCAGGCAAGTGACTTAATCTTTGTTTGCCTCAGTTTCCTGATATAAAAAAATGAGGGATGATGATAGGATCTATCTCTCATGACTGTTATGAGGATAAAATGAGATATTATTTGGAAAGCACCTTGAAACTTTGAAGCCCTATATAAATTCTAGTGTATATTGTCACCATCAATAATTATTGTTATTGCTATTGTTATTATTATTATTATTATTATTATTATGAAAAATTTCATTATCTGGCAAGACTGTGGCTGGAAACTTCATTGGTGTCCATAAAGAATGTTGCTGTCGTAGTTTTCTAAGCATCAGGCAAACCTAGAGAAGTGAAATATCGTAAAAAGGGAAAATTCATGACATCTTCCCTTCCCCTCATCTTTTTTCTTTTATGTTTTTCCAGATTATATGTAGATACAGTTTTAATAATCAGCGATCTATGTTCTCTCCGTTCATCTCTCTCATCCCTAAGAAGGCAAGTAATATTATATGATTTGTTTCATGTAATACATATTTCCTTGTTCATCATGTTGTAAAAGAAGACAGATGTTTTACTAGAGAAAAATGCATGAAGGAAAAATAAAGTGAAGAATATTATGTTTCAGTCTGCATCAATGCCTTCTATGGTGCTGGATAGCCTTTCTTTGGTCACGAGTCTCTCGGAATTGTCTTGAATCCTTGCATTGCTAATAATAGTTGTCATTCACAGTTGGTCATTGTATATTATTGATCTTACTCTGAATAATATTCTCTTGATTCTGCTCACTTCACTTTGTATCACTTCATATGTCTTTCCAGGTTTTTTCACCATCCCCTCCAATCTTTTTTAAGAAGAACAAAAAAATGTTCATTTTGGAGGAGATCTCTGACCAAGGTAGGAGTATAGGTGTTCTTTCTTTTGCCATCATGAACACCATGAAAATTGATACAAAATATAAAAAAATAAAAATAAATTGATATCAAATAAAATTTGAGATAACAATGGAATTTTTGGTATAACTTTTGGGTCATGCAAATGGAGTTTTATAAATCAATTAATAACAATAATTCATAAGAAATATTTTAACCTTTTCCCTTCATCTTCTTTGAGGATGGATTCCTGGTTTTATTCAGGAACAGTTAATTGGATCCATTTCAAATCTCTTATCAGAAGCCCAGTTGGAACTAAAAAAAAA
Source organism: Gracilinanus agilis (assembly GCF_016433145.1). Taxonomy (NCBI): domain Eukaryota; kingdom Metazoa; phylum Chordata; class Mammalia; order Didelphimorphia; family Didelphidae; genus Gracilinanus; species Gracilinanus agilis. The sequence goes on along the minus strand of NC_058130.1, from coordinate 558,005,753 downwards.
AATGAAATGTAATAGTTCACCGATTATATTGTTTACATTCTTCTTCCATCTAATAAAAAAAAGCATTACTGAATTTTTACTTATATTTTAATCTTAAACTCTGGAGCCTTTCTACTCCTTTCAGCCAGTTATCTACATTTACCTAGAATAGACATTCTTAACCTTTTTTGTGGCATAGACCCTTTTGACAATCTCATGAAAACCTGTGAATCTTTTTTTAGAATATTTGTTGCCTTTTTAATTATTAAAAAATACTAAAAGGTTAGTGAAAATAAAGATATGACATTTCCCCCATCCAAATCCATGGATGTTAGAGGGTCTATGGGCCCAAGGTTAAAATCCTCTGGCCTAGAAGAAAGTTTGTAGTGTTGTTTGTTTTCCACATTATTGGGAGATTCCCAATGAGTTTGAAAATTCTAGCCATTAAGAAGAGAATTTTTTTTAATGCTCAGAGGAGCCTGAGCAACTAAGTAACTTTTTTTTTAACAGAGTATCTTATTATCCTCTATGTGGCAATTGGGAAATCCATCAGAACTAAATGCAATTCCAGGCTTAGTTTTGGATTTTCATTTATTTCTTGCTTATTCCAACAAAATCACTATTCATTTCTTCCACCCAAAAGTTTCATACTCTACTCATGATGTCCCCAAGAGAAGAGATGGGCCAGTGGTATAATGTAATCATCCTGCTTATTTGGTCAGGAAAAGGTCATAGCAAGTAGTAGGAAAGGGCTGAAAGGAATGAGGGGGAAAAGAAAGTGCAATGGATTTAACTTTTTCTCTTTCATGTGAAAGAAAATAAATTCTTTTATTCAGCTCATTTCTCCAAATTTTTCTTTCTTTTGGGAAAGAAAAGCCTGACAATAGTTTCTTAACCTTTTTGGTGTCATGGTCCCTTTGGTAATGTGGTAAAAAAACAATGGATTACAAAGGAAACAAATATATTGAAAAAAGTTATCAACATATTTTTAAAAATCTCAAGGTCATAGGACTTAGGTTAAGAACACTGATCTAGGGCAAAACACTGGTGATTTCCCTCTTCATAACTCTTATTCTCATCCAGGAAATTAGAAAGAAATTTTCCCTCTGGACTCTTAATTGTGAAAATGAACAACACTTTTCTGTACCTCAGAATTTGTTTTTGTTCAGTCATGTCTAACTTTTCCTGACCCCATTTGGGGTTTTCTTGGCAAAGATATTGGAGTGGTTTGCTATTTCCTATCCAGCTCATTTTATAGGTGAGGAAACTGAGGCCAACAAAGCTAAGCGAATTGCCATGGGTCACATAGCTATTAAGTGTTGGAGACCAGATTTGAATTCTGAAGATGAGTCTTCTTCACTCCAGACCCATCACTCTATCCACCTCAACACCCAGCCTCCCTAGAATAAACAAGCTATAAAATGCTACCCTCTATTCTAAAAGGGCCTTTCTGATTCCCCCCCCCCCAGGTGATACTCCTATTCAACCTCTATCCTATCCCCCTATCTCAATGAAACTTGCTTTTTTCTATACTCGGTATATGCTTTGTACTTATCTCTATTCTCATTAATTTTCCTCAGTAAGTTCTTTGAGGGCAGAGTTTCATTGTTTTTCTCTGAATCCTCAGAACACTGGAACATATTAGTCACTCATAAAGTTTCTTGATGAATAGATGGATGAAGAGAATTTCAGGTAGGAAAGGTCATTCCTAACCCAATTGTGAATAGAAGTCCCTTTTATACCATTCATGATGAGTAGTCATCTTGCTTATGCTTGAAACAAGTTAATATATGATATAATACTCTTGTGTTATAAGAAGTATAAGGGGATAGTTCCTGAGAAATCTGGAAAGATTTGGATAAACCAATGTAGAGTAAAGTTAGCAGGACCAGGAGAACAATTTGTTTAAGAGCAATATGGTTAAATGAATAATTTGAAAGATATAAGAACTGATCAATGCAATCACCCATCATGACTAGCTGAAGGAGAATGCTATTCACTTTCTAATAGATAATGATGGTCTAATTATGTTTAATAAGGGCAATATTTTTGGACAATATGGGAATTTATTTTGCTTAGCTATGATTATTATGTAGTTTTTATTTTTCTTTTTTTAGTGATCTAGAAGGGTATAGGTGGGAAAAAGAAAAAAAATAAATGTTTGTTCACTGGAAAACATTTTTAAGCCATTTTTCAGTTGTGTTCAACTCTTCATGACCATATTTGGGGTTTTCCTTACAAAGATACTGGAATGGATTGCCATTTCCTTCTTTAGTTCATCTTGGATGAAGAAACTAAGCCAAACAAGGTTAAGTGACTTGCCGAGGGTCACACAGCTAGTAAATATCTGAGTCCAGATTTGAATTTAGGTCTTCCTGACTCTAGATCTGGTACTCTATCCACCATGCCACCTCCTTTGAAGAGTCTTTGCTCTAAAAAGACAACCAGTTATGCTTTTGGTCAGTTCTATTTTTTAATTACTTCTTTCTTTTTAGGGGGCCTGGGGCTGCGATTTCATAGACTAATTGCCTATCCTTATTCATTTAATTTATTTTTCTTGTCTAATTTATATATGATATATATGACAATGATGATAATTATAATAATTGTACTGTTAAAAGCTCTTTCTATGCCTATTAATAAAATTATATGTTATCTTTGATTTTGTTACTGGATATGGTCAATTATATTTATAGTTTTCCTTTTATTAAAAGAACACTGTATTCCTGGTATAAATTCAACTTAGCTATAATATATAATCTTTGTGGTATTTTACTGTAGCCTCCTTCTTAGTATTTTATTTATTTTTGCATCAGTAATTAAGGGAACTGGTCTATAGTTTTTTTTTCTTCTTTATTACTTTCCTTGATTTAGGTATCAAAGCCATATTATTTTTTTCAATTACTTTTTCTGGTTAGGGTTGTTTAAGAATTTTATTTCCTTTTCTGTTAATCTAGTGTTGGATTAGGGAAACTGTAAGATGACAGGGGTCTGGGACAATCAAGTTTCCCTAATCCCTGGTCTTTGGAGAAACACAAGCACACAGATAGGCTTGGCTGAATGGGAGGGGCTGGAGCTTATGGAAGTGCTCCTTCACCTCCCCCTTCCCACTAAGCAGTTGGAAGTCAGTTAACAGTTTGATAATGGTGTACAATCTGGCTTGATAACTTCTGGGCCAAGATGGTAAGTGGGGAAGGCTAAACTCCTTATGATGATATCTTTCTTTGAATTATTTCCCCACAGGATAGAATTGGTGAAGCTTGATGTCTTAGATGCTCACTGGCTCAGAGGTTAGGATTAACTTCAGGGCCACTAGTAAGAAGGAACTTGGCTAATGGAGGATGTGAGTATTTCCCAAATTATCTGTATCCAGACACTGTTCCTAGATGATAAAGGTTTAATGATATCAGGAAATGGGAAAGGGGAAATGGCTTAGGATTGATGGGTAAGGAGAAAGCTACCTAATACAGCTATGTCAAATAAGCAGCCCCTCCCCCCAAAGGGGGAAAAGTATCTTGAATGCCTGACCTCCTCTCTAAGCCTTCTTTCTAACCTAAATAGCTAAACTAAGGTAGACTGTGGTATTGCTTGAAGGTCTAACAAAAGTAAAACAGCTTTGGCTGTCATAGACTGAATGACCCAGCTCAGAGCCACACAGATCACCCCTCTGCTCAGATCCTGGAGCAAAGAGTCAGGAACAGGATCAGGACCAGGACACTGGACCCAAGACTCAAGACCCAAGACCCAAGACCCTGCAAGCCGGGTAACCTGTTTTTTATACCAGGAATCCAACTGCTTCTAACTGCCCCCCTCTCTTAGAGTTCTGGGGGGCACTATGGAATTCTGTGCTACAGCTTGAACCCCTCTCAGCAATATGGATCCCACACTAGACAACTTATATTTTTGAAAAAATTTATCAATTCCACTTAGATTGGCAGTTTTATTGGCACACAATTGGGCAAAATATCTCCTAATAATTGTTTTAATTTCCTCTTCATTGGTGGTGCATTCAGCTTTTTCACTTTTGATATGATAATTTGGCTTTATTCTTTCTTTTCTTTAAATCAAATTAGCCAATTATTTATTTTGTTGGCTTTATTTTTATAAAACCAGCTCTCATATTTAGCTTAGTTAATTTTTTAGATTTCAATTTTATTAATCTCTCCCTTAATTTTTAGGATTGTTATTTTAATATTTAATTGGAGATTTTTAATAAGTTCTTTTTCTCTCTATTTTAGTTGCATGTCCAAATGATTGATCTATTCTTTTCCTCTTTTATTAATTTAACTATTTTAGAGATATAAGTTTTTACCTCACTACTACTTTGTCTGTACTTCACAAAGCTTGGTATGTTGTTTCATTTTTGACATTTTTTTAGTGAAATTATTGATTGTTTTTACTATTTGTTCTTTGACCTACTCATTCTTTAGGATGAGATTCTTTAGTATCAAATTAATTTTAATCTGTGCTTCCACAACCATTTACTAAACATGATTTTGATTATAATATGGTCTGAAAACAGTTCATTTAACATTTTTTATTTTCTGTGTTTGGGGGTTTTATTCCCTAATGCCTGGTCATTTTTTTTGGTATTGGTGTCATGTACAACTGAGAAAAAGGCATACTTCTTTCTTTTCCCATTAAGAATTCTCCATATTTGACATTACTAAAATCCTATTCACCTAATAATGAAAAAAGAGAAATATATTATAAAGTTAACAACAATATATAACAGGAAAGAGACCATTAAGAGATTTCTTTTTTAAAAATACAATGGGAGACAAAGATAAAAAGGACAATAAAAAAGTGACAGTGGAGAAATCAATCTGAAGTATCAAGGATAAAACTTCACATCTCCTCTCCTGTAGATCCTTGCCTTCATCTGTAGATGAAACAATGCTTTCTATTTAAATTGCAGATTGCTTGGTTGCATAATAGGGGAAAGGAGAAGAAGAAAATATGTGAAAATAAGTGATTTATTTACTGAAATCAAGTTGAGGTTAACAATAAAGGAAAAATAACTTCTAATCTCTAAAAAAGATAAGGAGGCCAGATGAGGGGATGTAGAAAAAGTTTAAAACAGAGAAAACAAAAGCTGAAGTCTTATTTTAGTGGTGGGAAAGAGAACACTCCATTGAGTAAGAGAGATATCCTCTAATGGATGATGGGGACCTTAAAATGGGTAAAATCTTTGAAATGCATAGAAAATCATTCATCCTGTCTTAGAAGAAAGGGAATCAGAATTCCTGGGGGTAAATGATACCCAGAAGAGTGGGAAATTATAATCCTAGAGAAGAGATTTCATGGCAAATGGAAATATAATTATCTCGTGGTAGGCAATGCAAAATAATGAACTCTAAAATTAGAGATACAGGAAAATTCTTTCTGTGGGGTTAATATGTATATTCTTTCTACCACCTTCAAGAATCAGTATTTCTAAGCATGAGATGTAACAACAAAAATAGGTGATAGAGCAAGACTCCCAAAATTGCAAAGGAATAAATCATTAAGAAGAGGGAATTCAAAATATATGCCTTCGAAGTTTTAATTCTGTGAGGTACAAAAAGACTAAATAAAGAATAAGTATGAAGGCCATGAATCAAAGAATAAAAGCATGGTGTGGAGTAGGAAAATAAATAATGAAAAGAATTTTAAAACCGAATAAAATGAAATAATTAACAAGCAAAACAAATTGATGAAGAAAGCAATGAGAAATTTATTTGGATGCTGAGAGAAAAATGAGAATTAGATGAATAAAAATAATGAATAAATAAAGATTTAATAAATTATATAGAACTCTAAAACTAAGGAAAGAGAAAATGTGGACAGAGGCTTGAGGGTGAGGGAGAAAGAACTAGTGGTAATAAAACTGTCTTTAAGTATATAATACTAAGTTAATTGGATACAAAGCAACATCTTTAGAGTGGAAGGGGGTGTGAAAATCTGTTCCCTTTTTTTAGTCCTTCTATGGCATGATCTCTAGGCTGTATACCATTCTGATTACTTTCCTCTGAGTACTCTCCATCTTTCCACTGCCTCCTAAAATACTGAGGCCCAGAATGGAGCACAATAATCTATATGTAGTCTGACAAGGTTAGGGTGGGGCTATGAAACATCCCATATTGTGGATGTCATGGCTTTCACTGTAGTTTAATATCAAAATTTCTTTTCGACATGACCATATTGCACTGATTATTTATGTTGCAATTGAAATCCTTCAAAGCTCACATATATTCTACTTATTTTCCATGAAAAATTTGAAAATACTTTCCTATAAATCTACACATTATAGGAATTTTCTCATATATAGTCTCAGTTTTGGATAGATTTTCTCTTCTTCCACTGTTATTCTCATTAGAAATTAATTTTTATATAAGTTTTAATTTTTATTAGCAACATGATGAATATTTCCCTTAAAGAAATACTAACTTGTTTCTTCTCAGACCTGAGAAACAGAGAATCAGGGAGACAGATTTGGTTGGAATCATCCAGAAAATAATGGCAAAGGTGGCATTCTAATTCCAATTCCAAGTTCTTTTAGTTTGTGGCTCAGCTTCTTAGGGTTAGCTAGGGAACAAGGATGGGGGTGGAAAAGAGGGAGATTGCCAGGATTTTCTTAAACTTTATGCCTTCTTTTAATCCTTGACTTTCATCTACAGTATCCCCTGAAGGATACAACATTTGAGTTCTTGAAAAGTCATTTTTCCATTGAAAAATGGAACATTTTCCATTGCCTTGGACCTTATGGACAAAGGAGGCCCTATTTCCAAAGAAAAAGTTAAGACATTTCCTTTTTATGAGAAACCTTGTGCTCATCTCAGTTTTCGTGTTCTCCATGTTTCAAGTATCATTAATTTATTTGCTGTGCAGATTTTTTAAAAGGCCCAGCTACATCTGGAGCCATTTATCCCTACCCCCCACCTTTAGAATTTTTTTCTTCTTTAGTGAATCACTTTTTATTTCTATTGAACATTCTGCCAGTATTTAATTGAACAAAGGACAAACTATAATATTACTTGGTTTGGCCATTACATAACAAAGTAAGCATAGTGACAAATAAGCAATTGTCAGGATGGCATTGAGATGGTAACAATTTTAAGGTTAAGTTATAGCTGAATAGAAGTAGATCTTTTAAGTATCATTGATATATTATCTTGGTTCAACTAGATGTACTGTGCAAACCTTAAGAGTATTATATAAATGTCAGTTTTATGTTATTATTATTTATAGTAAAAGATCTAACAAAAAACTAAAGCTAAGTTTTGTGACTTTCATATTCCAGGAAAGCCATCAAAAATAGTTAGCAGACAGAACAAATGATATTTTTGCCATACAGATGAATGAGATACTGAGGTTAGTCTTTCTTCTTCTGTCCTCTCAATATTTCCAATAGGAAGTCATATTAAGTGGAGAATTTTCTTTTATCCCTAAGGACCTATGAATGTTACTGTTATCAGTGCCAGCCTTTGGAGATACCCTGTCTTAATCTTGAATGGACTGTAGAGGCTTTCTAGTCCAAATCTCTCATTTTATAGATGAAGAAACTGAAGTCCAGAGAAATTAAAGATTTTCTCAACCAAGGTCACCCAGGTAATAAGCATTAGAGTTAGAATGATAATCAGGAGTGTGTTTGTAGCCAACTCAACTCTCTTGTAGGAGAGCTGATTATTAAGCTTTTGCTGTGAGCATCTATAACTTGAAAGTCTGCAAGCTATAAATCAGGGCTTGGTTTATTGTTCGGATGATTGTCTAGACCAGTGATTCCCAAAGTGGGCACCACCGCCCCCTGGTGAGTGCTGCAGGGATCCAGGGAGGTGGTGATGGCGACAGGTGCATTTATCTTTCCTATTAGTTGCTATTAAAATTTTTAAAAAAATTAATTTCCAGGGGGCTAAGTAATATTTTTTCTGGAAAGGGGGCAGTAGGCCAAAATAGTTTGGGAAATATTAATAATGTGCATTTAAAATAATATCAGCTATATATTTTCCACTCAAAGTGTTGTTGTTAAATATTTACTAGCATATCACTAATTTGAACCCAGGTCCCAGGAATTCAAAAGTTAGTGTTCTTCCTATTGAACTGCTATTTACTTTCCCCTCACAATACCTGTCAGTAACTGTGGCTAGGTATTCAAGAAGTCCTAATGAAACAAAATATTACTAGAAATAATTGGGCTGTAAAATAGATTATAGATTGAAAAGTTGCTAGCAAACACACTTTGCAACTGGAAAGGAATAGAATGTGTGTTTGCCCACCCACAGAAGAGAAAATGTGAAATTTCTATGTAGGGAGAAGAAAGTTGGAGCAGCAATCTTTCTGATTGCCAAGGGTCTTCTTGTGTGCTGAATACTTCTTACAGGTTTGGAGAGAAGACAATAAGCTCCCAGACTTATTATAGTAAACTTCAAAATGAGCTTTAATAATAATAATAGTAATAAAATGAAATCTTGTTTCCTCATTGCAGATAAACTTTTATTATCATACTCTATCAGTTCTTTGTTTCAATTAACTGTGTAGTGTCAGAGAAACAAGTTAATGGCTCAGAGAGCTGCTGGTCTCAGAGGGGTGATCAATGCTGAAAACCACAGCAAATCACAAATGGCTCTCTCCTACCTCAGAGTTGCACTATTCTGAAAGAAATTTGTTTTAAAATGATATTAAATCTAAATGGCTAGAGTAAGATATTTTCCTCAAAAAAGGTGTTTTGGTTAAAAGCTTTTTTTCCCCCTCCCACTGCCTCTTCCTTCCAAAATCTTCCTCCCTCCCCAACTAACAGCATTCCAATAATGGATAAAGACTATTACACTACTTTAAAAGAACTCATGCTTTTTTGGCCTTGTACTTACGTAGTTTGAGTTCATAGTCTTCTTATGTTATGTGCTTTCCCCAAATGAGATACTTAGGCAGTAAAGTGGATAGTTGGTTGGTTATGGAGTCAAGAAAATCTTAGTGAATCCTGCTCTAGACATTTGCTGGCTGTGTGTCCTTGGGCAAACTCCTCAAACCTGTGGGTTTTAGCTTCCTTGTGTATAAAGGGAGAAAGTTTGAGTTGATGGCCCCCAAAGTCTCTTCCAGATATAAAATTGTGTTATTATTATTCAGTTTTGTTCATCTTTTTGAGAAGCCAGCCCCATTCTTATTGTGTGAAGGAAATTACTTTCCTGGGGTCGCACCCTTGACCTCATCTCCTGCCAATGATTTGACTCAGAGACTAGGTAAAGGAAATCACTGGGTGAATTGATTCAGGAGGATAGAATGATAGCCTGAAAAATGTAGCAGTAGAGTCAAAAGATCACTAGATCTAGATGAGGGGCAGGGTGATATCTCCTGCAATGCCCCAGGACTGCCCCCCTGGGTGGCACAGGCAAAAGAGAAAGCCATAGTTGATTTCCAAGTCATTGTGTGTGAGTTAGTGGGTGGAGAATAGGTCTGATAAAATAAGGCAAGAGTGGATTTTGTTCTTCCTTCCCTTCCCTTCCCTTCCCTTCCCTTCCCTTCCCTTCCCTGGGTTTATTGCTGACTGAACTGCCTTGTGATGGTGGCTAGGAGGCCCTAATGGCAGCCATAGACTAGCAAGCTAAATGAAGCAATAAGGAAGGTAAACTATATATCTTTCCCCCTACTGCATTTGATTTAATAAATTTATTAATTTAAGGCCAGTCTCATAATTTTCACTTTTACATTATGTAAATCTCTTTGGTAGAATTTATCTCTACTAAGTCATGCTTCCAAACTTTGAAGACATTGTAATCTAATTGATATGAATACTCCCTTCAGTAGATTATAATCTGTTCATGTCTGACTCTCCTGTGAGACCTTTCATAAGTCCCCTCCGTATATGAAGTTCACCAAATGGATCTGGTAACCTGCATTCAGATCTCTTGCATATAGTTAATAGAATGATAAAGCCCAAATATGGTTCCTGAATATTTTCATTCTTTTCATTTTTTTAATATCTACCTTCTAAATTATTGGGAAGGCAGAAATCCTTTTGTTCCAAAGTGACATTTAAACTCTTTCATGTTACCAGAATGCTATTTAGTGCCCTGGGGGGGGCACTTTGTTAATAGACGCCCTGAAGGAAATGGGAGTCTAATGTGGCTACAAAGTGCTCTGTCACCATGTTGATTACAAGGGTGAGATTACAAGCATGAAATCTGTGTTTTCGCAACCTAAAATGTTTTCCTCCCTAACCTCATTCCTTCCCCTTCCACTTCTTCTAGTACCATTTTGGGCTTAAATGCTTTCAAAAGTGACACTATGGCCTCAATAGACTTAGGACCTTCCTTGACACTGTTCATGAATAAAAAAGACCTACTTGCTAGTAAATAGGGATATTCCATGAGCTCAGAGTTCAACAAGAGGAGGAGAGTGGCTTAGATTGCTTTCAGGAAATTGCAAAACTCTTTTCACCCACTCACTAACGAAAGCAAAAGCACACAATTTAAAAACTAACATTCTATAGGCATATGGTGGCAAGGCATGAACTACACCTGCTTCTGCAGAATTAAAAAAGGATAAGAAGGTGATATAGAGGCTCCTGATGTAAGCCTCACCATAAAACCAAAGAGGAACTCTGAAAAACAGGAGTAAAAGACATTGTACAACAGGAAGAGAAGTATTGGTCATACAACGATGACAAAGAATGACAGGTGGAGAGCTAGCAAGTGCCACTGTAACCTAGTGATGCCAAGAGAAAGAGTCTAAAGCATCTGCCAGTTTGGGTGGGCCCAATTAGTCAGAGAACATTGATAATAATCAGAATGTGCCAGCAGGAATAGATTGCAATTTGTAGAGTTGAAGGGACCTCCCAAATTGATGAGATCATCATATTCTATTTGAGTATTTGAGATAGAAGTTCCAGAACTAGAAAAAAAAGCATCTCTACCCCCACCCCCACCCCCACTTTATTCAAGTGCTTTTCCCAGGGATTTACAGTTTGGACTGGAATTGCTGCACTTTTGAATATCCCGTAAATCAAACAGGGATTTAACTACACAGTAACAGAGCTGGGAAGGGATATTAAAAATTGGTTATAGGAGACTTCAGAATGATGTCAAGTTTAGAGAGAACTAAAAGATCCTGTAGGGGAGAAAGCATTCTCTGAGTGAGCTATGTATGTTGTATTGATAACAACAGGGCCAGTTTTTAATTCCACATTGGGAAAAGATCCATGGGAACCAGGGAGCTCTATATTGCCATGTTTCTCAGAGGGTGTTATTTTGTAGGATGTGTGTCTGAGGTTCTGCCACTGCGTAAACTCTAAGAGTCAACATAACCATCTCATTCCCTGCTTTGTGTGGATGAGAAAAAAAAGTATCCATCCTGGATGTGTTATGAGAATGGGTCGTGTGTGTGTGTGTGTGTGTGTGTGTGTGTGTGTCTGTCTGTCTGTCTGTCTGTCTGTCTGTCTGTGTATAGATGACCCAAGGAAAAGCAGCTGACCAACTGTGGCCTCCATTAGCTATAACTGAGAAATGATACCTAGCCTGGATCATATGATCTACCTGGGAAGGTTTTGATATTGTGTGCAGGGCATCTTTCTCCTCTTCTGTTTATCTTACCTTCCCAACAGGAAATAGAATTTATTGAGAAAGACTTTCATTATGTAGAGCTGGACACTGAGATATCAGATTGACAGTACTTCTTATATAATAAGAATGCAATAAGTGTTTGTAAAACTGAGTTGAACTATGGCCACGAGCTGATTGATATTTGCAATTTATGTTTCTCTATATTCTCTATACCAATGGGCCATCAGAAAACAAATTCCTGGAACCATATCCTCTTGGCCCCCAGCAGAAGAAATGCCTTTGCTAACTTGCAATTTGATGTTATATTCTCAGCTTTTATTGAGGATCAATACAAGAATTGTCCATTTCAATCATGTTTATGTATCTTTTGCAAAACTATAGTTGAAGACATTCCAGCATGCCTCTCCATGTCTCTTATATAAAACTTCCAGCATAAATTTCTTAGGTCATCTATTCAGAGATAGACAGACGCACATACAACCTATGTTTTAGCTTGATTGCAAGGAAAAGTATTTTGGGGCTGAATTAATGTGATTTTTTGTTATAAATAATCTTATTTTATTTTATGAAGAAAAATGCAAACAAGTATTTTCTGCTTTAAATTCTAAGGAATAGAGAAATAAATTCAGTGCCTATTATAATAATTTGGTCACCTCATGGATTTGTTGGAATTTGCTCCTTTTATCTTTACTTTTTTTCTAAACATTTAACTTCTGTCTTAGAATCAAAATTGTGTATTGCAATGAGGGTTAAGTGACTTGCTCAGGGTACCACAGTTAAGAAGTGTCTGAGGTCAGATTTGAACCAGAATGACTCCCATCTCTAGACCTAGCTATCCATTGAGTCACTTAGCTGCCCCCTTTCCCGTTATCTTTAAAGAGTCTGTTTCCATTTTATTTCTAGTTACAATATGTTTAATTTTGTAATTCAACTCTTTTTTTGGAAATAGGTTGGGTATCTAAACCCAATCAACAAATAAATAACTTACATCCTATTATCTTTCATTTCCATTTGTCAACCAATAAGCTCCTACTATGTGCCTGGTCCTGGGCTAAGAGTTGAGGATAGAAAAAGAGGCAAAAGACATTCCCTGCCCTTAAGAATCTTGCAATGTAATGAATGAGACAAAGTGCAAACAAATACATATAAAACAAGCTATATATACAAGACAGCTAGGGAATAATTAACAAAGGGAAGGTACTAGTATTAAGAGGAGTTGGGGAAGGCTTGTTAGACATTCTTTTCTTCATAACTGCTTGTTCCCTTTACTTTCTGGAAGTTCTAGGCTTCAGCTTTCTCAAAGCAAACATTAAGTCTGGCTGGGAAATTGTTTGGGTAAATAGTATTGGCACCAGTGATGATGCTGAGATATATTGCTTCCTGTCCTTCTGGTCCCTTGCTTTGAATGTTGGATACTTGTAGTGATGTGAAGCAGTGGGCTGACTAAATCTAGTAATGAAAATCAGCTAAAACAACACATCTCTGTTTTTGTTTCCATTGGATACAGAGTAATGGCTTAAACCAAAACTTGAGCAGGAACCAAACTCATTGGAGTACATCCCTCTTAACTCAATATATATATTTTTATGAGACAGTGATACTTGAGTGTTACTAACCACCTCTCTCTCTTTACCAACCAAGAAAAAAAAAACTATCAGTGACAGTCTTCAATGCTTGGCTGGAGTTGAACTTAAAAAGAAAGTTGTGATTTTTGGAATATGTTTCTAAAAATATTCAAGAAACTATTAGAGACTCAGTTATACTTCTTGGGAAAATAGATCCCCTCCCACTCAATCATTTTTTGACTAATAACCCATTTATTCACATATCACTCCCCCTGCCACTCACACTTTATTTTTTTTAAGTAGAAAAAGTTCCAGATCAAGTACTTAACCAGGGCCATTTGGGTCACAAGATTTGTTCAAAGTTCTAATTATGGTTTTCCTTTCTTCCCCCAAATGTATTGTTCAGATAATTCCCTAATTTGTGGTCGAGAAATCCTACTTGTTCCTATTGCCCCAACAGTTGGTGCCAACCCCCAAAATGAATTATTCTTTAACTCTTTTGTTCATATGCATCTCATCTTCCCAATTACTTCCCAAATCCTTTATAAAGGCAAGCACCAAATTTTTGTTTACATCGCAGACATCACCTTCCCTAGCTTATATTCATCTTGTAGACTTAGTAAGTGCTTGTTGAAATATGGGTAACTTAAAAAAAAACCTTGATGTTAGGAACATAAACTCTTGACCAATATTTATTTATTTGATTTCGAAATTTCTGAGCAATTTACTTGTCTTATTTCCTATATTATTGTTTTTAGGACTTAAAAAATACTGTCACTTTCTTCCTAGAGAGCTGTCAACCTGGAAAAACACAGAATCCCCCAAGAAGTTATAAAAGAACACATCTTTAATCAGGACAAGGGGGGCAATGCTCTTATGACCAACAGACACACACATACACACCACCACCACCACCACTACTACACAGAGCCAAGCTCTGAGATTCTGGAAACAATGCCTTTGGGGAAAAACACCAGGGATGGGGATTATCCATCCAGCTGAAGAACTTGGGTTCTAATATATACTTTAGGGAGTATATAGGAAAGGAAGGACAACTGATTGGCTTAGTTGGAGGATGGGGAAAGAGGAGGATCTCTAGGAGCAGCCTACATATAATAAGAGAAATTTAGAAGACAAAAGAGTTCTTAAGGCTTGACTATATCCAACATTCTTGTCCAGGATGCTCAGTGAGTGCTTAATGGCCTATTCAGTCTGGGACAAAGTTCGGTCTGGAAGTTTCTTGAAGGCAAGTTCACATGGGACAAAGGTAAATTTTGGGTTTTGTATAACAGATTGTCAGACCTATGATGCTCAAGTTATTTATGCTTACTCACCCTGTCTCCTAGGTCTATCATTTCAGCTTTTAAAGAATTCAAGACTTGATTTAACATTGTTGCTTTTGGCTTCTCTTCTAGCAAAATTTCCTCTTCTTTGGTATTTTTGTGTTATAAATTTATTAATTTATTAATTCTTTAGTGAAATTTTATGTTCTTAATTTAATTTTTTTCAATTTTTTTCAATTTTTAACAATTCTGCTCTAAAAGTTCCTTTTTCTAACACGTATGTTTTCCAAATTTCATTCTAATGGATTTATTTCTCTCTTGAAACATTCTTTATTGTGTTGTTATTCTATGCTCCGGGAAGCTCAAAGGACTCTGTCTTTCATAGGTATTACTAGTTTATTTTCATTCATATTATTTCTTAAAAGAACATAGTATTCTTTCTGAATTTTATTTTTTTTTATGTTTATTCTTCTGATTTTAGGATACTCTTTATTGATTCATCTGCTTGTATGCTGGGTCTTTATTGAGGTCATATAAGGGTAGCTAGGTGGCATAGAGGATTGAGTGCCAAGTCTGGAGCTGGGAAGACATATTTTTGAGTTCAAATCTGACCTCAGTCACTGACTAGCTAAGTGACCCCGGGTAAGTAATTTAACCTTGTTTGCCTCAGTTTTCCCATCTCTAAAATGAGCTAGGCAAGAAAATGGCAAATCATTCCTGTATCTTTGCCTCAAAAAAGCCCAAATGAAATCCTGAAGTATTGGACACAACTGAAAAACAATTGAATAACAAAATTCCTATTAATACTTTTGGTGTCTCATCTTTTTTTTTTTTGTTACCTTATTTACTTTGCTGCTGATAGGCAGATACCTTTGTCTTTGGCCATCTTACAAGACTTCCTTAGGCCCCTGTGTTGGAAAATTTAGGGCCCACTAACTTAGGATGCTACTTTGAGTAATGTTTAGGGATACTCTACTGTATTTTAATTGCCTTACCATCCAATTTGACTTAGCACCCAGAAGCAACAACTTCCTAGATTCCATGCCTCCTACCCCAGACCCCCATTGTCCTTTATTTTATGTGTTTGGGTACAATTAATACCTTCTATTTTTTATAGGATAAGTGGAAAGTGGCAGAAGGTTTTAGGACAGAGTTACAGAAATATAGAGGATTTCAGTGCAATCCTCTT
This sequence comes from Gracilinanus agilis, assembly GCF_016433145.1. Classification (NCBI taxonomy): domain Eukaryota; kingdom Metazoa; phylum Chordata; class Mammalia; order Didelphimorphia; family Didelphidae; genus Gracilinanus; species Gracilinanus agilis. The sequence goes on along the minus strand of NC_058130.1, from coordinate 557,990,203 downwards.
CCTTGTTTGCACTCTTTATAGGACATGTGGATACTGACTGGAGAGGGTCACTGAGTGTACTTTCTTAGATATTGGAGTTACTTTGGTAGTAATTCATAAAGGATCTTTATTTTTTCCAAAATTATTTTCCTATATATTTAGCTGTAATTATTCTACCTAACCTTTGTTAGAAAGCTGAAGAGGTTTGCATTGTTCATCCTCGTCTTGTAGGTCATGTGAACTCAGTGCATTTTAATGGAAAAATAGTATTCTCTGAAGGAAAAAAAAATCTATTTCTGAGAAAGGTGTTTCTTTGTCTTCAACATAGTGCAATATAGCATTATGATAATTCTTTTTGTTTTTATTTTTCAGTTATACATAGAAACAATTTCTGACAATTGTTTTTGACATTGTAAAATTTGGATTCTTTTTCCTTCATATACTCCCTTCCCTCTCCTTCATGTCATGATAGAAGACACATATCACCCATACAATAGAAACCTCTTGAAGGACATATAGTAGAAGATGGCATGCTTTGATCTTCATTCAGATTCCAATTGTTCCTTCATTGGCTGTGGATAGCATTTTCATCAAGAGTCCATTGTGGTTATCTTGGAGACTTGCTTTTCTGATAATGGTTTAGCCCAGTCATGACAAAACTTTTAGAGACCGAGTGCCCAGACTGCAAACTTCACACTGCATGTGAGCCCCCTGCCTTATCCCAGACAGGAGAAGGAAGAAGTTCTCCCATTGGGCTGTTGGGCAGAGGGGTGGGTCATGAGAGAAATGCCCTCAGTGGTGGAGAGGGGAGGGGAGCAGCCCCCTCCAGCATGCATGCCATAGGTTTCCCAACATGGGTTTTGTTCTTCACAGTTGATCACTGGATATTTCTGTTATTTTATACATTATACTCCTGGTTCTGCTCACTACACTTTGTATCAGTTCATATAAATCTTTCCATGTTTTTCTGAACTCATCCTGTTCATCATTCCTTATGGTACAATAGTATTTCATTGCAAGCATATACCAGAACATGTTCATCCATTCCCCAAGTGATGGACAATCCTTAATTTCCAATACTTTGCTACTACAGAAGTTGCCGTTAGCCATATTTTGGCATAGGTCAGTTCTTTCCCCTTATCTCTGATCTCTTTGGGAAACATATCCAATAGTGGTATTACTGGGTCAAAGGATATCCATAGTTTTGTGGTCCTTTGAGCCTGATTCTACATTGCTCTCCAGAATGGTTGTATGAGTTCATAGTTCCAGCAACAATGTATTAGTGTCCCAATTTCCTGGTATCCTCTCCAACAATGACCATTTTTCTTTTTGGCCATATTAGCCAATCTGGTAGATGTGAGGTAGTATTTCAGAGTTGCTTTAATTTGCATTTCGCTAGTTTATAGTTAATCTGGAGCATTTTTTCATATGACTTTGGACAGTTTTAATCTATTCCTCTGAGAACTTCCTGTTCATATCCTTTGAGCATTTCTTGAACAGGGTATGCTTTGCATTTTTATAAATTTCGTTCATTTCTCTATATATTTGATGAATGAGGCTTTTATCAGAGACATTCATTATAAAATTTTCCCCAAATTTGTTTTTCCCCTTCTACTCTTGGTTGTATTCCTTTTATTTGTTCAAAACATTTTAAATTTGATATAATCAAAATTATCTAGTTAATTTTTTTGTAATGTTCTCCATGTCTTCCCTTGTCCATAAATCTGACAGATAAACTTTTTCATGTTCCTCTAATTCCTTCATAATATTGCCCTTTCTTTCTAGATAAAGTATCCATTTTGAATTTATCTTAGTGTATAGTGTGAGATCTTGGTCCATGCCCTATCTCTGCCATCATTGTGATAATTCTGAAAGTGATTGAACAAAGAAAAGGTCATATTTATCTATTTAAAAGAAAAGTTTGATTGTATTTCAAGATGTTGAGTACCTATTTTTTATGGTTCTCTTTTCCCTATCTACTATTTTCAATTCATTGAAAAACACTTTAAAAAATTCTGAAAAGGCCTTCTTGACATTTAATGCTGAAAATTTGCTTAGAATTAAGTTACAACAATTTATTAAAAATCTACTGTTAATCACACTTTTTTTTTTGCTGGGTATTGGGAACATAAAAATCAAGATGAAGTAATCTTTAGAAACATTAAGATATATGCTATAGAGGAAATAGTGTTAGACTGAGGGGGAAGGGATCTCAAATCTCTTTTTGCCCCTGTAACTAACATGGTGTATGACCTAGGTCCGTGATGGTGAACCTTTTAGAGACCATATGCTTTATTCTGCATTGTCCCTGAGTGCCAGGCATGCCCAGCCCCCTCCCCTTACTATACACAGGGGAGGGAGAAAGTCCTCCCCTTGGGCTACTAAGCGGAGGAGTGGGTGAAGTGGGGAATGTCCTCAGTGAGTGTAGAGAGAGAGAGGGGAATGGTCTGAGAGCTCTACTCCCCTCCACCTCTGCTGCCTATGTCCTGCATGCTTCAACTAGGCTTCTGGGCAGATAGGCAGGGAGACATGGTAGCAGGAGGGAAGGGAGCAACCCTGGCTGATTCCCCCTGTCTTTCTAGTAATAAACTCTGGGTGGGGCAGTGGCACCCATGCCCATAGAGATGGCACACATGCCTTAGGTTCACTATCACTGACTTAGTTCAAATTACTTAAAGCTTCTGGGCCTCAGTTTTCTCATTTGCAAAATGGAGTTAGACTTTGCGACCTGAGGAACCTTTCTAGTTCTAAAATTAAGAGGTTTTATAGCCCCAGATTATTGGCAATTTTATTGGTCTCCTTTATTCTTTTTCATATCTCGTTTGAATATTTAATTCTTTGTATCTGTGTAGCTGCTATTAGTCTAGTGTAGCCATTTAGTCTAAAAGGAAGCAATTGTGCCAAATGCTATGGAATTTCTTCAACTTCTGTAATTCTTCTGTCTCAGACTCTTTTTCTTTTTTTATTTATATCTCTTATACCTCTATGTTTCAATGTCTTTCACTGGAATAAATCAGAATATCCATGTTCTTAATGATTTATTTTTCATTTGTAAGATAAAAACTTCTCAAAATTTAGCCTATGGAATGAATAATACCTTTAAAATCAAATCTCAGTTTCCAAATTTTATATTTCTCATTGTTTTATTTCTATCTTCTTTCGTCACAAAATATTCATGTACATCTTGGTTGAGAATATTGCCTATGATTTTTAATTCTTCAGTGCTGTCCCCCAAGATATATTTTTGTCCTTAAGCTGTGTTTCTTTTTAAGAAATAAATGTTCATTCTTTCCACCCTTCAAACAACCAAACTGTTCAAATACAAGCAAATCATCATCCTACATATTTTACAAGGTGAGTTGAATCTTTAAATTTACCTTGCAGTTCATTTTCTTCATATACATTTTAATTTTTATTAACATAAAGTTCTTCTATCTACATTTTTGGACATCAAAATCTTCTACCATGGAAGCAACATCTTATATACTTTTATGGTTGATACAAATATCTTTACATAAAAATGATTCTTTTTTGGGTCCTCCCAGGACTAAACTACTCTTCACGAATTAAACAGTGCATTGAAAGGTCAGTCTAATACATCATGTTTCTCCATATTTGTATAGTTCTTTAATATTTGAAATGTTTTATTCCTACCAACTCTACATTTCTAAGCATCCTTTCTATGGGATTGACTATCCAAACTATGTCTCTAGATGTAATTTCACCTAAGACAGGTAGCTGATTACATAGTAGCTAGAATCCTGGGTCTGGGGTTGGAAGACCCAAGTTTGGATGCAGCCACAGATACTTACTGATTGTGTGACCCTGGGCAAGTCACTTAACTTCATCATAATCAATATTTGCCTCAGTTTCCTCATTTGTAAAATGTGGTCAATAATAGCATCTTGCAGGGTTGTTGTGGCAATCAAGTGAGATAATATGTATAAAATTGCTTAGGATAGTATTATTAGTAGCTGATATTTCCTTACTCTCTTCTAGCTCCAACTACCTGGTAAACAGCTCTACTTGCATATCATGCTGACAATTAAACTCAGTATTTTCAGAAGTTAATTTATTATTTTCTACCTACAAAATTATGCATTTCCTGCTAATAACTCTAGTTTTTTGATGGATGCATTATACTACTCTGAATCACCCATACTTGAAACTACAGAGTCATCTTTGGCATTTTTTCTCTTACTCTTCATAGCCAATCAGTTGTTAAGACTTGCCAGTTTCAAATCTGAAATCACTCTTAAATCTAACCTCTTTTTCCACTGCCACAGATTCTATAGGATGCCCGAAACTCTACTTTTCTGTCCTCTTTTATTGCTTCCTAACTTGTCTTTTCCCCTCCATTACCTCTGCCGCTGTTTTGTCATTTACCTAGCTGCCAAAGAGACTGTTTAAAAATATCTCATGATTATCTCTGCCTGCTGAATAAAAGATGAACTTATCCTGGCATTCACTGCTCCCAACAAGTTTACCTTACCCTTCTTTCTCCATCTTCTTTCAATTCCTCCCTGCCAAAATGGACCAGTTATCATCTTCTGTGCTCATGGTTCCCTCTCCTATCTCTTTGAATCTTGTTCTCAAGTGTGAAATGAACTGTATGCATCTCATCAATATTTCAAATATTTCCTTTCCTTCAAGACCCATTTCAAACCACCTTTCCTAAAGCCTCCTTTATCTTCCTAACTGGAAGTTATCCTTTTAACATGGAATTTTTCATGTCACATTTTGTGGAGTTCTCCTTTGGAATCATTTCATTATTTGTCTTAAAGGTACTTGATGTTTTATTTCTCCTATTAGATTGTAATCTCCTTGGAGATAGGAACTATATATAATTAGAATGTGAGCTCCTTGAGAGTATGGAAATTTGTCTCTTTGTTTCTCTGGTACTCGCTTAGTACTCACTTACAATACCTTACACAAAGTAAGCCCTTAGTAAATGCTTGTTAATTTATTTAATCTTGCTATATTACCTAGTTCCTAGCACAGAACCTTGCATGTTACAACTACATTGCAATACATTTGCTGAATAGAATTCTTCTTTAGAAAACCTACAAGTTGAGACTGGCTACAATGCTACTGTTAATATTTACTGGGCAGTTTTATTTTATTGTTTCTAGTGAAAAGTTAATTTCTGTGGCCAACTCTTTCCTTTCACACAAATTTGCTGGACCTGGATTAATTCTGTTATGTTGATGATAGTGGTCTCCCTTTCAAAAGGTATTATTGAAAATCTCCATGGTACTTTTTTTTTTAAACCCTTGTACTTCGGTGTATTGTCTCATAGGTGGAAGAGTGGTAAGGGTGGGCAATGGGGGTCAAGTGACTTGCCCAGGGTCACACAGCTGGGAAGTGGCTGAGGCCGGGTTTGAACCTAGGACCTCCTGTCTCTAGGCCTGACTCTCACTCCACTGAGCTACCCAGCTGCCCCTCCATGGTACTTTTTAAAAATTATCCTGCTTGTCTTTTTTTCTATTAAAGTTATCTCACCTAGGGAAGGTCAAAAAGTTGCCCAAGTTTCTCTTCCTGTCACAACACTAAAGATGATAAAGACCTCCCTGTGTTACACCAAAAATATCCTCAAGAAAATAAATGAGTATTTGGGGAGCATTAAGGCAAAGGTGTTTGCTTTTGGTTGGGCAAGATAATTTTTCATATTTTACCTTTTACTTTGAAGTATTCCAAGAAATCTTGACTTTGTTTTCATTTTGGGTGATTCTGATACACTTATAACTTGAATAACAAATTGAAATTAAAATGACCAGCATTGAGACCACAGAGCCAAAGTCTGAACAAATGATGCACCATGTGGCCATCAAACTGGAAGCTTTTGAATAAGGGGTTTCCTTCCACATAGGGACTGTCCTGATGATATTGTAGTCAATGAAATGAAACAAAGCAGCTGAAGATAAATCTTCACACTTTTCTTCCATATCTAAATTGCAGCATTACATTATCTCATTATTGGAAAATACTCGAGAAGCCATTTAGGCCAAGCTAACCACGAAATATATTTTCATTATAATGAACCCCAATAGTAGTTATCCAGGCATTCTTTGAGGACTTCTAATGATGGAGAATCCACAACCTCTTGAAACAACCTGTTCTACTTTTTAATAAATCTTATTATTGGGAGGATTTTTCCTGATACCAAGCCTAAATTTTTCCTTTGGACAATTTCCTCCTAATTCTTCTGAATTTCCCCTCTGGTAGCAAACAAAACAGTCTTATTCTGTCTTCCCTTTGCCATGCCAACCCTTTAGATATTTGAGGACAGGTATCATGTGCCCTCTGATTCTTCTGTAGGATAAAAATTCTTGTGTCCTTCAACTGATATAACATGAATTCAAGACCCTTTACCATCTTTGATGCCCTTTTTTGATCACTTGTCAATATCCTTCCTAAACTGGAGAACTGACTGGGGTAGAGTACAGTGGGATTATCACTTCCCTATTCATACAAGGTATGTCACTCTGAATGCAGATTAATATTTCATTAACTTCTGTGTGTGCTTCATTATATTATTGACATGAATTTAGCTTGAAATCCACAAAAATAGCTATTTAATTTTTAGATAGACTGCTATCTTTTTTTTCCTTTATCATGTAATTGGAGAGTTTTGATTTTTTTGAGACTCTGAATAACTCTCTGCATTTATCCTTATTGAATTTCATTTTACAAGATTTAAATTAGTGTTCCAGCCAAATATTTTTAATACTGATTCTGTCATCCAATATGTTAAGTATTTCTCCAAGCTTTGTGTTATTGGTTAAAGTGACTGCCTTTTCATCAACTTCTTTATCATAATGATTGACAAGAAAAAAATGTCAAAGAGATCAGTCAAGCACAGATCCTTGGATACTCCACTGGAGAATTCCCAACAAATTGTCATTAAACTATTAGTGGCTAGTCTTTGAGTCCAGATGCCCAGTACAGTTCTAAACTTGTGGTCTAAACCATATTGTTCCATCTCTTCTACAAAAGTAACATAAGATGCTTTATAAAGAACCTTAATATATTCTAAATAAATTACATTTTTAGCATTACCCTGACCCCCCAATTTACAGACCTCTTTAAAAAGAAAACATTTAGTTTTGCATTAATTCTTCTTGATGAAACTATACTAGATATTTCAATCATCACTTTCTGCATCATATGGTCATTATTTGCTTAATAATCTATTCTAGAATTTTCTAAGGAATTAAACTTAAGTTGACTATTAGTTTTGAGTCCCTTTTCCTTCTCTTTATTGAAAATTAGAACATATGTCTTTTTCAAGTTTTATTAACAATGACTAAAGAATATTTTCCATTTAGGACATGAAGCTATGGTTCATTTGGATAAGACGATTCTATTTCATTAAGTGTAACTAAATGTTCTTTTATGATCTACTTAGTTATCTTGGGTATTAACTTTATGTTAGTCATACTCTTTTCATTTCAAAGGTCATTTCCCAGAGGGAGAAATTAGAAGTAAAATAAGAAGTGAGCTCTTTGCCTTCTTTCTACCATAAGCTATCATTCTTCCATTCTCCCAAAGCACTGTTCATAACCACTTCTTGATTTATGCATACAAACAGACTAATGGTGGAAGAGCTGCTTTTCAGAGGTTTCTAGAAACATCCCTGAGGTGGAGTCCTTCTGAAAAGAGAATCTCTCAATCTCTCTGTGTGTACCTCTCTGCTGCTTTCATCTTTCCTTTTATCTTTCCCTCATTAGTCATGTTACTAGAAAGTATGAATCAACGCAAAAGAATGCTAACAGCCCAAGGTTAACAAGTGTTCATTAAATGCTTGGTATATGTCATTTGGCGCTAGGAACTAAAAAAAGGCTAAAACATGGTCCTTGATTTCAGGGACCTTACATGCTAGCAGGGACAACAAAATGCAAAAAATATATTTACAAAATACATACTGTACAAATGACAGTTAATTATATAGGGTAGGAACTAGTTTGGGGTTGGTCTAGGGCCTGGGAAAGGCCTTTAGAAGAAGATGGGTTTCAATCTGAGTTTTGAAGGAAGCCAGGGAAATCAGGAGGCAAAGATGATAGGGAAGCAGAAATAGATGCTAATTGGGGACATACTCACACAAAACATGGAAAATAGATGCAAAAGGATAGTCATCTAAACGAATGTTTTTTTTTAAATTTTGAAACTTATAATTAATTAATTAATTAAGAACATTTTCCCATGGTTACAGGACTCATGTTCTATCCCTCGCCTCCCCCCAAATCCCTCCCATAGTTGATGCACAATTCCACTGGGTTTTACATGTGCCATTGATCAAGACCTATTTCCATATTGTTGATATTTGCACTAGGGTGATTGTTTAGAGCAGTGGTTCTCAAACTTTTTTGGCCTACTGCCCCCTTTCCAGAAAAAAATATTACTTAGCCCTCTGGAAATTAATTTTTAAAAAATTTTAATAGCAATTAATATGAAAGATAAATGCTCCTGTGGCCATCACTGCTTTCTTGGATCACTGTAGCACCCACCAGGGGGCAGTATCACCTATTTGTGAATCACTGATTTAGAGTCTACATCCCCAATCATATCCCTATCAAAACATGTGATCAGGCAGTTGTTTTTCTTCTGTGTTTCTACTCCCATAGTTCTTCCTCTGAATGTGAATAGTGTTCTTTCTCATAAATTCCTCAGAGTTGTCCTGGATCATTGCATTGTTGCTAGTAGAGAAGTCCATTACATTCAATTGTGTCACAGTATATCCGTCTCTGTGTACAATGTTCTCCTCGTTCTGCTCCTTTTACTCTGTGTCCATTCCTGGAGGTCATTCCAGTTCACATGGAATTCCTCATGTTTATTATTCCTTTGAGCACAATGGTATTCCATCACCAGCAGATACCACAATCTGTTCAGCCATTCCCCAATTGAAGGGCATACCCTCGTTTTCTAGTTTGTTGCCACCACAAAGAGTGTGGCTATAAATATTTTTGTACAAATCTTTTCTCCTATGATCTCTTTGGGGTATAAACCCAGTAGTGGTAGGGCTGGATCAAAGGGAAGACAGTCTTGTAAAGCCCTTTGGGCATAGTTCCAAATTGCCCTCCAAAATGGTTGGATCAATTCACAACTCCAACAGCAATGCATTAATGTCCCAATTTTGCCACATCCCCTCCAACTAAATGAATAAGTTTTAAGAAGTATGATCCCATAGTGAAGAACTGCAGGTAAGGATTCAAAAAGGGACTTCTATTCCATAAAACAAGAGAATACACAAGTTATGTTTTTGCCACATGCATATACTGTAGGGTTAGGGAAACTGTAAGATAACAGGGGTCAGTGACCATGAGGTCTCCCTAATCCCTGGTCTTTGGAGAAACACAGGCAGGCTTGACTAGATGGGAGGTGCAGGAGCTTATAGAGTACTCCTTCACCTCCCCCCTCCCTCTGAGCAGTTGAAAGTTAGTTAACAGTTTGGTAATGGAGGATAATCTAGCTTGGTAACTTCTGGGCCAAGATGGTAAGTGGGGAAAGGCTTTTAACCCTCCTTGTGGTGATATCATTCTCTGTATTATTTCCCCACAGGATAGAATAGATGAAGTTTGATGTCTTAGAAGCTCACTGGCTCAGAGGTTAGGATCAACTTCAGAGCCACTAATAAGAGGAACTTGGCTTATGGAGGATGTGAGTATTTCCCAAATTATCTCTTTCCAGACACTGTTCCTAGATGACAAGGATTTAATGATATCTGGGAATGGCAAGGAGGCAAATGGCTTAGGATTGATAGGTAAGGAGAAACTACCTAAAACAGCTTCATCAAAAGCAGCCCCTCCCCCCAAAAGGGTGAAATGTATCTTGAATGGCTGATCTCCTATCTAAGCCTCTAAATATTCTTCTTTCTAAACCTAGATAGTTAAACTAAGGTAGACTGTGGTCTTGTTCGAAGGTCTAACAAAGTAAAGCAGATTTGGCTGTCAGAGACTGAATGGCTCCAGCAGCTACCCAGAGTGTGTGTCCCCAGAGCCAAGAGCCAAGACTCAGGATCCTTGCAAGAAGGGTGACCTGTCTTTTTATACCAGGACTCCAACTGACTTTAACTTCTCCCTCTTTTAGAGTTCTGGGGCCACTATGGAATTCTGTGATGCAGCTTGAACCCCTCTCTGCAATATGGATACCACAATACTAAAGGGTATCTACCATTGTACCCTGAGTTTGAATCTCCTTTTCTGATGGACTTATATGTACCTATGAGGAGTGTGCCCCAGGATTTGGAGGAAGGGGTTTATACCAATCATTATTTTATGTTTTCTTAATAAATCTTTTTTTTTAAACTTAATGGAATTAACAGGTCAGTTACTGGCCCACACTATTGAAGGCTTATGAATCATAGAATTACAAACCCCCCATATTCCTTAAAGAAAAGTAGGATCTGCCCTGGGTTAGAAAATAAAATAATAAATTTTATAGCATTTGCTTCAAGAACTGAGTCACTTCTATATCATAATGAAGTACTATAATGTAAAAATGACACATGCAGAAACACCTACAATAGAAGATAAAATATTGTTTGAAGAATGACTTGTATATGTCCACCCCAGAGGAAAAATAAACTGATAAGTAGAAATAAGGAAGAGAGTTTTATATATACATTATTATTTTTTGGAAAATGATGCCCTATCTAATGGTGAGAGGGGATAGGGAGAGGGAGTTAACAAGGTATTTAAATGTAATAAAACTAAATAAATTTAAAAGGAAAAAGTTATAGAATTACATAATGTTAGAATTGGAATCCTAGATAACATGCATTTATTAAGTTCATATTCAAAGAATTGTATTATCTGCAAGTATATAAAAACTATAAATAAATGGATGAATTCTTTAAAAAGAACATAGAAAAAACCTTCTTGGTCATACATCTGTTAAAATATACATACTTTTTATAGGGGTAGATGGATAATATTTTAATCATTAAATATAACCATTTCTTTTTTAAGGCCTGTGAGCCAAAAAGTCTTTGGAATGGAATGCCAGGTGATTTCTCAGGTAAAGGAACACCTGTAGGAAGAGGAGGACAGTACAAAGCAAGATGGAGAAAAAGTCAAGGGCAAACATCCTGCACCTCACAGATTTTGATTCATCAAATTTACAAAATGGAGGTTTATTCTTGTAGAAAAAGAAATATTCCAAAGAGACTCTGGAGTAGATGCAGAAATGCAGAATTCTATAATATTTTTAGAATTCTTTGAAAAAAGAGTAAAACATTAAGAAAAAAGATCCTAAAAATGAAATATGTTTGATTAGATCAAGGGAGACTATACAATATGCAAAACTTTCCAAAGGATAAGCAATCCATATATTGACAGGAAGGAGAGAGAGGAGTGAAACAGCAATAGGAAGATTATTTAAAAGTCCTATTTAAGGAACAGTGAGGCAAAGAAAAGAAAAAATAGATGTAATTTTAAGATACAAAGATATTAGTCTATGTTTTGAGGATCGATTGAGTTAACAAAATGTATAGGAATTGTGAGATTGAAATATACTCGTTCTAGAAGGTAAGAAGCAGTCCTCTTCCTTTGGTCAATTTTAGTGGAGATAGGATAGGTAACAATGTGAGAGAGAGCAAATTGTGAGACAATCTATAGCATGATAAAGGAAAGGAAAGTCATTTCATTAAAAAATGGGAATCAGAAAACTGCTGGTCAGTAAAATTTGTAATTCCCATCCTTTCTCTGCCCCAGGATGAGCTCAATCTAAGCAAATCATAACCTCTCTGCTCTGGAATTTAGTTTCTCATTTCTGAAATGAGAAGAATGGAGTCAATGATCGTCAATGATCAAATTCTAAATCTATGATCTTATTCTGATTTCCCAATCAAAAATGTATCATCATTAATATGCCTTCCTCAACAGGGCTCATTTGCTAAACATTCAACTTGATTATTTTGCTCTAATTCAGTCAAAATATGAATTGTAGCTTCTTTTATGTCTCTTGAGGATGTTGTGTGGGCGATTTCTCAGAGAAGAACAGAATGCTTTTAAAAATAAAACACTGCTCAGTGAATGAACATCACCATTATTTTTGTTTAATATTGAGACCACAAGGAGAGCATTTCAGACCATCTTTGGGGAGTCATCTGTGAGAGAGCCAGTTGGACACAAGAGCTATTTAAGGGATTGAAAACATTGCAGATTTGGAGGATCAGGCCTCACAAGGCCTTCTATAGCCAGTGAGAGTGACTCATAGCTACTTGGAGGAAGGGCATCTTGTGTATCGCTCAAATGAAAACTGGCCAGCAAACCAGAAAAGGGAACACACCAATGACTCATAGTGTCTTGGATCAAATGAACATCTGCCTTTGTTCTCTAACTCATATTAACCCTTATCGATCTTATGACATTAAGAGATTTTTAAAAAATTCCAGATATTAAAAGGAAAATCCATCCTATGGGTTAATTGGTTCAGGTTCCCACTTTTGACCCTGCTCAGTGAAAAAATGACTTGCCCAAATACATATAGCATGAAGACAAATGGGAATGGCTTCCTATTCTCAGAGCATTAAATTTATAACTTGTTTTTTCCAAAGTCCTCATTCCTTTTTGGAGAAGGGCATACTTCCACACTTATATTTTTACCAAATGGTAGAATCACCACCCAAGTATTTATAGAGATAGTGAATAGTAATGCTAAGGAAATATGATCTCCTTTGTACTATACCTCTGAAGAAACCATTTAAAGATTCCAAAGGCCTTTAAATAAGCCAGCATCTTGGTAGTAAAGGGAAGAAAGAACGAAGGAAAGAAAGGAAGGAAGAAAGAAAGAAAAGAAGGAAAGAAAGAAAGAAAGAAAAGAAGGAAGAAAGGAAGAAAGGAAGGAAGGAAGAAAAAAGGAAGAAAGAAGGAAAGAAGGAAAGAAAGGAAAAAGAAAGAAAGGAAAAAGAAAGAAAGGAAGGAAGAAAGAAAGAGGAGAGAAAGGAAGTAAGAACATAAGGAAGAAGGCAAGAAAGAAAGAGAGAAAGAGAGAAAGAGAAAGGAAGGAAGGGAGGAAGGCACAAAGGAAAGAAGGAACAAAGGAGCGAAGGAAGGGAGGAACAAAAAACCTTTTATGATTTCTTATTTTGGACCAAGCATTGTGCTAAATAAACTCTATGGATACGAATGATACAAAAATGAAGCTAGTCCCTATCCTTGAGAAGCCTGAACATTTTAATGTGGGACAACAGTACATACATGAAAGTAATGGTTAGAGAGAGCTATTTTGGTTTGGAAAGTTGAAGGGATGAAGGGTAGCGCACCAAAGGGCAGTAAATTTATGTTTTTTACCTTTATAGGTATAAAATATAGGTATATAAAATTTACCTTTTATAGGACTAATGACAGAACCAGAAACAGGATTGTGGAGGGAGTATAGGCAGGGTAGCTGATAAGGAAGTAGTTGGGGTGATAATCAACTCTTTACTTTCACCCATTCCATATACCCCCAAAATTATCAACTCTGTTATTTCTACTTTCATGATATCTTCCATATAGGTCTCCTTTCATTCAGCCACAAACTAAGTTCAGGCCCATGTCAGCTCTCAGAGACTATCTAGCCCAATTCATACATGAAATGAGTCCTTGCTACAACAGGCTTAACCAGTAGTCTTTTAACTTTTGTTTGAAGTCCTCCAAGAATGGGGAATCTATCACCTTTTGAGGCAGTTGATGCCAGTTTGGGATGGTTCTCATTGCTGGGAAGGTTTTGCTGATATCAAACCTAAAACTGCCTCTTCGCAGCTTTCAAATTATTACTTCCAATTTTGCCATCTAGTTCCAAACATAACCCATGATATCCACTCCCCTCCTCCCACCTCAGCTCCCGAATCCTCTCCTCTGGACTGAACAAGAATGTCCCTTCAACCTATACCTATGTAATATTGATAAGACACTTAATCTCTCTGGTTTCTGTCTTCTGGGATTTTCTAGTTCATCCATATCTTTCCTTAACCATGGCACCAAGAATAGAACAGACAACTGCAGATGAGATCTGATTAGGGCAAGGTTCAGTAGGACTATCACCCCATATGCATGGAAATTTAGCTTCTGTTAATGCAGCCCAAGATTGTTGGGATTGTAGTGATGACATAAAGGAAGTCAAGATGGTCAGTAGTCAGAGCAAAGGAGAGAGAAAATTCCAGGCATGGGGGACAGCCAGAAAAAAAAATGCCTAGAGCTGAGAGTTAGTCTTATTCATAGAACAACCAGGAGGTAAGATGACATAGATAAGAATGAGACAAAATAAGAAGATATGAGGTGATTTTGATTTCTGTTATTGGAAGAAGTACCAACAGATTATGAATCTATTACAATATCAAAGTATAAAAAAGATAAATCAAAGACCTCAGCCACTTTCTTTTTAAAAAGTTTTATTTATTTATTAGAATATTTTTCCATGGTTATATTATTCATGACTTTTCCCATCCCTCTTCCCTCCACCCTCTCTGAGCTGACTAGCAATTCCACTAGGTTATACATGTATCATTGTTCAAAACTTATTTCCATATTATTAATATTTGCAATAGAGGGATCTTTTAACCAAAACCCCAGTCATTTTTCCATTGAACATGTGATTAATCATATGTTTTTCTTCTGCATTTCTGTTCTCACAGTTCTTTCTCTGGATGTGGATAGTGTTTTTTCTCATAAGTTCCTCAGTGTTGTCCTGGGTCATTGCATTGTTGGTATTAAAAAAAGTCTGTTGCTTTCAACAACGTATCAGTCTCTGTGTACAATATTCTGCTGGTTCTGTTCCTTTCACTCTGTATCAATTTCTGAACATCTTTCCAGTTCATGTGGAATGCTTCCAGTTAATTATTCCTTTGAGCACAATAGTATCTCATCACTAGCAGATACCACAACTTATTCAGCCATTCCACAATCAATGGACACCCCCTCATTTTTTATTATATCAAATTTAAAAGGGTTTACACATTGTTATATTTGGAAGCTGTAAGATATCAGGGGAATATAGCAATCAAATCTCTCTAATCTTTTGGTCTATGGAGGGACACACACACACACAAACAGGCTTGACCGAAGGGAGGGGCAGGATCTTGTCAAAGTCCTCCTTCACTTCCCCCCTCCCACTAGGCAGTTAGAAAGTCAGTTACAATATGGAGGTTGGATTCTTCTGAACCAAGATGATAAGTGGAGAAAGGCGAAACACCTTATGTCTTTCTCTGTATTATTCCCCACAGGATAGAATAGGAGAAGCTTGATGTCTTGAAGCTCATAGGCACAGAGGATAGGATTTACTCCAGAGCTACAAAGTAGGAAGAACTCAGATTGAGGAGGTTGTGAGTATTTCCCTAAATATATAACCAGGCACTGCTCTCAATTGATAAAAGGTTTAATGATAGGTGGGAATGGGAAGGAAGGGAGATGGAATAAGGATTGATAAGGTCAGGGAAGCCCTCAAATGGTTATGTCCAAGCAGCCCCTCTCCCCAAAGGGGTAAGGTAACTTGAATAGCTGATCTGCTCTCTAACCCTATAAATATTCTTCTGCTATATCAAAATAACTAAACAGAGGTAGACTGTGATGTTGTTGAATGTCAAAACAAGGTAAAGCAGCTGGACAGTTAAGAACTAAAATGGCTTTGCTCTGATTCAAGGCCCAAGCCCCCAGACCAACCCAGGACTCCCGACCCAGCAAGCAGAGTGACCTGTGTACTCTCATCCCAGGGCTCCAACTGCCTTTAACTGCCCCCTCTCTCAGAGTTCTAAGGAGCCCTATGGAATTCTGAGCTGTAGCCTGAACCTCCCTCTGCAGCTTGAATCCCTCTCTGCAATATGAATCTCACAAAATGGGTCAGCTAGATGACTCAGTGGATGGAGAGCCAGGCCTAGAGAGGGGAGATCTTGGGTTTAAATCCAGCCTCAGACACTACCTACCTGTATGACCTTGGGCATGTCACTTAATCCCAGTTGCCTCGCCTTTATTGCTCTTTGGTCTTCAAACCAATAATAAGTATTGGTTTGATGTGAGAAAGTAAGGGTTTTTAAAAAAGGTTTTATACAAGTAAAACAAATGCAACCAAGATTAAAAGATTAAAAGGGAAACAAAAAACTGGGGAAAAATTTTATAGGAATTTTCTCTAATAATAGCCTCATTTATCAAATATATGGAGAAGTAAGTCAAATTTATAAGAATACAAATCATTTCCCAGTTGATAAATGGTCAAAAGATGACTAGGGTGTTTTTAGATGAAGAAATCATAGCTATCTATAGACCTACAAAAATGCTCTAAATTGCTATTGATTAAAGAAATACAACTTAAAACAACTACGAAATACTACCTTGCACTTATCAGATTGGTAGATATGACAAAAAAGGAAACTGTTAACTTTTGAAAGAGATATAGGGAAATTGGTACACAAAAGCACTCTTTGTGGAGTTTTAAACTGATGTAACCATTCTGGAGAGCAATTTGGAACTATATCTGTGCATACCCTTTGATCCAGCACAGGTCTGTATTCCAAAGAGATAAAAAAGAAAAAGAATCTATATGTACAAAATATTTATAGAAACTCTTTTTCTGGTGACAAAGAATTGGAATTAGAGGGGTTGCCCTTCAATTTCAGAATGGCTGAATAAGTTGTGACATATAATTGTAATGAAATATTATTGTGCTATAGGAAATGACAAACAGGATGATTTCAGAGAAGCTTGGAAAGGTTTACATGAATTAATGCACAGTGAAGTAGCAGAATGAGGAGAACAGTGTACATAGCAATAGCAATATCGTACAATGATCAACTGTGAATGACAACTATTCTCAGCAATAAAATGATCCAAGATAATTCCAAATGTCTTATGAAAAATGCTAACCATCTCCAAAGAAAGAATTGATAGAGTCTAATTGCAGATAACACATAAAATTTTAAAAAATCTTACTTTCCATCTTAAATACTGTATATTGTTTCAAAAGCAGAAGAGTAGTAACTTGTAGGCAATGTGGGTTAAGAGACTTGTCTAGGGACACATGGCTAGAAAATGTCAGAGGTCATGTTTGAACCCAAGACCTCCTGTTTCTATATACTGAGCCACCTAGTTGTCACAGAAGGATGCTTTTTCAAATTTTCTTTTTTTTCTGTTTTCTTTCACAACATGACTCATATGGAAATATGTTTTGCATGACTATCTATGTAATATATACATATTTATACAAATATATACATGTAGATATAAATCTATATAAAAGGAATTGCCTTCCTCAATGAAAGGGGAGTGAAGGGAGGAAGGGAGAGAATTTGGAATTCAACATTTTAAAACGAATATTAAAATATTTTGACATGTAATTGGAGAAAATAAAATATTTAAAAGAGAAGTTATTCTGCCAATTGGTTTTACTTAATAGTTTTTCTTTTTTCTAACAGGATGTTCGTTGCTTTAAGGTATGGTATATATTGGGAAATGATCATGAGGAAAAAAGCAAAAAAGTCAATAAAATCTATATTTTTAAGGCAAGTATTGACCAGACCTCTTCTTCAGAATCAAGTTCAATCTCACAAGTGCTTCTATCTAGCAAGATATAAATCATCTTGGTTGAAGAGGCATAACGACGCCCCTTTGAGTCTACAGTTTTAACAATACAAAGCTAATTTCATTTGATCCTGGGCTAGAAATGCTGGACTTTCTATTCTTGTTAAGTTTCAGTCCAGGAAGACTGAGAATTTATTCTTTTGTATAACTGGCTTACAAGGTGTGTTATATCTTTGAAAAATAAGTGAAAATTGGCATGTTCACCCATCTTCAAAGCTCCCACACTAGCACTCAGGACATCTGTTTACAACTTGGCCAGCAGATGAAACCCTTGTGCCAGGCCAGATTCTGCCTGGATGTGATATCAAAAATCCCAGTTCATATTTTCTCTATGAATAATGGATAGAAACTCTTTCATTTATCTATTAATAAGCTAACTAATCACCATATTTATGACCCCTCTCCTTGTACTTCTCAAACTCCCAAATTCCACAGTTCCATTATTAGGCAGATTATTAAAAAAATATATATGCCTTCAAGCCAGGTTCATAATGTACAGCCTTAAAGGCTCCACTCCCAACCTTTTAGGAAAAGCCTACGAATCTGGCCTATAAAATGTAAACTCTATCAGTTCTTCTCAGCCTTTACATGTATAATTACCTGGGCAATAAGACTTCCAAAATAAGCAAACAATAGACATACCATAGCACATGTGGAATATCTGTAGCGTGTAAGAGGATCATTTCTGAAAGGTTCTGTCTGTTGAATTAAAAGGGGAATTGATGGGGGCAGCTGGGTAGCTCAGTGGATTAAGAACCAGGCCTAGAGATGGGATGTCCTGAGTTCAAATCTGGCCTCAGACACTGTCCCAGCTATGTGACCCTGGGCTAATCATAACTCCCATTGCCTAGCCCGTATCACTCTTCTTCCTTGGATCCTATAGCCAGCATTGATTCTAAGTTGGTAGAGAAAGGTTTAGAAAAAAGAAAGGAGAACTAGGTGGAGATTTTAATGTTAAAATGAGTAATAATAATGGGGATATTAGAACCACCTTAGAGACCTTTGAAGTCTTCTAGTCTAATTTTCATTTAACTGGTGAAGAAACTGAGGCTAAGAGATGTCAAGTCATTTTTCCAAAGTGATATTCTCAAAGATGGAAATTAGCAGAGATGGGATTCAAGCTCAAGTTTCTCTGAAGCCACATTCAGGGGTGCAGATACCCTAAAACTTATCACCTCCCAATATTAATATTGTTATCAATAATTAATTATTAAAATTCATTAATAATTAAACATTCATTAAGAGTCTCCTTAGTGTGCGAGACTTGGCAATAAGGTACAGGATAAAAGGAAGAAAGTCTTGCTCTCCAGGAACTTCCACTTTCATGGTGGCAGACAGAAGATCACACGTTAAAAGACAAGTAAAAAGAGAATACAAACAAAGTGAACATATAGTGAATCTTTCTTAAAAAATGCTTTTTTTGTAGGATGAACAATTTAGATAATCAAGAGAGTTCTTTTGAAAGAGGTAAAACATGAACTGAGAGTCTTGAAAGGACCCAGGGTTTCCAAGAGGTAGAGATAAGGAAGGGAGAGCCTTTGAGTCAAGGAGGGATTGTGGGGAGACAATTTGTATAAAGACACATGAAAGAGAAATAGAAGGTCATGTATGGGAAGGAGCAAATTGGACAGTTTGGCTGGAACAAGAGCTGTAATGTGAAATCAACCTATAGAGGTTAAACCAGATTGTAATGGTCTTCAAATGCCAGAGGAGTTTGTGTTTTAGCCTAGTACTCATCAGGAGTCATGGAAGCTTCTTGAGCAGAGGAGTGATAAGATCAGACTTATGCTTTTCAGATATCAATTTTGATGCTTTCTGAAGAATTGATTGTAGAGGAAATAGACTGACTTCAGAAAAAAAAAACCAATTAGGGAGCAGTTGTAGACATCCAAGTAAGAGCTGACAAAGGTCTTCATTAGGATTTTTGTGTTGTGGGTAGAAATAACAGCATGAAAACATTAGGTCATAGTTTCAAAGCTGGAAGGAATCTCTGAGGCCATCTAGTCTAATCCATTAATTTGACAAATTGGGAAATTTGTTTCCAGAAAAGGAAAGTGACTTGCCCAAGATCATTTGGGCAGTAAGGGTCTAAGACAAGTTTTGAACTTCTAATTCCAGGGCAACTTCTCTTTCCACTCAGTGCACAGCACAGTATCTAACACATAGCAGGTCCTTAGTAAATGTTTATTGACTGACTGACTTTTCCACTTTGCTAGAGGTGTAAGAGGTAGCACTGATAAGTCTTGACTGCTTTTTATGATGGTCTTAGAGCAATGGCTAACTGATCAGCCCTCCTATTGTTAGAATCACAAAATCTAATGGAATAATAGCATAACAGGGGAATATTGGGGCTAATTTATATTGGTTAACCTAGGAGTTTAATATTAGGTGACTTGTTTAGTCAACTTACTTCACTTCCATGGAAGCTTATCTTTCTTAGTTAAAAATATAGTGATTGCTGCTTTTTCTAAGAATCATGGGGATATTTATACCATGAATTAGAGCAAATGATTAAAAATAGACTTATTCCTTCAGTGATCATACCATAATGATAATAAAAACAGTTATAGTAAGGATCATATAATAAGGAGATAGGGTTCCTGTGTCTTCATCACTGCAGTGCATAGAGTAGTCTAGAGTCTTTCCTCTAATGCAACCCAGACAGACATCCTCTCCTCCTTTTCTGCATTTACCAAGGCCCTGAACCTTCTTTTCAGATCTAGTGCCTTCACATGCCTAGGATCTCGGCAACATTTCATAGCTCTGGTTATCAAAGTAGAAGAGCAAAGTTGATCAGCAATGTTTGGCCAATACTTATCTTGACACTTCAAAATGGGTGATGTTAAGAAGGGGGGAACTCCATCTACAATCCCATATTATATCAAGTCCCCTCTAGCTAGCTGATCTTTGAGAGATATTAGCTTTTAAGATTTGCTATGTTTGTCCTGCTTGGCATTGTGAAGAGAGCTAGGAATGATGTATGGAAACTACAAAGAAGCTAATTTAGTCAATGATATTAAAGAATCTTGCTGCTGGTAGAAGTGGGTCAAGAAACCCTACTCCCTCCAGTGATGCATATCAGCAACTCACATATAATTAATATTTTTAAATCATTTATTTAATTAATTAAGAATAGTTTTTCATAGTTACATGATTCGTGTTCTTTCTCTCTTCTGCTTTCTCTCCCCTACCATAGAAAAGGAGAAATTCCAATGGGTTCTACAGATATCATTGTTCGAAGCCTATTTTCATATATAATGAATATTTTTCTAGAATTGTCTGGTCATATTGGGCAGTTAAATGACTTGTCTTTGGTCATAGATTTTTTATATATCAGAGGCAGGACTTGAACTTAAGACTTTCCTAACTTTAAATCTGTTTCTTTCACTGTACAGGAATAAGGAAGAAAATCCTTAAATGTAGCCTTCCCAAAGAAGAATGGGCTACTTTGGAAGTTGTTGTGTTTCCCTTCATGGAGGCCTTCAAATAGATGATGATTGTTCAGCTATATATAAGAGAAAATTCTGAGATAGTTATGTATTGGACCAGATGCCTACAAAGGTTCTCTCTGACTTTGGGATTCTGAGATTTATGGTTAAAAGAAAAAAAATCATTACCTAGTGACCCATATTCTCTACCACCAGAGCAGCAGTTACACCTATTTAGATTCTATAAGACTTAGGTGGGAGAGTTACAGTTTATGCTTAAATCCAGGTAAGTTGAATTTTGTGGTGCTCTCTTTAGTGGTGCTATTAAGCATCATGAGGCTCCAAGATTCTAATATGAGGCTGTGCATTGAGAGGGTGGGAGGCTACAGTGAATGGCTCTTGCAAGTAAGACCTATTGGTGACCTGTATTCAAGGCTGCATTCATTACCCCATAATCGGTTCTTATAAAGCCAATAAACACAAGCTGACTTTGCAGCGATCTCTTTTCTTTGGCTTCAGCTGTTTTTCCTCTTCCTGAGTTAATATGGTATTGAGGGAGGATTAAAGTTGTCTTACGTTTATTAATTCATCCCGTTATTTGTTTATCTAAGACCTTTGACAGGATATCCCAGCTAAGCTGAGCCATTTACTCACAATGCTTCTGAAAGTCTGCAGGCTTGCTAAAAGTGAGGAGGAAAAGCACTATAAATGGAGTAGTATTTAGAGGGTTTACAGTAGTGAACTCTTGCTTTATAGATCTACCACATTTTTGGAGGAGTGACCTTGAGGTTTCTTCCATAAATCTTGGATGTAAGATTGTACCAAAGCAGGAGATCTGACTCAGTAGTTACTAACTGCCTTTAGGGAAACTTTAGCTTATTGTTATATCCTCTAATGTCCTGAGAATGTATCTATTAAGCAACTATAATTTATATATCTCTTCTTAGGGGCGGGGAATACTCATTTCTGAAGAGATTGCCCTATTTCTTTGAGGACTGATCCAACCTTGGTTTCCTTTTATTGTAAGAAGATAGAGGTCATGTGGGTTTTCCCATGCCTTTTGTTGTGAAAGTTAGTGATTTCATAGTCTGTTTCATTGGGAAGATGGTGGTTTATAGAACTGATTTGACAGTAATGTCTGTTAGGCATTGCAGTGTTGCTGTGGAAAACTGAGTGTGGGATGAGGGCAATGAGTTATTGGAAAGGCTTTTTATGGTAGCTCTCCATTTCTGTAGCTTTGTCATAACTTAAAGTTCTTTTCTGGAAGTCAAGATTGAATGACTAACTATCATCTTCTGGAACAGTGATCTCCAATCTCTTTAATCACTCAAAAATTTTTGAAAACTCATCCCTGACTTATGTATATTTACTTATATGTAAATCAGATTCGTGTACTACTGTACTATTATGTATAATATAAAACATATGAAAATAGAAATTGAAATAGAACAAGATAAGGATGAAATAGTATTTAACCCTAGAAATATTAGGAAGCCATTGGAGTTTAAATTTTATTGAGTTAGAGAGTTATATGTCAGACCTACACTTTAGGAAAATAGTTTTGTCAGCTGGGGGAAGATGGATCAGAGTGGTAGAGATATGAGTAGTAGTCCAGGTGAGAGGAAATAAGGACCTGATTTACAGTGATGGCTTTGTGAATGGAAAGAAGAGGGTAGTCACGAGAAATAGTGAGGTGGAAATGACCATATCTGAAAACTAGTTGGACATGTGAGGAGAGAGAGAATGAAAATGTGAGGATAATGCCATATAATAAAGCTCTGTGCCAAAAGGAGATATCCATGACAATAATGGGGACGTTCAGAAGACAGGTATTGTGGGTGCTTTGGTCAAATCTAACGTGATAATGTTTGAGATTCAGATCATGATCTATCCAGGCTTGTTTATCTTGTGTAACTCTGTGCCACTAACAATAAAAAGGTAGGAAAGGGCTTTTACTTAGCAGTTCATCCCCAGAGAGTAAAGGCACCAGAGTCATGAGGTAATCTGTAGACCAGGAGATGGAAATATATTTTTCCAATGCCACTTGTTTATTTGCTGTGGGTAGTGGGTAGTTTAGGTTTGAATTGTCCTGAGTGGCTACACCAGGGATCAGAAAGAAGGAGCTTGGGTACTTGTGCAGTAACTGGACAGATGGAGAGGCTACAGAAATGGAAGACAAGGGTAGGTTAATTGTGTTGTAAACAAGAAGTGCCATTAGCATGGAAAGAGGAAATACACATCTTTTAATAACAGGTTACGGACTTGGTTGGCCATAAGGGACCCAGGGTCCCTAGAGTTAATTGCTCTAGATAAAACCCGAGTCCTGAAGTCATTGAAGTTCTATCTGTATTAAAAACTCCCCCTCCCGTTGCCTAATTTAAGATAAAATTTTGAGCCTGTGAAGGGAAGTAAAAGAAAGGTTAGCATAGGAAGCCTTTAAGAATTAAATTTTGAAAATACAAGTCCAAGGGGAAAAGAATGAAGAGAGTTGAAAGTGATATTTGAATGTACAGAGGACTCATCAAGTAACAGATAAAAACAATAAACAAACAAACAAACCTCTTATAATTAATCAATCAACATGCATTTGTTAAGCACCTACTGTGTGCTCAACACTGTGCTTAGGGCTGGCTGTATAAAAATAAATAGTATTGGGAGAAAACAAAGGCAATTGACAGAGTTTACATAAAAAAGTGTAGTATTATGAGTCCGAACAGCCAAAACCCAGTGTTTCTTGTTTAACAGTGTAATAGCTAACATTTGTACAGTGCTTTTTTAGGTGCCAGGTACTACCCTAAACACTTGATTACTATGATGTCATTTGATTCTCACAACAACCCTGGGTGGTGGGTTCTATTATTATTATACCCATTTTATATATAAAGAAACTAATGCAATTACATTTTAAGAAACTTCTCTAGTGGTGACTCCTTTGTGTGTTCAAGTCACCTGAACTGAACCAGTTTCATCCCAGGATAGTGAAAGAACTGTTGAATATGATTTTGGAATTAATTATTTATGATCCTAAAAAAATATGGTGAATAGAAAGACTTAGTCTGCGTGGCAGTCAGAGCTCAAAACTGGAAACACTGGGTAGAGTTGATCTGAATATAAGTAAAGGACTAGTTATATTACTTTCCAAGGACAATTCTTCAAAAAATCAAAAGGGAAGCTTTGGAAGATACAGAGTTCTCTCTCACTAGATATCTTACAGCAAAACTAGATGACTATTTGCCAGATGCTGTAGAGCGCATATCTGTTCAAGTATGAGTTGGACCATATGGCTCTTTCAATTTGGTGATTTTGTGAATATGGTGTATTACTGGGTTATTGAAGACCCAGCAGCATTCCTTCCTTTGGAAAGGCCAGAGCAGTTATGCATTAAGTTCGCCTAGTAGCCTGCCAGAGCTAATACTCTCAATAATTTACTACTAGGAGTATCTGTAAACCCTAGGAATATTATAGCCACATATCCCATTGTTATCCCATTATGTTTACACTAACCTGATACCTTAAGAAACCTGTTACAGGGTCAGTGTTCATAATAAAATGCCTTTGAGAAAATATACTCATTCAAAAATTCTTTTATAAGGGTGTGGCATTTTCATGTTTCTCTTACCTTCCCTGCTCAGTGAATGGAATACATTCTGAATTCTTGGGGTCCAGAGGTTAACATGTGTTTTATGTTAAACATTTATGGAAGTACGTGCTCTAATAAAATGAAACTTTAAGCCCTTAGTGACAAAAAATGAATATCTGAAAGAGAATTAGGAAAATAAGGGTAAAGAGATTATTGGCTTGGTGCTATCAAGTATCCAGAGCCACAAAAATTTTAATTACTTAAGAAAATACAAAGACTTCTTAGTTGAAAACATATAACAGAGAGCTTATTTAGTTATGCTTCCCTTACGCAGCAAACCTAAGCCGTTAAGGTTTCTGTGAGCTGATGATGGTTATTCAGGATTTTTAAATGGCTGGGTAACATGGAGCTGGTGCACAAGGCTTACTCAGTTTTTAAGTTGATTGTATATTTTTCCAAGTTTTGTGGCCTTCCTTTTTAAAATTCAATTTTGCACTGAAATGCAAATGCTTGTCCTTTTATATGTGTCTTTTTAATGAAAAAAATATATGCTAAAACATGAATGGAAGGATGAATTTTTTATGCTTAAAATAATGTCGAACATTTGAGGTTAATTTGTATAGATAGGATTAAGATCTATGTGTCTATTTTATTAGATGAGAGCCCTTGAGTCTAATGTCCACAAGCAGGAATAACCACCATTTTGAAACAATATATGACTTACACATAGCAGTAACTAATAAATATTTGTTGAGTTGAATTTGTTGAACAGTTGCAGCCCTCTTTGTAGTCATTGCCCAGTGAGAAGGAGGGATGGTGAAAGCATGAGGAATCCAACCAGAAGTTCGTTTCTGAATTGTAAATTTCAGAATGTAAACTTTAAAAATCAAGAGCTGGAAAGGACATTTAGTAGGGGTATTCTGGTAAATCTTTACTGGTGGAATCTTGAGAAAAAAAGTGTCACGATACACTTTTACATTTAATTTGCATTAATATTATGTTCTTCACTTCTTTAAGTCTAGAGAGTCAAGGAAACAACAAATCAAGCCTTGATCTGTAGCATTTAGCAAATTCTGAGGTATCAAGGCTCACAGTGAAAATTTAACAATTCTGACTCATGATCTGGTATGATCTGACTCCTGAACATCCTAGAATTAAAGGCCATTTAGTCAAACTTTCATTTTATAAATGGAGAAACTGAGATAAAGAGGTGTTAAATGACTTGTGTACAGAGGGAGTGATAGAGGCAGCACTTGAATCTAGCTCATCAGAACCTAAAGTCATCCTTCTTTTCTATTTTACCACATGCAGAGTCAGTTTAACATTATATGTGATATCAAGCAGAAACATCAATTAGACTTATATTTTTCAATGCATGCAACCAAATTTTATTTCCACATGAATACAATAGCTCCTCAAACCAGAACTACATGCACAAAGCAGTTCAGTCACAAAATGAAAGCTTAGAATAAAATGGAATCCATTATACCAAACCGACAAACTATCTTATAAGTTAATAATAAGGGATAAGGGGCTATTTTGCTTTTGTTTTTTCCCTTGTTTCCCTAATCTTTAGCACAGTGCTTGGCATGAAGGAGACATTTGATGAATGCTGATTTATTAATTGATTGGATAGCTGGTAAAATGGGATGCCTGTTCTGATCTGAGATCATTTCAGCCTAGGGGCAGGAGTTCCAAAGCTCAGTAGAGTAACTACAGTAGGAATTTTGAGTGTGGATTCTAGGAGTCAAGTGGGCAGAGTGCTGGCCCAAGTAGAAAGAAGAAAGATAGCAAGCTGGTCCAGAGGTAACTTGACTTATGCAATTGGGATCATTTGTAAGTAAAATATTTTCATCCCTGTCTTCAGACATGTTGCCAGGAAATGAACAAGTGCAGAGAATGAAGAGGCTCCAGGTTATCTACAAATGAATGTCTGTCTTCTGTTCATGAAACCAATGGATTCCTTCAGTGTGGTGGATAACTGGAAAAAATACCTTAAATTTTAATGAATTCTTCTGGTGAGCTTTCACTGTGGCATTCTACTACACTTTTACCACCTTGGAAATGTATTTATTCATTTCTATACCTGTCTCAACAATGTGCATTCATCTTTGATGGCAAAAGAGAGTTTCTGCTTGTTCTGAGCTTAGAAGTCAAAAGCTCTGACTGCCTGCCCTTCGATCCAGCCATACCCAAAGAGATCATAGATAAAAAGACATGTACAAAAATATTTATAGCCATGCTTTTTGTGGTGGCAAAAAACTGGAAAAGGAGGGTATGTCCTTCAATTGGGGAATGGCTGAACAAACTGTTGTATATGCGGGTGATGGAATACTATTGTGCTAAAAGGAATAATAAACTGGAGGAATTCCATGTAAACTGGAAAGACCTCCAGGAATTGATGCAGAGTGAAAGGAGCAGAGCCAGAAGGACATTGTACACAGAGACCAATACACTGTGATAAAATAAAATGTAATGGACATCTGTACTAGCAGCAGTGCAATGACCCAGGACAATTCTGAGGGATTTATGGAAAAGAACGCTACCCACATTCAGAGGAAGAACTACAGGAATGGAAACACAGAAGAAAAACAACTGCTTGAACACATGGGTTGATGCAGACATGATTTGGGATGTAGACTTGAAATGACCACACCAATACAACTGTCAACAATATGGAAATAAATCTTGATTGATGACACATGTTAAAACCAGTGGAAATGTGCATAGGCTATGGGGGGTGGTGGTGAAGGGAGGGTGAAGGAGAAAGTAAAAACATAAATCATGGAACCATGGAAAATTTTTCTAAAAAATAAAATATAAAAAAAGAAGTCAAAAGCTCTATCTGATTTTAATAGTACTTTTATAATCATATCTGAGGATGATGATGATGGTGGTGGTGATGGTGGTGGTTGTAGTGGTCATAGTGATTCTGATTTTTTGGTCCTAATTTGCTCTATCATCACTTTGGAGAATATCATTCTATAGCCTTTCTTGATGAATAGCTGCAATTTTTTTTGTAATTTGTAAAAACACTTTAAAGAGTTGTCATAGGTTGCTATAAGATTAAGTTATTTCTTCATATCATAATACTATAGGAACATAGATTTAGAGCTAGAAGGGAACTTAAAAGTTATTACACTTACTCAGGGTCACACAGTAAGTGTCTGCAGCATAATACAAATCCAAGTCTTCCTAATTTTAAGGTCTGTGCTATCCGCTATACAGGATTGCTTCCCTTATTTACAGAACATACATATGTCAGAGGCAAACATTTTTAGCCAGCTCTTTTGGACTTCTATGGCTGGTCCTCTCTCTTCTGTCACTCTATTTCTAGAAAGAAGAATAAGAAAGAAGGTTCACATGTTTATAATTTTCTTTAGCTTATAAGGCATCACAAAAACCCAGGGAGAGGGACAATACAAGTGATCTCATTTTTTAAAAAGTGGACCTTCACCTGTAACTTTATCAGGGTATGTATGTATTAAACTAGATCAGTATCTTGTCTCCTACTTATTAGATTTAGAAAGTTGCCTAGCCTAGAGTAATACAGGTATCAAACATAAGGTCTGCAGGCACTCCCTAGTCCTGGCTGAAACAGATTAAAATATAACTGGGAAGTAGTTAACAAAATAAAAAATGCAATATAATATTATGTGCATGTATAATATTAAAATATTATTTTCTAATTCAGTATCCCACAGAGATTTTTATATTTGGTGTGCTGTAGTCATGAACTTGTTTCAATAGTGTCTGACTCTTCATGACCCTATCTGGGATTTTCTTAGCAAAGGTACAGTTGAGGAAACTGAGGTAAACAGGGTTAAGTGACTTGCTCCAGGGTCACATAGCTACTAAGTGTCCGAGGCCAGATTTGAACTCAGGAAGATGAGTCTTCCTCACTACAGGCCTAATTCTCTATTCATATCTAGCTAACATCTATCTATATCTGGCTACGTATGTATGCTTTAGGGGCCTTAGTTAATATTTGAGTTTGGTACCACTGACCTAGAGTGCTGAGAGATTAAGTGACTTGCCTGGGTCGATTAACCAGAAAGGGGGCAGAAGCAGGATGCAAACCTAGGTGGATCTTTAGAACTTCTAGAATCTCTCTCTTTCTACCCTATCCATGATGCTTCTCATCCTCATTTTTCAGATAAGTAAACTGTGGCTTAAGACAGTTTGAGCGACTTGCCCAAGCCAAGAAAAATGTAACTGATTAGAACTTCTCACCCAATCAAAGACATTCTCAATCCAATATTTTTTCCATTCTATAGTTGCTTAACTCAGGCTTCCTAAGAAAATCTCATTATTACAACTAAAACTTAGAATATGAATAAAGTACTATAGGCATACCTTTAATAACAAACAAAGGGAAAAAAGGCATAATAAACCTGGTACGTATCATCATGTCATATTTGGTTATGTTTACTAGTTATTCTGTTCTGCCCATTGAGGACTGACCCCCTCCAAGTTGGTTTCAAACCTTTCCAACCAGTAACACTGGCTTTTTCTCTATTTTTTTGCTAGCTTCCTGAGGAAGGAGAATACTCAAATACACTGATGCAGAGAACCATAATTATCACTAAACTCTTCTATTATTTTTCCTTTTGTGCTTTCATCAAAATGCCTCATTTCATAATCTCCAATTGTATTTTCTTATTTTTTTTCTTTTAAAATGAGCACATTGTTTAACTGAATAATAATAAGTAGCATTCACCAAACACTTTAAGGTTTGCAAAGTACTTTGCATATGTTTTGTTGTAGGGGTTCAGTTCCAGGCAGAGTGGGGGGATCTACAATTTCTTTTGCAGCTGCTTTAAGACAAAGATGAAAAGATCTTTGAAGTAAAAGGCATGGGGTATACATAGACAAACTGAATAAATCGCCTCATTAGAAATGCATTCCCATTTCCTCTGCACTACATTGGTAATACTAAACAGGTCCATCTTCCCCTTATGTAGGCGATCATTGAACTGCATCAAAGAAAATACAGTCATTAGACTTTCCCAGTGGTTGAAATCAGTACTGCAAAAGTGACAGGACTTTTTTTTTTTCCTCAAGAAATAAATGGCCAGTCTTACCATGATCCAGTTCACTCACATTTCTCCATTTCCTCCTTTCTCAGTTACATTGAAAATCTTACTCATCCCTCAAAGGAGAGATACCAGTATTGATTTTGTACTTACAAAGTGCTATAAGACCTTAGGAGAAAAGTACAAAATAAATGGAATTTAGTGATAATATTGATGTAATCAGAGATTTTTTAAAATAGATTTAATTGATCCCAGAGAAAGAAACGAACATTTTTATAAAGCCACATGCTTAGTATATTTTATGTAGAACATATTAAAGGAAAAAAGAAAAAAAACATTTATTTTGTACTAGCTATGTGCCAGACCTGGTGCTATTTTTTAAAACTAATATCTCATTTGATTTCTACAAGAACTTTTATTATCACCATTTTATGGGTGGAAAACTGAGGAAGACAGATCAAGTGACTTTCTCATAGTCACATAGCTAGCTAGTGAATGTCTGAGTTTGGCTTTGAACTTGGGTCTTCCTATTTCTAGGTTCAGTGCTCCATGCACTTCAATACTTGGCCATCCAGGAGCATAGGATGAATAAAAACTGATATGCAGTATAGGGGGAACCCCATTTGGTTGAATTTTGTTGAATGGATGAAATTTGGATGACTATAAAATAATGAAGAAGGAAAACAAACTTTCTTCAAAGCTAAGATATGATATCTTTATATCATCTTTAACACTGGATAAAGGCAGATAAAATATCACTGTATCCAACTCATAAATTAGTATTGCATTTTAAGAGAGCTAGTCATTTCCATTAAAAAACAACAACAACTTTTTCTACCATCTTAGAATCAATACTGATTATTGATTTCAAGGCAGAAGAGCAGTAAGAGATAAGTAATGGGAGTTAAGTGACTTGTCCAGTTACATAGCTAGGAAATGTCTGAGACCAGATTTGAACCCAGTACCTCTCATCTCTAGACATGACCCTCTATAGAGTGAGCTTCCTACCTGCCCTGAACTAGTTATTTTCATTCTCTACTTAGTTAAGACTTATAGGGTGACGGAGTAAATCTATGAATGGTTTTATCTTTGCCTTAGTAAAGATAGTACGAGTACTACTAAAGTAGATTCTAAAATGGTTTTTGAGAAGGAATTTCTGAAGAGATATTTCACCTCTGACTTTCTAGGGAGAGGAGGGATCATTGAGGAAGAAGTCCATTAGGGATAGGATGACTATTTCTTCAGATGATAAGATCGGTCAAGTATAGCCAATTTTTGTTGTTTCATCAACCTGTGAATACCTTCCATTTTTCTTGTCATTAGGTATTCAGAGGAAGATAATTTAATTTCCTGGAGCAGCTAGTGATGATGAAGTTATTAGAGTGCCAGGTTTGGAGTCGGGAAGACTAATCTTCCTGAGTTCAAATCTGACCTCAGATACTTCCTAGCTGTGTGACCCTGAATAAAACCAGCTAAACATATTTTCCTCAGTTTCCTCATCTGTAAAATGAGCTGGAGAAGGAAATAGCAAACCACTCCAACACCTTTTGCCAGGAAAATTTCAATTGGAGTCATAAAGAGTTGGACATGAATCAAAATAACTGAATAACAATACAAGGTGAGAAGATCCCTTCTTATCCTTTCAGTCTTAGAGAAATATCCAGAGCATTGAAAGCTGAAATGATTGGCATAGAATATGCATGTATAAGAGGTGGGACTTAAACCCATGTTTTCCTGCCTTCAAAATAGTGCTTAGGGGCAGCTGGATAGCTCAGTGGAGTGAGAGTCAGGCCTAGAGACAGGAGGTCCTAGGTTCAAACCCGGCCTCAGCCACTTCCCAATTGTGTGACCCTGGGCAAGTCACTTGACCCCCATTGCCCACCCTTACCACTCTTCCACCTATGAGACAATACACCGAAGTACAAGGGTTAAAAAAAATAGTACTTACCCTCAATGCAATACTTCCTGCCTGGATAGTGGTGGAGTCTTTGTGTATTTTTCCTTTAGAGTTCAATGAGAGCATTTCCTAATATGAAATACTTAAGATTCTGACCACTGAAACAATTAACTAAAATGACTTGGGGTTACATCATCATTAATTTGAGGGTTTTAAGAAAACCACAATTAGTTCCTCTTTTTTAGACATTGTGGTCATGAGATTATTTCTTTAACTTAAAAATAACTTTCAGTCAAAATGGTTTAAGTAGTTTTTAGGCTTAGATACAGCCTTGATTGATTTAGGGCTTGTATGGTACTTAAAACTCTAGAAAAGTTTGGTTTTTAAGAAACTTTAAGTAGGACTTTATTCCATTTCAAATATTAGCTTCTGATTTTAAATGACCTAATCTAGGAGTACATTAGAGAACGAGGGAATTTTATTTCACTTGCTTTGTATAAATTTGTTCTAAAGTATTCCACAAGTCCCTCCCATAAATTTTATTTACCAAAAGCAAGCTGAGCTATACCAAACCAACCTCTAATCCTATTCCAGACTCATATAACTACTCTTCTCACACCCTATCCAGACTTCTCATCTGTCTTCCTTTGTTCCATCCACTTTGTTTGGGTCAAAATATAATTTACTCCATGGTGTCAGACAAAAAAATAGCACAGAGGACTTCTGGTTAAGATGGCGGCGGAGTAAGGAGCAGCTGCTTGACCTCTCCTAATCAAAGCATACAGGACTCCTCAAGGGGACATAAAAACGAATCCAGAGGAACGAAGGGACCACACAACAGGGAGCAGCATTGAAGGTACGTGGAATCAGGGCATTTCCAAGCTATAAAGGGGTGAAACAGCTCTCACTAAAACGTGAGAGGAAGAAGCCCCTCCCCCAACCCCCACACCAGAGGCCAGCGCACAAGAGTGAAAGCAGGATTGGGGCACCCAGTAAGTCACTGGCAGCTCCAGGGCTTGTACCTGAAAGCAGCAAGACTTAGGGCCCCAAGTGGCTAAAGAACGCGCTTGGACTTTCCTGAGCGTCTGTGCGGGTAAAGGCAGTGCCCTAGGCAAGGACAAAGATCTCGAGCTCAGGCTTGAATCACGAGTGGGGACCCTATGCAGATGGCTGTATAAGCAGCCCCTGAGACTGCTGAAAGAGCCTCGGGCAGAGAGGCAGATCAGGGACGACCAGGAGGCTTGACCACAAGAACAAGGAGACACGAGCCCTCCTTGGGAGTCTAGAAACAGCAGTCAGACCCTGAGTGTGAAGACAAAGCTGAGAAGGGGTGGGGCTAACAATGGCAAGCCATTAGGAAACCCAGAAGAGAAAGATTATCAAGAAGAACTCTGGAACACTCAACAACTTTTACACAGAGAAAATCCAGACAACAGAGGAGGACAAACAAGTAATCATATCCAAACCTTCCCAAAACAATGAAAACTGGTCACAAGCTATTGAAGAGTTAAAATCCGAGATGTTGAGGAAGATGGAAGAGATTTGGCAAGAAAATAACAGTTTAAAAGGCAGAATTTCACAATGGGAAAGTGAGGCAAGTCAACTGAAGACCAGAAATGACCAGATTGAAAAGGAAAACCAGTCCCTAAAGGCTAGAATTGACAAATTAGAAGCTAAAGATCTCTCAAGACA
The DNA here is from genome assembly GCF_016433145.1 of Gracilinanus agilis. Classification (NCBI taxonomy): domain Eukaryota; kingdom Metazoa; phylum Chordata; class Mammalia; order Didelphimorphia; family Didelphidae; genus Gracilinanus; species Gracilinanus agilis. Next base: position 557,957,039 of record NC_058130.1, on the reverse strand, counting down.
ACAAGAACAAATAAAACAAAGTCAAAAGACTGATAAAATAGAAGGAAACATGAAATATCTCAATGAGAAAGTGACAGACCAAGAAAACCGGTCTAGAAGAGACAATTTGGGAATCATTGGTCTTCCAGAAAAAGCAAAAATGAATAGAAACTTGGACTCCATATTTAAAGAAATTATTCAGCAAAATTGCCCTGAAGTCCTACAACAAGAGGGCAATATAGACATTAAAAGTATCCATAGATCACCCTCTACATTGGACCCAGAAAACTCAACACCAAGGAATATAATAGCCAAATTCAAGAGCTTTCAAGTAAAAGAAAAAGTCTTACAAGAAGCCAGAGAGAGACAATTCAAATATCAAGGAGCACCAATCAGGATCACACAGGATGTGGCAGCCTCCACGCTAAAAGACCGCAAGGCTTGGAATACGATATTCAGAAAGGCAAGAGAGCTGGGCCTTCAGTCATGGATCAACTACCCATTGAAACTGACTATATATTCCCAAGGGAAAGAATGGGCATTCAACAAAATTGAAGATTTCCAAGTATTTGCACAAAAGAGACCAGGACTAAATGGAAAGTTGGATATCCAACCACAAAAATCAAGAGAAACATGAAAAGGTAAATAAGAAACAGAGGGGAAAGAAAGAAAACTCATAATTTTTTAAATTTGACTCTTTAAGGGCTTAAATAAGATCTAATTATCTGTATTCCTATGTGGAGAAATGCTATGTATAATTCTCTGTAGTGAACTCTATTCACTATTATAATATTGACTATTATAGCAATCAGAAGAATAATTCATAGGGAGAGGACAGAATACTAAATGGTCTAAGATGACATGGGGTGGGGTGGGGAAGAGGGGGGCAAATAGTAGGGGACACTAAGAGAAATTTGAGTGAATAAGAAAAATAGGATATTCTATTACACACAAAGAGGGCATGGGAAGGGGTGGGGATAAATACTATTATAAGAAGGAGAGGAAGAGAGCATTAAGAGATAATATTTAAAACTTACTCTCAGTGTAATGAACCCGGAGAGGGAAGAGTAGCTATATAAACCATTGGGATAAAAAACTCTATCTAACCCTACTGAGAAAGTCAGAAGGGATAAACCGAAGGGAGCAGGGGAGTGGGGAGGTCAAAAAAGGGAGGGGAGAAGAAGGGGGAGGGAATTCATTAGGC
>NC_058130.1:557934815-557950910 GCF_016433145.1 Gracilinanus agilis | reverse complement strand
CAGAAGAAATAGAATACCTAAATAACCCCATATCAGAAATAGAAATTGAACAAGCCATCAAAGAACTCCCTAAGAAAAAATCACCAGGACCTGATGGATTCACAAGTGAATTCTATCAGACATTCAAAGAGCAACTAATCCCAATACTATACAAATTATTTGATATGATAAGCAAAGAAGGAGTCCTACCAAATTCCTTTTATGACACAAATATGGTACTGATTCCAAAGCCAGGTAGAACAAAAACAGAGAAAGAAAACTATAGACCAATCTCCCTAATGAACATAGATGCAAAAATCTTAAATAGAATATTAGCAAAGAGATTCCAGCAAGTAATTAAGAAGATCATCCACCATGATCAGGTGGGATTTATACCAGGAATGCAAGGATGGTTCAACATTAGGAAAACCATCCACATAATTGACCATATCAACAGTCTAACAAACAAAAATCACATGATAATCTGAATAGATGCTGAAAAAGCCTTTGACAAAATACAGCATCCATTCCTATTGAAAACACTGGAAAGTATAGGAATAGAAGGACCCTTCCTAAAAATAATAAACAGTATATACCTAAAACCATCAAAAAACATCATATGCAATGGGGATAAATTAGAAGCCTTCCCAGTAAAATCAGGAGTGAAACAAGGATGCCCATTATCACCTCTATTATTCAACATAGTACTAGAAACACTAGCAGTAGCAATTAGAGGAGAAAAAGAAATTGAAGGTATCAAAATAGGCAATGAGGAGACTAAGCTATCACTCTTTGCAGATGATATGATGGTCTACTTAAAAAATCCTAGAGAATCAACTAAGAAGCTGGTAGAAATAATCAACAACTTTAGCAAAGTTGCAAGATACAAAATAAATGCACATAAATCATCAGCATTTCTATATATTTCCAACACATCAGAGCAGCAAGAGGTAGAAAGAGAAACACCATTCAAAATCACCCTAGACAATATAAAATACTTGGGAATCTATCTACCAAAACAAACACAGCAATTATACAAAAACAACTACAAAACACTTTCCAAACAAATAAAACTGGATCTCAACAATTGGAAAGCCATTGATTGTTCATGGGTAGGATGAGCTAACATAATAAAAATGACAATTCTACCCAAATTAATTTACCTATTTAGCGCCATACCTATCAAATTACCAAAAAAACTTCTTTACTGAATTAGGAAAAACTATAACAAATTTCATTTGGAATAACAAAAGATCAAGAATATCAAGGGAAATAATGAAAAAAAATGTGAAGGAAGGGGGCCTAGCAGTACCAGATATTAAACTATAATATAAAGCAGCATTCATCAAAACAATATGGTACTGCCTAAGAGATAGAAGGGAGGATCAATGGAATAGACTTGGGGTTAATTACATCAGCAAGACAGTGTATGATAAACCCAAAGAGCCCAACTTTTGGGACATGAATCCACTATTTGACAAAAACTGCTGGGAAATTTGGAAAACAATATGGGAGAGATTATGTCTAGATCAACATTTCACACCCTACACCAAGATAAATTCAGAATGGGTGAATGACTTGAATATAAAGAGGGAAACTATATACAAGTTAAGTGAACACAGAATAGTATACTTATTAGATCTCTGGGAAAGGAAAGATTTTAAAGCCAAGCAAGAGTTAGAGAAAATTACGAAATGTAAATTTAATGGTTTTGATTATATTAAACTAAAAAGCTTTTGTACAAACAAAAAGAATGTAGTCAAAATCAGAAGGGAAACAACAAATTGGGAAAAAATCTTTATAACGAAAAATTCTGACAGGGGTCTAATTAATCAAATATACAAGGAGTTAAAGCAATTGTATAAAAAATCAAGCCATTCCCCAATTGATAAATGGGCAAGAGACATGAATAGGCAATTTTCAGGTAAAGAAATCAAAAGTATCAATAAGCACATGAGAAAGTGTTCCAAATCTCTAATAATTAGAGAAATGCAAATCAAAACATCTCTGAGGTACCACCTCACACCTAGCAGATAGGCTAAAATGAAAGAAGGGGAGAGTAATGAATGCTGGAGGGGATGTGGCAAAATCGGGACATTAATGCATTGCTGGTGGAGCTGTGAACTGATCCAGCCATTCTGGCTGGCAATTTGGAATCATGCTCAAAGGGCTATAAAAGAATGCCTGCCCTTTGATCCAGCCATACCATTGCTGGGTTTGTACCCCAAAGAGATCATAGATAAACAGACTTATATGAAAATATTTATAGCTGCGCTTTTTGTGGTGGCAAAAAACTGGAAAAGGAGGGTATGTCCTTATATTGGGGAATGGCTGAACAAATTGTGGTATATGCTGGTGATGGAATACTATTATGCTAAAAGGAATAATAAACTAGAGGAGTTCCAGGTGAACTGGAATGACCTCCAGGAACTAATGCAGAGTGAAAGGAGCAGAGCCAGAAGAACATTGTACACAGGGACTGATATACTGTGGTAAATTGAATGTAATGGACTTCTGTACCCGCAGAAAGCAATGACACAAGACAGTTCTGAGGGATTTATGGTAAAGAACACTACCCACATTCAGAGGAAGGACTGCAGGAGAGGAAACATATAAGAAAAGCAAATGCTTGAACCCATGGGCTGAGGAGGACATGATTGGGGATGTGGACTCGAAACTACCACACCAATGCAACTACCAACAATTTGGAAATAGGTCTGCAACAAGGACACATGACAAAACCAGTGGAAATGTGCATCATCTATGGGTGGGGGGAGTGCGAGGGGTGAAGAGGAAAGAAGGGGCATGAATCATGTAACCATGTTAAAAATGAATATTATTAAATGTTTAAAAAAATTTAAAAAAATAGCAGAGATATCCTTTTTATAGTTCTCAACCTTACATTAAAATCTTATAATTGAATTTATTAATTCGATTAATTCAAGGTGTTTGTTTCAATTTTTTTATAGGAACTTTGAGCCACATAAAATAATGTATTTTAGACTTGTGATAAATGCTAGGCCAGAATTTAAAAAAAAAACAACAACAACCACAAAAAAAAACCCCAACAACAACAAACAACCACACAAGCAGGGGTGTACAATAAAATAGGTCTTTGGTAAAGTCATTCACATTTAAGCAAGGGTAAATTTATAACTGTCAGTTCCCAAGAAATGTACTTTTTTTGAGGAAGACATTTAAAATTAAGATGTTAACTTCTAGCTGGCATTTTGGGGACTCATTGATTTAGGAGCTAAAGTAGATTATCATAATAGACCTACTTGAAAATAGCCTCTTTAAATAGATAAAATTTTATTTCAACTTCCAGTTTGAGAATGTTTCCCTTTGAAATGGAGAGTCCTCTGATAATGTTTCTAAGAGCCTACTAAATCATAGCATATCCATTTTGAATGACATTCATTTGGTGTCAAAGAACCTGGGTTCAAATCCCTATCATGCTTTTTCTGACATATGTGACCTTCACAGAGAGTATCTACTTCATGATTGGCTGCAATATTTATTACAGGCTTGAGGAAGGAAGCAGAGAAGGAGAAGAATGATAGAGACATAATGATAAGGGAGGAATCAGGGCAAACATTTGACAGGTGATCATATGAGATATTAGTAAAATGTGTGGCACATAGTAGCTGCCATATAAATGCTTAATCCCTTCCATATGTTCCTTTCTTAGGTGTCCCAGATCACATAGTTCCAGGCTCTGTTCATTCTCAATGTCTCAAACTTCAACTCAGAATCCTTGTATGATCTTCCTACTTCTTTTACATTGCATGAGAAACAGCATCTCCACATCCCTCTGCCAGCCATCATCATGGTGCTGATCTTCAACTTTATCTTGGAAAGAACTTAAAAAAATTCAGTCATTTGAAAAAAATGGTTAAATTATGGTAAGAACATCCAAATTAAAAAAATAATTATATTGGAAGAATAAATACAGGCAAAATAGCAGCTATTCTCCAACCTTCATGGTTTTAATTTTTATTCCCTATTACTGAAGTTGTATTTGTATTTATAATAGTCAGGAATGTTTCCTTTAAAAATAGCAGAAATGGAGGGGATGTAGCAAAACTGAGACACTAATAAACTTCTGGTAGAGTTGTGAATTGATCCAACCATTCTGGAAGGTAATTTGGAATTATTCCCAAAGGGCTTTAAAAGAATGCATACCCTTCAATCCAGCAATACCACTACTAGGTTTGTCCTCCAAAGAGATAATAAGGAAAAATGTTCATACAAAAATATTTACAGCCATGCTCTTTTTGGTGGCAAAAAATTGGAAAATGAGGGAGTGTGCCTCAATTGGGGAAAGACTGAACAAATCATCATATCTGATGGTGATGGAATACAATTGTGCTATAAGGAATGATAAACTGCTTGATTTCTGTGAGACCTGGAAAGACATCCACAAACTTATGCTAAGCAAAATGAGCAGAACCAGGAGAACATTGTGTACAGTAACTGAAACATTGTGGGATGATCACATGTAATCAACTTTGCTACTAATAGCAATGCAATTATCCAGGACAATCCTGAAGGACTTATGAGAAAGAATGCTATCTGTAGCCACAGAAAGAATTGTGGGAGTAGAAACACAGAAGAAAAAAAACTGATTTATCACCTGTTTACATGGGTATTCGATGTGGGCTTTTGGTTTTTTAAAAGATTACTTTATTAAAAAAATGAATAATATGGAAATAGGTATTGAGTGAGAATAAATGTATAACCCAGTGAAATTGTTTCTTGGCTCTGGGAGGGGGGAGGGAAAAAGGGAGGGAAAGAACGTGAATCATGTAACCATGGAAAAATACTTAAATAAAAAAGCAGAAAAACTAATAAACAATAATCATTGTTTCCCACACAGAATTATTGAAAATCTACTGTATGTACAGTTTAATGAGACCTGTGTAGGTCAGTGGTTAGATTATGGAGTCTGGAATCAGGAAGACCTGAGTTCAAATATGTCCTCACACCCTTCCTAGATGTACAACCCAGGGTAAGTCACTTAACATCTGATTCCCTGACAAGAAGATCCATTATATCCAATGGAGAAAGAAATGGAAAACCATTCCCAGTGTTGTTGATAAGTAAATCCCACTGATACCTATTATTCATGGATCGTGAAGAGTTGGACATAACTGAACAACAACAAGCATCATGATAAGTATGAGAAAGAATTAAAAATTAATATGATGAGCTTCCTCCCTCAGGGAGCTTATAATCAAGTAGATAAGCTATAGCAATAACAAATGTGAACATGATAAAGGCATAGAGAAGTAATTAAAATATTATATAAGGTATAAGGAGGGAATCACAACTTCTAACTATATAGACCATCCTTTGTACAGTGTGATACAATTAAGAATAATGTTTGACTTAGTTGATAAATTAATAAGGTTTGACTATGAGATGGTTATTTTGGTTTCCTTTCAAGTTAGATTAAAGGACATTTTACAAATTGATCTTTCTCTTGAAAAATATATATGTGGAATTCTGGGTGTTGTGAAGATAGAATTAACTCTCCACTTGCCTATTTTTAAATTAATCATCAAAAACTGAAAATACCCCTACTTAACACCAAGTAGAGGAGATTCTCAAGCCACTTACTAAAAGTGGGTGAACACCCCGGAGGTGACTGACCACCCCATGGGCAGTGCTAAGCAAATTTAAGGACTGCAATTGGCTCCTGTAAAGTGCAGGAAGAGGCAGGAAGTGATGTGGAAAAAGGACTATAAAAGTCCTCAATTTCCTGTCCAAGAAGATCTTTGGCCTGAATTTTGGACTCAGAGGATCTTGGATTGGGACTGCAGCTTGGATCTACAACCTGGGGACTTTGACCTGGGATTCTGACTCTTGGACTGCTTCTGGAAAGACTGCTCCTGAATCTTCTCCTTTGGAGCTTTGGCTTGGGTGAGAAGCTGACTCTCCTTTCTTGGCTTTTGGAGAGATTAGTTCTGGAGAGGCCTCCCATTCTTGGAGGAGGCCGCATGGATTGAATCTTTGTTTAATTCACCACAGAGTCTTCTGGCTGAGGGGTTAAGGAGCCCTGTGTGGGTTGAGCCAAGGACTGGAACAACATTTTGGGTGATAGGCTAGACTTCTTACTCTACCCTCTTTTATATTTCTCTACCTACACTCTTTCCATCTCTTTGTAAATAAAGCTACTGAAAGTCAATTTGACTTGAGCTATAATATTTTTAAGTCAGGCACCACAGTACTATCTTAGAATTCTCATATATTTAGTCAAATCATTAATTTTAATTCCTTACAGTGTGGATACTGCCTATATTGTCAGTCATGGATGATATGTTAATTTGCTTTGCTAAACTGCATTTTTTTTCAGAAATGAAGGTGGCATAAAAACAAAAGTTCTTAATAAAAAACCAAAAAATTTAAAAGTTGGAATTTGGCTTATTCTTACTTTGGTGCTTGGTAAAAATAAAAAAAAATTTAAGGTACATTGAACAATTTCTCTGTCAGGCTATATATGACTCAAATTCACTGCCTACCTCATAGTTTATGCTTTGCCTATATCCTCCCCAAAGTTTCAGTGTTACTTCCTACTATGGAAGTAGCATACAAGGTTTTTATTTTGACAAGCGCTAGCAGTCTGAAAAGGCTTCAAATGTTGAACCTTCAGTGGATTCTGGACTTGTCATCCAAGAATTAGCCCATCAAAGTTGGATCTAGAAAGCTGGTCACATAGCAATTTTTTTTCATCTACTCATGAAGAACTTTTACTAATGTAAAGAGGAGGGATGAACACCAATGGAGGGAATACTCTCAAGGCTGAACTTTTGGATTCTTGAAGAGTTTCAAATATACAAAGGAATTCCTATATTTCACTAGGATTTATTTTGTGATTTTATTCTATAGTCTGTCTATGTCTTGAAATCCAGGTACTGTAATGCAAAAGATGCAAGAGGGGTTTTTGCTCTTACAGGGGGCCAACTGAAAACTTCTGGCAGTTTAGCCTTAGAATTCTGGGAGAAAGTTCAGTTGGTCCCTGATGCTTGAACAGAGCAGAAGGATCAGCCAGAGCTCTATTTTAGCTTTCGGTTTGCTTTGACCTGTGCCTTGTCTTTGGACAATTTGTACCTAGCTAATTTCTCTGGACCTCTCCCTGACCTTATCCATTTTATTTTCCTGTTTTCCCTGCCTGTTTTCCCGGGGCTCTGGGAGGCAGGGTGGCTTTTGAGTTTTTAGTGAAAAGACTTTGTGCGTTTAGTTTTCTCCAATAGGCAAGTAGGACATCCTTGAATTCAAACTATCCCTTTAGTATGCCCTCTACCTTAAAAGCAGCCAAATATTCCCAGGCTGAGAAAGTGGGTTCTCTCTCAGTCTAACCCATTCCTGTGACCTTCCCCCATCTTGAGTTTTCTCCCTAGCGGCTGTCAGAAACCCCAATCCCCTCACTCCTTCTTGACCAACCCTGAAACATTAATAAAACCCTTGGTTACCTAATCAAACTTTCTGGAAAATCTTTATGTTGAAGAAATTAGGCAAGGGTGAAGGGGAAGGAATAATCCTTTTTTATTTCCTGAGGGAAACTGGAGGAATCCATCTTGGGAGGAAGTAGTTGCCCAATGCTTCCTCCTGAATCCCTTCAATTTCACTGACAGGGAGGAGCCTTGCGACTCCTCCTTTGAGGACTTGAGAAACTGACAAGAAAACCCTCAAGTCAGATTCAAACCACTTCTGTCTGGCCCTATTCCTTGTGTCTGTAAAAGTACCTTTCTTGCCTGAAAGGGTTCAGCCTATTACCCCAATATCCTTTGTCTCTAGCTTGAGTGTCTAGTTTGTGTCAGCTGCCTCTCCTGAACACCTCACCCTGTACCCTTACCATCCTAATATCACTTTGTCCATTCCTCCCTAAACTCAGCCAATCCCTTTCATTCCTCTCCTATCACCTCAATCATCTTTTACCCCTCCGTCACTCAGCAAGGGAAGGAGATCACCCCCTAACTTTAGTGTACCCCCAAAATTTAGTGTCCTCTTTTATCCATTACAGTACCATCTTTCAACCTATTGGGCCTCATTTGAAAACCCTGTCCATCATTTAAAAAACAAACAAAAGAAAAAAAACAACCTTGTGCTTTTCATCTGTTCATCACAGTGCCCCAAGTTGCATCAAAAATTTTAACTGTTTTTGGAGTCATCTTCAGGAGTTGGTAGGACGTTTGATCCTTGGCCCTCTCACATACCTGCCTGACATGTGAACCATGAAAAATCTGGCTTGAGTTTAGTAAATCCTGATGTGAGATGATTTCTTGGCTTTCTGAGGACTCGTCAGCAACTTCTCAGAATTTAAGGCAACAGCTACTGAGCTTAATTTATACCATTACAGACAGCAGCCTGGCTAATAGTTAGTGATGCACTTCTATGGAAAAAATAATAGGATGGAATATAAACTATTAGGAATAATTTTGCATTTGACAGAATGGACCAGATGTTTGAAATAAATGTTTGCTGGCATCTTTGAATCCCAGAGTTAAGGAGATGAAAAGACTAAACTTGGAACTCTACATTCCTTTATTAAGCTGGGATTCATTTTTTGGATGAACACTCAAAGAATTGGAAGCAGTCTTCACATTCTAGTAGCCCATTTATTCTCAAGTAGCCTGTATTGTTCCTTCAAGTTCCAAATGTCCTCAGTTTACCTAGAATTTGTTATAGTTTCTGAGACTATCAATGCCAACTTATTCTTAGGACTCTTTCTTGGTACTGATAAAGAGAAAACCTATTTGGCCTGACTTCTCAGGTTTCTCAAACCTTTACCCTCCTTGTAGACTATTTTTATACTTAAATAAAAATGAACAAAAGTAAAACAAAAAAGCAAAGATATTTTACACATTCAATTTCAGAGGAAACACTCAGAGAAGAAAAATCTAAATTACAGATTATAAAAAGAAATGCAGTTTAATTAATTTATTTTATTATGAAAATAATCAACAAATATATTTTTTCCATAAGAAGATAGGTAATTGAATAAGAAACTATGAACATCTCTTAGGGATAGTTAATTTCTTAAATTTACCAAGGTGTTAAAAATTGTCCTATTTGTGTTCACATCTGAACTTTTTTGTTTCTTCTGGTGAATTTTTAAAGAACGTTTTAGAGTTGCTATTTTCTTTCTTTTGCTCTCTTTTTTTACATCTCTCTCACTACCAATAAACTTAGCACCATCTGACCTTCAACACTAATGAAATCAGAGCACTTTTAAATACACATCAAACTCAAAGTGGTCTAAGAAAGTTTTTCCAAATGCTGTAGAAGTCTTTGGGGACCTGTTATAAGGAACAGATAAATATGATTTGCAATTTGCCTATCAACTGCTCCAAGACAAAGTGTATGGATAAAAAAATGTATTCCCAAACCCTCACCAGTAATTAAAAGACTTAGAAAGAGTTTCACAAAAAGAGAGACTGGTACTACATTAAACAATAGCAACATTTATTATATATAGGTTTGATCTAGAACAAAGGAGGACTCAGAACTAAAAATAACACTCTTTGGAGGTAAGAATTTGGAGGAGCAGGGTAAATAAGGGAATAAAAGACACAACAAAGGAAGGAAGGGATACCTCTGGGACCTGAGGTATAATGACTTCAGACCAAGGCAGGTTAAGTTAGGAAGAATTTTTGTAATAGTTCTGTGAAGAAAGGATTAACTCTTCCATTCTTACTTTTAAACTTAATCAACCAAAAGTGAAGACAGCCATAATTAAATTAAGTAGGGAAGGTCCATAAATCACCCACTAAAATGGTTTATACCTCCAGAAGCCACTGACTGTCCCCCTGGGCAGTGCTAAACAAATTTAAGGACTGCAATTGATCCCCATAAAGTGGAGGAAGGGACAGGAAGTGATGTTAAGAAAGGTCTTTAAAAGAGGCTGAAACTTCCTGAATCTGGAGCAGGGAGAACCTGGGACTCTGCTAAGACTGCTCTTGTATCTTCTCCCTTTGGAGCCACTGCTTGGGTGAGTGAAAAACTGGCTCCTTTCCTGGCTTCTGGAGAGATTAGTTTCCAGCGATGCCTCCCTGTCTTGGAGGAGACTGTGTGGGTATTCACCACTGGGCCCTCCAGCTGAGGGTCCTCTGGCTGAGGGATAATTAGTCCTGCCTGAATTGAGCCAGAGACCAGAGCAAATATTTCATGTATTAGGTTAGATATCTTAATCTACCCTCTTTCACATTAGTCTATTTTCACTCTTTCTCTCTGTAAATAAAGCTGCTAAAGGGTTGAATAGCTAGTATGCTTCTAATATATGGTACTTCTGAAGAGCTTTAAAAAACCCCTTGCATATACCACCTCATTTGCTCTTTACAGGAATCTTATGAAATTGGGAGTGCCAAAATTATTTATTCCAATTTTCTAGATGAAAACACTGAAGCAACAAGAGTTGTGATAAGTCTGATAGAATTGGGGCGAGGGTTATAGTCAATTGCTAGGTCAACAGTGTGATACAGTAGCTCAAAAACTGTATAATCTTGTTATAGAAAAAAAGGCATAGGTTCCAGAATTGATATATTCTTCCCTACTCATATCACATCTAAAACATGATGCTTGGGACAAGTAGGTGACTCTGGATAGAAAGCTAGTCCTGGAGATGGGAGGTTCTGAGTTCAAATCTGATCTTAGACACTTTCTAGCTATGTGACCCTGGACAAGCAACAACCAAAATTACCTAATTCTGATTCTCTTCTGCCTTGGTACCAATATTTAGAATCAACTTTAAGTTAGAAAATAAGGCTTTTTGAAAATTAAAAATAAATAAATAACATATGATGCTTAATGCAGGGACCCTCTATTAAGGAAAAACATTGATGAGCCATGGTATAACCAAGGGATGGTCAACAGGTTGATGAAAGACCTCAAAGTCATGCAACGTATTAAGGCCATTTGAAGAAACTGAGCATTTTGCCTAGAGAAGAGCTGGCTAGGCAGGGGCTTCACTGTAGCTGCTCTCATATATATGAAGGAATATCCTGTGTAACAAAAACTAGCCTTGTGTTATATGTCAACAGAGAATAGAATCAGGAGCAAAGGGTGGATGTTTCAGAGAGACACATTTATGGTTGATGGATAGAGAAACTTTCCAACATTTGTTGCTCTGCTGAGGTATAATGAGCTGCTTCAATAGGTAACGGGATCTTTCACACTAGAAACCTCCAACAAAGGCTTAAGTTGTAGAAGAAATTTTGATCAGAAATGTACAAGGTGGCCTCAGAGGTTAGCTTTGAGATTTTGTGATTCAAAGACTTTCTTAGAGTCACTATTGAAAAAAAATGTAATTAGAAAAATCCATACCTTCTGTCTTAGAATCAACACTGTATATTGGTTCCAAAGCAGAAGAGTGGTTAAGGACTGGTGTTATATTCGTAATCTGGGAAGTGACAGATGCCACCTTGAATGACAGGGAAGGCAGTTGGGAGAGATGGAATATTCCCAGGTGCCATGAGCCAGGGGCAAACATCGGTTGTCCCCCACAATATAAATACCCCTGACAACCACTTTGAGGAGGTCTCTCTGGGCCCTGGAGGTCTCTGGACTGGGCAAAACCTCTGAGTGGGTGGTGAAGGGAGCCAGGGAGGTCTATGAAGAAGAGGGTAGGAATATATCTGAATATTTCCTGAAAGACTGTGAGAGCTAGTGCATCACCAAACACGGGTAGTGAGAGAGCTGAGAGAATAAAATCACCAACACAGCTGCATCAATAGCATTCCCTATTCTCTGGCTTAGCTGTGGCCAGGCTAGGCAAGAGGTAGTGGAGAGAGTAAATCTCTAGCTTCACTTGATCAATAGCCTCCAGTCCTGACTATCAAGTAGTTATAGATAATAGAGTGATAGAGTCTCCAATCCCCGATCCTTGTCCTGTTTACCCTTTCCCTGATTATAGATAAAGAGAGTTTAACAAGTACCTTCCAGAGTGGTCTTTATATCACCACCCTTGGGGAAGGAGTCAATGCAGTCAGATATCAAACATAATCTAAGGCAAATCAATAGCCCTATATTAATCAATCCAACCCCAGGTTGGACCTGGAAAAGTTATCCATCTATCTAACCTCTAGAGGGTCCTCCCTGGGAAAATGTTAGAGAGAAAAGGGAAAATTATAACAACTGTCAAGGGTGATCAGAGTTGGTGTTCCTCCATCATCTGTAGCTGAGGAGAATACAGATAGACACATTCATATAATTATATTTCTATCTCCTTAGGACCCCTTTTGTTTATAACACTAGGCAATGGGGGTTAAGTGACTTGCCCAGGGTCACACAGCTAAGAAGTGTCCTGGTTCATATTTGAACACTGCACCACCTTTTGCTAGGCCTGGATCTTATTCCACTGAGCCACCCAGCTGCCTCCAACATTCACTATGGTTAAATAACAATCCAAATTTAGATTTTCTGTCTCCAAAGTCAATGCTTTCCACACTATATGGTAGCTACTTTCTCATATGGAGTTGAGTCTATAAAAGCTGTTAATTTACACATTCCCCAAAAATTTCAAATTTTTAACAACAAGCAATACTTTTGAATAAACTTTCTCAGTGATAAATTCTGCATCTGTAAAGTTACACAAGTAAGGAGAGTTGCAAAGGGTGCTTTGGAAACCCAATGAGCTTCATGCCACTTACCCTCAAATTTAGAATGAATCTTGTATGCCAAATGTTGATTTAGATGAAGCATATGGAATAACATTTATTTTGGAAAATAAATGTGAGCCAGTCAGATGCTTTAGAGAGTGAGGCCTAGAGATGAGGGGTCCTGGGTTCAAATCTGGACTCAGACACTTCCTGTGTCACCTTGGGCAAGTCACTTAATCCCCACTCTCTAGCCCTTACTGCTCTTCTGCCTTGTAACCAGTACACAATATTTATTTGAAGATGGAAAGTAAGAGCTTTTGTTTTGTTTTGTTTTTTAATGGTTTCTCTTAATGAGCAAGCTATGGTTTTGACTCACTACCTTCTGGTATTTGCATGTCTTATTGTATGTCATTGATATTCTGGGAATCAAATTACTTTGTTGGGCATGTCAGAAGAGGTAAGTAAGCAAGAATTTCAGAAATCATGGGAGAAGAAACATGAACATTCATAATTTCTCATGCCAAAAATACTTCTATTTGTCTCCACTTAATCAAATGCAAATTAATAATACAGGTTTAAAAATCACTTTGCAAATATTATCTCATCTAAGCCTCACAACATCTAGGTGCTATTATTATCCCTATTTTTCAAATGTGGAAATCAAGGCAGATAGAGTTCAAGGGGTTTGTCCAGAGTCATGCTGCTAGTACAGTGATGGGCAACCTTTTGAGCTTGGTGTGTCAAAATTCGCCAAAAAACTGAGCATAACTCAGGTGGTGTGTCACTTTGAAGAAAAAAACATACTTTCATGGTATTTATAGTTTAAATAACAAAAATGTAAAACTGTAAAAAATAACTATTTAATAAGCCAAAATAGGTAAATTAATATAGGTAGAATTGTTATCTATAGTGCACAGAGTGTCTACACTATACTACAGCAAATGTTTCATCCATGGCATGTGGCCCTATACTTCTCTGTATGTGGCCACATGAGGCAGTGTGTCATTGTAAATGGTGTGCTTCTCCTCCTTCAGATTATACACTACTTTGAGAAAACAGAAAGGGGAGTAAGTAAAAACATACACAACACTGATCTCATCTGACAATGATATTCTGTCTTATTAACCTTAACTTTTGTTTTATATATATATATATGTATATTCTTTTTTTTCCTTCAAAGACCTTATCTACCAGCTGTGTGCCACTGGGCAAGTCACTTGCCCTTTTTGGTCTTAGTTTTGTAAAATGGGAGTAATAATAGCAACTACCTCTTAGGGTTGTGAGATATGATAATAAAATGATTTTGCAACCATTAAAACTCTATATAAAGGCCAATTATTATAAACTTTTATTGTCATTAAGTTTATATTTTATTATTTGTTTCTGCTTATTTCCATTTATCTAAATCTTCCCATTTTTCTCCAAATTCTTCATATTTACATAGCTATAATCTCTTACAAGACAATCATTTGTCATTTTCATTCATATAAAAGACCTTTAAAATTTTTTTAATCTTAATTATCCAAATAATGGATACTACATTTTTCCAGTTATCTGAGTGTTGTTGTGAACATTTTGGAATATATTGGATCTTTTATTTTTATTTCCTTGGGATATATGCTCAATAGTTGTATCACTGGATTAAAGGCTATGGATAGTTTAGTCATTTTCCTATATATTTGCAAATGTATATTTGAAAGGATCGGTTTAATTCTCAGCTCTGCTATCCAGGTATTGACATGTTTGTCTTATCACAAACCATCTGACACTGACTCTTTCTGTTTTCTTTTGAGGATTTAATGTAGAGGGTGATCTATGGACTCTTTCAATGTCTATTTTGTCCTCTTGTTCAAGAATATCAGGGCAGTTTTCTTGGATGATTTCTTGTAATATAATGTCAAGGCTTCTATTTCTTTCCAGGTTTTCAGGTAGACCAATGATTCTCAAATTGTCTCTCATAGATCTGTTTTCTAGGCCAATTGTCTTTCCAATGAGATATTTCGTATCTCCTTCTATTTTGTCATTCTTTTGACTTTGCTTTATTAATTCTTGCTGTCTTGTGAGATCATTAGCTCCTACTTGCCCATTTCTAGTTTTTTAAAGACTTGTTTTCAGCTATGATCTTTTGATTTTCCTCTTTGGTTTTGTCTATCCTTCTTTTCATGGCTTCCAGCAGGTCAATTCTGGTCTCCAATTTGCTTATTACTTCATGTGATTTCTGTGCTTCTTTTTTCCAAGTGGGAGATTATGTTTTTTAAATTGTTATTTCCTTTTTGAATTACTTTCATTTCTTTCCCCCACTTTTCTTTCCATTTTTCTTACTTGGTTCTTGAACTCCTCTTTGAATGCCTGTAGAGCTAATGACAAAATTCCATTTTTTTGGAAAGTGTTTGCTTGTGTGTCACTCTCTGCTGTCACTTCTGTACTCTGCTCTTTTTCTCCATAGAAGTTTTCCAGTGTCAAAGCCTTTTTCTGTTGTATCTTATTTCTTTTGGTACTTGAGGTTTTTAGTTCCTGTATGTTGGTAGCCATTATGGTGTTAGTTTTTTCTCTATATTATTATCTTCTCTTCCCAGCCAGAAGTCTGAGTGAGGAGGGCAGGCAGCTCTTCCTGTAGGGAGCTACAAAGTGTTTTGCCCTGAGGTATTTTTCCATTTCCTGTCTCCACCTCATCTGCTGTGGGCAGCCTGTCTGTGTCCTATCTCAGTGCCCAGGCTACAAGCTCCTCAGCCTTGGGTCCCAAGTCTTGCTGCCAAAGCCTTGCACTGCCCTAATGGGTAAGTCTGTGATGCTCTCAGTCAGGCCCCAAGAATTTATAGATTGCCCCAGTCATCCCCCTGGCTCTGGTGGGGTAGGTTTTGTGGGGGAGGGGTGATCAGCTTGCACTTTGGTAGGTATAATTTTATCCCTTTATAGCACGGAAATGCCCAAACCCTGCCTACCTTCAAGACTGACCTCTGTGACAGAGCTCCCTTCCCTTGTCTAATTTCAATTTTTGTCCTTTTGAGACACTTTATATCTGTTGGTTGTGAGGAGAAGGAGCCCCTTCCTTCAACTCTACTGCTATCTTAGCCTGGAAGTCCTTTTTCTGTTTTCTGTCATCTTTTCCAACTTATAGAGAATGGGGAAAAATCTGAGTTGTTTCAATTTGCATTTCTCTTACTATTTGTTTTCATACTTTCATTTATATTTTGGAGTTCTGTTGATAACGGTTCAATACATTTGACTGTGTATATTTTGGGGAATAGCTCTTGATTTCATTCTTTTCTACCAAGGCTCTCTCTCTGTCTCCATCTTCTCTCTGTCTGTCTCTGCATTGTCTTCTTTTTGTCTCTCTTTCCTCTCTGTCTCTGTCTCTGTCTCTCTGTCTTTCTCTCTCTTGGTCTCTGTCTCTTCTTCTCTCTGTTTCTCTTTTTGTTCTCTCCCTCCCTCCCTCCCTCCCTCTCTCTCTCTCTCTCTCTCTCTCTCTCTCTCTATTTCTCTCTCTCTCTCTCTCTCTCTCTCTTTCTTTCTTTCT
>NC_058130.1:557862525-557934479 GCF_016433145.1 Gracilinanus agilis | reverse complement strand
TATATATATATATATATATAATATACATACATATATAACACAATAATAATATCATATTATTATATGACACATATATAACATATATGTCATATTTATTATGACATTTATAACATATGTTATACATATAATCAGACACATATTTCCCATGTTGCAATTGGCTCTTCTTAGTCTGTCTTAATTTGAGTTGAGACAAAGTTTTTAAATTTTTATACAATAAAAATGATCTGTTATCATTAATGTTCCTCTCTATTAACTACTTAATTAAGAAATATCCCCTTAGTGATAGTAGTAAAAGGAACCTAATCTCAAGCTTTACAAATTTTTCTATTACATATATATGTATATATATACATATATATGTTTATATTCAGTCAAAAACATTTTTAAAATTTTTGTGATATTTGGCATGAGTTGTTGATCTACAATGAATTTCTACCTAAATGCTTTCTACTTTTCCAGCAATTCTTTTTTTTTTAAATCCTTAACTTCTGTGTATTGGCTCCTAGGTGGAAGCGTGGTAAGGGTGGGCAATGGGGGTCAAGTTACTTGCCCAGGGTCACACAGCTGGGAAGTGTCTGAGACCGGATTTGAACCTAGGACCTCCCTTCTCTAGGCCTGGCTCTCAATCCACTGAGCTACCCAGCTGCCCCTTTTCCAGCAATTGTTATATAAAAGGTATTTTTCATGTAATAATTTATATTCTTGAGTTTATAAAAAATTGGGCTACTGTTTTTTATTGCTTCTAACTTTTTGCTTAATTAGTCTTGTCTAGATTTCTAATATTTTAACCACTAGAAAATATTTTCAATGACTTTGGCCTTACAATACAATTTCAAGTTTAATAATGCTATGTCCACTTCATTAACATTTTATTCTTATTTTCTGGAAGTTCTAGATTTTTTTTCCTGCTAAATGTATTTTGTTATTTATTAGTGTAGCCCTATCTGCAATTTAAATGATGTAGTATCACCATTTGAAAAGTAGTGGTAGCCTCTCCAAACTTTCAATTATAAATGTAAAGTCTTTTGAGTCATATTTACTAAAAAATCTTAAGATCTTGATAGATTATTGCCCAGATATTTTGAACATTTTATTATTTTGGATGGAATCACCATTAATTCTTTTTAGCATTATAGACTACACTGTTTTTTTATAAATATGATGGTTTTTAAGAATTTATTTTATATACTGCTAACTTAATCCAACCATTAATCATCTCAATTTGTTTTGGACTAGTCTCTATGTTTTTTTAAAAGAATACATTACATTTTCTGAAAAGAGAGATAATTTTGTCTCTTTTTTGTTGATTTCCTTAGCTTTAATTTTAAACTTTTATTTTGAGATTAAGCATTTTTTCATTTTATACTTAGTTTGATTCCCTATTTTTTCTATTTATTTGATATACTTTAAGTGTTCTAAATATTCTTCTAATGACTCTTTTAGGTATATTTTAAATTTTGATATGTTTTCTCATTGGTATCATTATCCTTAGCATAACTAGTTATTTTTTATCTGATTTATTCATTGACCTACTATTTATTCAAAATGTCATTACTCAATTATCATTTGTATTTTGGCTCATATTTTTTTAATCATTAATATTTTATTGTTATGGCCCACAAAGGAAACATTTGTATTTTTTAAACTTTTTTAATAATTTCTTTAGATGCTGGCACATGATTAATATTTGATATTGTGCCAGTGATAAATAAGTGTAATTTTCCTTTTTTTGTCTTTATTCAGAAGTCAAATATGTCCCCCCCCACCAAGAAATCCATGTGTTTCTAGTGTTTCCATCTTATTTGTTTATTTTTATTTACCCATATCTGAAAGAAGATAATAAAAATCCTTCTGTTGTTGTAATATTATCAATATCTTTAAAAAAGTCACAATTTTTGTTTTAGGAATTTTTGCATAGGCTGTCCCCCATGTATGCTATCTCCTGACCTTTGCCTCCTAGAAGTCCTTGATTACTTCAAGACTCAGTCTCAATGGAATATTCTACATGGAGCTTTTCAGAATCTGTTTGTCTACTGTTGCCCTGAAGACAGTCATTTTCTACTTCAAATTTCTTTCTCTTCATTGTATACATATATATGTATATTTGCATATGGCTGTGTTGCTTTCCTTGGTTCTTAAAGGAAGGACTTCTTTCTTTTGCCTAATATACTAGATTTGTAGTTCAGTACTTTGCACATAGTAAGGTCTTTAAAAAAATGCTTGTCTTATTGTCATACTGCAAGCAATATGTGTCTTATTTCACAATATTTGACCAACAGGGAAATATGTATTATATGATAATACATGTACAACCTATACCATATTAGTTGTCTTCTTGGGGCAGTGGGAAGGAGGGAAAAGAGGGAATAAGAAAGATTTTTGAACAGAGCTAATGTGAGTATTTCTCTTGGATAAGTGGGTAAGTACATTTTCTGATTCATTTAATATTTATAACAAATCTTATATATTATATTATTGTTATGTTACATATTATGTTATATATATATGGTAAAAGAATGCTTGTCAGTCGTTTTGTTCATTCTACTCCTTTATTTTTATTCTATATGTGTCTTCTATGTTTTCAATGTGTTTTTTATACTTAGTTATTGTTGGGCATATTTTGTTGATTCTTTTCCTTTTTTCACTATATTTCCTTTTTTTATTGTATAATTTAATCCACTCAAATTTAGTTTTCTATCTGTAGAGTTTTTCTTTCTATCATTAAATGTACACACATATGTTTGTATCTTTACGTCTCAACATTTTTCTTATACTTTAAGTAAATACTTAATTTTTGTGGTTTGTTTTGCTTATACTAATATCAACTTGATTTCATCCTTCTCAAATCCTTTTTTCTCTCTTATTTTACCATGCCCAATCCCAAGTTTCTTAAATTAAAAAAAAAACACCTTATTTTCAATCTTAAAATAAATACTGTGTTCCAAGGAAAAATAAAGGTTAAGGACTAGGCAATGGGATTAAGTGACTTGTTCATGAGCACACATCTAGGAAGTATCTGATATCAGATTTGAAACCAGGACCTTCTGTCAAGGCTCAATATACTGAGCTGCCTAGCTGGTCCCCCGAAGTTACTTTTCATTATCATTCTCTCTCTGTGTCTGTCTCACTGTTTCTTGCTCTAAATCTATCACATAATATGATTTCTACTTCTGGAAACAAAGTTTTAGAAAAAAGTGTGCATCATCACTGAAGGACATCATCATTGTGATGCTTGTCTCAAAGAGATATTATTGCATTTACTTCAATTTGATAACATGATTTATGTACAAACCCACTTATGATACTTGGACCCTAGCTATATAAAAAGATTCCATAGCTCATATTTTATGAGTCTTTTAGGTTTCCTCACAAACACTCTGGGAGGCAAATAATCAAGTACTATTATTTCCATTTTGCTGATGAGGAAATGGGGTCTCAGAGAGGTTAATTGATTTACCCAAGGTCACATAGACAGCAGAGGTCTATAGCAGAGCCTGTCTTCTTTTTCGAGGTCTAGAGTACTTTCTCAACTTAGACCTTACCAATGATGCCAAAATCTGACAAGCCGGCTGCAGTTTTAGTGTGTATGATAATCTTGACTGATGGAGGCAGGTAAGAGTTTTGAACGCTGGTACCCTCTGAGCTTTCTGAGAACAATCAGTCCTTTCATACCATCAGTTAGAAATGACTTTTCATTTCCTTCCTACCAAGATCTTCATGGACCGAGGAGTTTCAGAAGTTAAATGTTCCTTATCCAGTCATCATCCTCATCATCTAGACCCTTTGGCTAAATGTTTGCTTTTGCCAAAGCCACAGCTGTATCTCCATCTTCTGAATCAGAATCACCACTGAACTCGAATTCCTTCCTTCTGCCTGGGGACACAGAGGCACAGATTGTTTTGGCAAAGGTTTGCTAAACACAATTGGTACCATTGAGTAAAGACTTCGAAGTTAGTGTTGGCTGGGTAACAGCTCTTTTTTATCCCCCTAATTTATTTAGTATCCAAGGAACAAAGTCTGGTCCCGGTTACTGCAGTCCTTGGATAGCAGAGTCTGAACTTTGGGGAAAAGCAGGCTAGGGGCTGCCCCTAGAATAGTCTAGACTCCAGATATATCATCTATGAGAATGTTTCTTGATTGTTGATGGCTAAAATGAACACAGAAACCAAAATATTTCTAATGAGCTAGGATAAGAGCAGATCTCTAGTTAATAATTATGGCTCACATGTATATAGATTTTAAGGATTGTAAAGCACTTTGCAGACATAATGAGGCAGTTGTTCAGTTGACCTTATTCCACATAGATTATTTCATTACTTACTTGTGATTTGTGTATGTAGGGATCCATAAGGTCTATTTGCCCCAAATTGCCAGCCTGCATTACAGAATTACAGATTAATTTCTTTGCCTTAATCTTTGCTTTTAATGGGAGTAGAGATGGGAGAAAAGGTACATAGATCTCCTTTGTGTCTATCTAATTACCCTATAAAAAACTACCCCCAAATAAATTCTGAAAATTGAACATAGAAAAGCATTTTTGGGACAAAATAACTTAAAAGACCAGCACATTAGATCTATTGGACCAGAAAGGAATTGGAGGGCAAAGCAGCGCATTATTATTTTGGTGATGGGGAAGACTAAAGCATATACTCAGAAGACAACAAAATGAGTACTACTGCATTCAAAGCTTCCAAAAATATGAATTGTTCTCAGGTCCAAAAAGAATTAGTGGAGGAACTCAAAAAAGATTTTAAAAATCAAATAAGAGAGATAGAAAAAATTGGGAAAAATAAATGGAAGTGATACAAGAAATAATGAAAAAGTGTCAAAACATTGGTAAAGGAGGCACAGAAATTGTAAGAAAATAATATCTTATAAAAACAAAGTAAGCTAACTGGTAAAAGAGGCACAGAAATACACTAAAGAGAACTTCATCAAAGTCCAAATTAGCCAAATGGAAAAAAGATATACAAAAATGCACCTAAGAGAAGAACTTCTTAAAAGGCAGTCTTGCCTTTTAAGAGGTATAAAAATTCCCTGAGGAAAAGAAGTCCTTGCAAAGTAGAATTGACCAAATGGAAAAAGGAGGAATAAAGGCTCACTCAAAAAATCATGGATTACCAATTAGAATTGGGCAAGTGAAAGCTGAGGGCTCCATGGGACATCAAGAAACAATCAAAGTCAAAAGAATGAAAAAATGGATGAAAATTTGAAATATCTCAATGGAAAAACCACTGACCTAAAAAATAAAGCCAGGGGAGATAATCTAAGAATTATTGGATTACCTGAAAGCCATAATAAAAGAGAGGTTCTATATCTTTTTTCAAGAAATGATCAAAGGAAACTGCCCTGATATTCTAGATCCAGAGGATAAAATATTGAGATAATTCACCAATCACCTTCTGAAAGAGATCCCAAAAAGATATTTCCTAGGAATGTCATAACCAAATTTCAGAACTTCCAGGTCAAGGAGAAAATATTGAAAGTAACCATAGGAAACAATTCAATTATTGTGGAGCCTCATTCAGGTAACACAAGATTTAGAAGCTTCTACATTAAAGGATCAGAGACCCTGGGATGATATGCCAGAGAACAAAGCAGTTAGGACTTGAGCCAAGAATTACTTACCCAGAAGAACCAAGCATAATGCTTTAGAGGAAAAGGGAAGATTTAATAAAATATATGACTTTCAAACATTACTGATGAAAAGACGTGAGTTGAATGGAAAATTTGACTTTCAAATACAAGACTCAAGAGAACCATAAAAAAGTAAGCAAGGAAAGGGAAATAAAAAGATATTAAGTTAAACTGTTTACATACCTTTGTGGGAGGATGATTCTTGTAACTCCTTAGAGCTTTATCCTTATTATGGCAGTTAGAAAAAATATACATAGACAGAGGGCAAGGCTGTGAATTGAATAAAATGGAATGATATCTAAAAAAAATCATAAGAAAGTGGAATGAATTGGGAGAAGGGGGAAGAGATAAATAAAATGGTGTAAATTATCTCACATAAAAGAACCATGGAAGGGTTTTTATAGTAGAAGGGGAAATGAGGAAGGTAGTAAGGGTAGTACATGCACGTAATCCTCATTGGAATTGGCTCAATGAGGGAAGAACATACACAGTATAGAAATCTATCTTGCCTTACAGGAAAGTAAAAGGGGAAGGGGATAATAGAAGGAGATGGGACTGATAGAAAAGAGGGCAAATTGGGGGTGCAGTGGTCAGAAACTAAACAGGAGAAAATAGGATGGAGAGTAATACATAATAATAATTATGGTGAAAAAAATTTACAAGAATCTAATGAAAGCCTCATATCTCAAATACACAAAAATGTGTCAAATGTAAAAGAATACAAATAATTTGCCAATTGATAAATGGTCAAGGGATATGAACAGACAATTCTCAAAGTAATTACAGATCTCTATGTTGATATAAAATGTTCTAACTCACTATTAATTAGAGAAATGCAAATTAAAAGAACTCTGAGGTACCATCCCATTCCTCTTAGATTGACTATTAAGACAGAAAAAGGAAAATGAAGAAAAATTTGGAGGGGTTGTGGGAAAATTGAGATATTAATGTACTCTTGGGAGAATTGTTAATTGATTCAACAATTTTGGAGAGCAATTTAACTTATGCCCAAAGGGCTATAAAAAAGTACATGCCCTTCAATGCAGCAATACCATTACTAAGTTTGTATTCCAAAGGAAAAAAAAAGTGTGTGTGTGTGTGGGGGGGGGGAGAGGATCTATATATGCAAAAAAAAACCAACATTTAAAGCAGCTCTTTTTGTCAGGACAAAGAATTGGAAAGTGGATAAGAAAATTATAGTATATGATTTTAATGTAATGCTATTCTGCTGTAAGAAATGACAAGAAGGAGGAGCTCAGAAAAACCTGAAAAGACTTACATGAGCTGAAGCAGAGTGAAGTAAGTAGAACCAGAACAACATTGCTCACAGTGACAGGAATATCAAACAATGAACAACTGTGAATTATAACTATTCTCAGCAGTACAATGATGTAGAACAGTGCCAAAGTGCTCATAATAAAAATGTTGTCTGCTTCCAGAGAAAGAACTGATGGAATCTGAATTTAGACCAAAGCAAACTGTTTTCATTTTCTTTCTTTTTTATTTTTCAATAAGAGGATTAATGTGAAAAAATGTTTTATATGATTGCATATATAAAATCTTTATCAAATTGCTTACCATTTCATTGGGGGATTGGGATAGGAGGAAGAGAATTCAAGATACAAAATTTTTTAAAAATGTTGGAAACTGTCTTTATTTGTAACTGGGGAAAAATAATCAAGAAAAAATGTAAAGGATCCCACAAAGGATCAAAACTCATTCAGCCTTGTCAGTCATTTCATCTTATAAAAGGAATTTATCCTTCTTTAAGAACAGGATTTTATAGACTCTACTTAGAGTTAGAAAGGTCTTTAATAATCTGACACCAACCTATTTTTCCAGGTTTATCATAATCTCCAATGAATTTTTGGATTCAACCTAATTTGTCTTCTTGCTATCCCTCAATCCACCACTCAACTAATCCTTTATTCTTTCTCTGCTCTTTATCTGACACAACATTCTATGTCTTTTCCTGCATTTACTTTGGCCCTGCCCATTCCTGGAATGCACTTACTTTTCACCTCAACTGTTCACTTTTACCTTTACCTAAGAATTCCAGTTTCCTTAAAATCTTAGCTCAAATATTCCTTCTATAGGAAGTCTTTCTTGGATTTCTTCTCTAGCTGCTATTAAGTACTTTCTACATTACATACATACACACACACATAGCTATATACTTATTTGTGTATATATATATATATATATACACACACACCTACACAGATAGATAGAAAAAGCTAGAATGACTGATGTATTGTATGTGACTTTACTCAATTTTCAATAGAGTTTCAGGTCCTTTGGATGTGTTACATCAGAAAATATTAAGTATAGATGATTGCAATATTTTTTGCTTACATGCTGATTTAATAATTTTCTTTGAAGCATAAATTTTCTTGCTATAATTTTAATGTTTATTTTTCTTGTAATTCTGCAAAAGGTTTTACCTTCCACGGTTACTCCCATAGAAATAACAATTTCTGCCAGTCATTCCTGGGATATTTCCAAGTATCCAAGCTGAGAAGACTTCTCACTCTTACTTAGATAACCATTATCTTCCAGGATATATCTGATTGTATACCAGCTGTAGGTTAATTCTGAGAACCCCAAAGTCATAAGTTTCTTTCTCTTTTAATAGAAGCTGATATCTAAAGATATGGAAAGTCTTGAATATGTGCCAAGGCTAAGTTGCCCCAATAACTAATCATGAGTGTGGCTAATATTTCTGATTTGTGTTTCCTAGCCAGTGAATACTCAAAAATACTGCATATGAACATAAGAATGATATGAATGACATGAATGATAGATTTGTGGTCTTAACTATACAAAAAAACTTGAAAAATGGGGAGCTATACTGGCAAAGAATGGCAGGACTTTTTATGTCGGAACAATCCAGCCTCAGATTTCATTATTGCTAAAGCCTTCCTTCATGCCTAGATGCTGTGTTTGTGTTACAGAATGCTAGTATGTGACTAGAAGCTACACAATAGGCCTGAAAGAACATAACTTTCATCTGGTGAAGGACAGTTTTCACATTCCCAGTATTCATTATTTGAGATCTGGTCAACTGTCATTCATCTTCTATGATATTTTTTCCCTTTTATAAGCCTCATCTGCAGATTCTTTTTTTTTACACTTACCTATTTCTTATGCAAACAATATTTACCACCTGACTTTATTTAGAGAGAACTAGTATTAAATGTTGTGGAATAGGCAGGGAAATCTGATCAATTCTCCAAACTTTTGATAATGAATCACAAGTGACCAGATCTCAAATAAAGTGTGAGTACTTGTAACTTCATCTTGCCAATTGTGGTACCCCTCATTCTTGTACGGATATATTTCTCCACCTCTTTTAGTTTTCATCTACTTCAATGTCTTAGCATCTATTAAAAAGCATAGTTGTTATCCATCCTCAGGTAGCCCAGCATTATTACTGTGGCTACTTCGTCCTTGGACTAAGAATCTTTTGGTCTTCAAGTTCCAGAATGAATCCTTGCCAAAACATAATAGCTCTCTCTACTTATTGTGCAGATTCAAAACTAGTCCTAAGGACCCTTCCCCTTTATTGTATGAGGATTTCTTCTACTAGAATGACTCTCCTGGCTAAATCTTGATCATTGTTTCATCACAGTGTTTCAAGATATTTCTAGCCTTCTGATTATTCCTGTAATATTACTATTACTTCAAGTGGTTACTGCCCCAATTTCACAAGACTCTTCAGGGAATTGCCGATTTTCATACTCTATCAGCAACAGGGCACGAAAATTGTCACCTTAGCCAAATTTACTAATTTGTTCAGTGCCCAATATTTCTGCCTATAAAATCTTAGTCTTTTGCCCCAGAAAGTTGGAAAATAGTATAATCAGAACCAGAGGATTTTAAGGGCATTGGAAAAGAAGCAAATAAACAATTATTCCAAAAATATCCTTGAAACTGTGTGATTTCTTTGGCAGAAGTAACTGAAATGGTTTTTAAAGTATGGAATCTTCATAGGTGAACTGGTATGGAGTTAAAAGAACTTTTAAATTATTTAGTTAAATAAAATTTTAAAACACGAATGTGAGTTGTTCTATCAGGAGAAGGGACTTTAAATAAGTCAATTTTAGTATAGGGGTTCTCTTAATTTGTGTGAGTATGTGTGTGTGTGTGTGTGTGTGTGTGTGTGTGTGTGTGTGTGTGTGTGTGATTGTTTNTGTGTGTGTGTGTGTGTGTGTGTGTGTGTGTGTGTGTGTGTGTGTGTGAGTGATTGTTTGATCGACCTCTGGCATTCTCGTGACCCCTTTACACCTTTTTTCAGAATATTTGTTTCCTAAGCTTATAACTAAGTGATATGCTAAATTTCAGTTAGAGATTATTAAAAATATTTCCTATTCCAAATTCATGGGCCCATTTGAACCACTCTGGACCCCAGATTAGGAAATCATGGCCTATAGGACAGTCTGCCTGACTTTTTCCATTTAATAGGTTATGGTAGCGGGGTAAGATGGCTGCAGAGGAAAAAGCAGCTGCTCAACCTCTCCTAACCAAAACATATAGGACTCCTCAAGGGGACATAAAAACAAATCCATAGGAACGAAGGGACCCCACAACTGGGCACAGCATTGAAGGTATGTGGGATCGGGGCATTTCTATGCTATAAGGGGGTGAAATAGCTCTACTAAAACGTGAGCTGAGCAACCCCCCCCCCAACACCACCTACAGTGCCAAATCCAGCGCACAAGATTTAGAGCAAATTTGGGGCATCCATTAAATCCTTGGCAGCTACCTGGGACCACCAGGGCCTTTCCTGAGAGCAGCAAGACTTAAGACCCCAAGAGGCTAAAGAACACACGGACTTTGTACACAGACCCTGAGCATAGGGGAGGTCACAGCTACAGATGTGGATTCTGAGTGCAGGCCTGGACCTTGAGTGGGGACCCAGTGCAGAGGGGTGTATAACTGTGGAAGCAGTGCCCTGAAATTGTTAAAGGAGCTTTGGGCAGAGGAACAAGCAAGAGAACCACCAGGAGGCTTGACCCTGAGAACAACTAGACCTGAGACCTCAGGAGCCCAAAGAGCGCAGACAGACCCTGACTGATGATAAAGCTGAGAAGGCACAAGGCTCATAATGGCAAGCCAGAGACAAGAACTTTAAGAGAGAAAGATAAAGAAGAAATCTTTAACACTTGACAACTTTTACACAGAAAAAATCCAGACAACAGAGCAAACAGCAGAGGAGAACAAACAAGTAATCATATCCAAACCTTCCCAAAAAATGAAAACTGGTCACAAACTATTGAAGAGTTCAAATCTGAGATTATGAGAAAGTTGGTAGAGAACTGGCAAGAAAATAACAGTTTAAAAGGCAGAATTTCACAATTAGAAAGTGAGGCTCAGAAATCAAATGAATTGATAAGCAAATTGAAGACCAGAAATGACCAGCTGGAAGCCTTGAAGAACCAAACAGACCAGATTCAAAAGGAAAACCAAAAGATGATAGCTGAAAAACTAGTCTCTAAAGGCTAGATTTGGGCAATTAGAAAAAGATGGCCCTAAATCAAAAGAATTGATAAGCAAATTGGAGACCAAAATCAAACAGCTGGAAAATAGGATAGACCAAATCGAAAAGGAAAATCAAAAGAATAAAGCAGAAAACCAGTCTCTAGAGACAAGAATTGGGCAAGTAGAAGCCAATGATCTCTCAAGACAACAAGAACAAATAAAGGAAAATCAAAACACTGATGAAATAGAAGGAAACATGAAATATCTCACTGAGAAATTGACAGATCAAGAAAACAGGTCTAGAAGAGAGAATTTGAGAATCATTGGTCTTCCTGAAAAAGTAGAAATTAAAAGAAATTTGGATTTCATACTAAAGGAAATTATTCAGCAAAATTGCCCTGAAGTTCTACAAGAGGGCAATATAGACATTGAATGGATCCATAGATCGCCCTCTACACTAAATCCTGAAAAGACAACCCCCAGGAATATAATAGCCAAATTCAAGAGCTTCCAAGTAAAAGAAAAAATTTTACAAGAAGCCAGAAAGAGACAATTGAGATATCAAGGAGCTTCAATGAGGATCACACAGAATCTAGCAGCGTCCACACTAAAAGACCACAAGGCTTGGAATATGATATTCAGAAAGGCAAGAGAACTAAAACCAAGGATCAACTACCCATCAAAACTAACTATATACTTCCAGGGGAAAGTTTGGGCATTCAACAAAATAGATGATTTCCAAGTATTTGCACAGAAAAGACCAGGACTAAATGGAAATTTCAATATCCAAACACAAAAACAAAGAGAAACATGAAAAGGTAAATAAGAAACAGAGGGGAAAGAAAGAAAACACTTATTTTAAAATCTGCCTCTTTAAGGGTTTTAAGATCTAATTATTTGTATTCCTATATGGAGAAATGTTATGTGTAATTCTCTGTAGTGAACTCTATTCACTATTATAGTATTCAGTATTATAGTAATTAGAAGAATTATTCACAGGGAGAGGTTGGAATACTAAATGGTCTTAAATGATAAGGGGGTGGGTGGGAAAGCAGGGGGAGAAGAGTAGAGAACACCAAGAGAAACTTGAATGAATAAGAAAAATAGGATATTCTCTTACACACAAAGAGGGCATGGGAAGGGGAGGGAATGAATACTATTATAAGAGAGGAAGAGAACATTAAGAGGTAATATTTAAACCTTACTCTCAGTGGAATTCCCCCCTGAGAGGCAAGAGTAGCTATATCCATTCAGATATAGAACTCTATCTAATCCTACTGAGAAAGTCAGAAGGGATAAACCAAGGGGAGCAGAGGAGTGGGGAGGTCAAAAAAAGGAGGGGAGGAGAAGGGAGAGGGAATTCATTAGACCTTAAAAATAAAAATAGGGGAATAACAAGGGAGGGGGTAGAAAGGATAGTAAATCAAGGGAGGGGACAAGGGTTACTGGTTTAAAACAAATCACTGGTTTACAAGGAAATAGCCTAAGAAGAAGGGGTAGAACTAAGAGAGGATACCAAAATGTTGGGGAATACACAACTGAAAATTATAACTCTGAATGTGAATGGGATGATTGATTATACTAAATTAAAAAGCTTTTGCACAAACAAAAACAATGCAACCAAAATCAGAAGGGAAACAACAAATTGGGAAAAAATCTTTATAACAAAAAACTCTGACAGGGGTCTAATTACTCAAATATACAAGGAGTTAAATCAATTGTATTAAAAAAAATCAACCCATTCCCCAATCGATAAATGGGCAAGGGACATGAATAGGCAATTTTCAGATAAAGAAATCAAAACTATCAATAAGCACATGAGAAAGTGCTCTAAATCTCTAATAATTAGAGAAATGCAAATTAAAACAACCCTGAGGTATCACCTCACACCTAGCAGATTGGCTAAATTATAGTAGGGGAGCATAATGAATGTTGGAGAGGATGTGGCCAAAATGGGATATTAATGCATTCCTGGTGGAGTTGTGGACTGATCCAACCATTCTGGACGGCAATTTGGAACTATGTTGAAAGGGCTATAAAAGATTGCCTGCCCTTTGATCCAGCCATACCATTGTAGGATCTGTACCCCTAAGATATCGTAGATAAACAGACTTGTACGAAAATATGTATAGCTGCTCTCTTTGTGGTGGCAAAAAACTGGAAAACAAGGGTATGCCCTTCTATTGGGGAATGGCTGAACAAACTATGGTATATGCTGGTGATGGAATATTATTGCACTAAAAGGAATAATAAACTGGAAGAATTCCATGTGAACTGGAAAGACCTCCAGGAATTGATGCAGAGAGAAAGGAGCAGAGCCAGAAGAACATTGTACACAGAGACCAATAGACTGTGGTAAAATAGAATGTAATGGACTTCTGTACTAGAAGCAATGCAATAATCCATAACAATTCTGAGGGACTTATGGAAAAGAACCCTACCCACATTCAGAGGAAGAACTACAGGAGAGGAAACACAGAAGGAAACAACTGCTTGAACCCATGGGTTGAGGCGGACATGATTTGGGATGTAGACCCCAAACTACCAGACCAATGCAACTATCAACAATTTGGAAATGTCTTGATTGATGACACATGTTAAAACCAGGGGAAATGTGCAGCGGCTATGGGGTGAAGCGGGGGAGAAAGTCAGGGGGTTGAAGTAAGAACATGAATCATGTAACCATGATAACTTTTCTAAAAAATTATTTTAAAAATAGGTTATGGTAGCTCATATCTTCCACTAATAATAAAGAACTTTCTTGCCTTTGTCATAGAAAGCACATTTGTCACAGACAGACCCTTCAGCTATGTCCCTATAATACCCCAAATATAACTCCACCATTTCCAAATAGCTGCATATTGAGGGTAGAGTGCAGATCTCAGAAAGTTTGCATTTTCATCCCATTTAAAAAAAAACTCTATCTTACAACATAATGAAGTCTGAATTATTGCTCTGCCATGTAATACTATTTGTCATGCATGTTTCTCACTTGATATCCCCTTGTTCACAAGCATTTTCCATATCGGTGGATTTTACAGAAAGGTCAAACATCTGCAAAGCCAGTTTCTTATGTCACTGTTATAAAATACAAATATAAATATATAAATACTCATATTTGTATATTTTATATATATTATATTATTTAATATATAACATATTAAAATACAAATATAAAAATGTTAAACAACAAAAAATAAAAATAAAAAAATATGAAAATACTTCTTACTACCCCATGATCTTGACTCAAGGGAGATCCAAAGATTTCCTATTTATGCCTTCACTCCTTTAATCTTTGCCTTCCACACTGCTCTTATCTCTTTCAGCATGGATTTCTAAACTATCTCAATCTGGCTTTGTGTAATTCTGTGCCCACAAAGACTTATGAGCTGTTTATAGTGCTGACCAAGGAGACATCAAATAAGTACAATGGGAACCACTGTGTGCAAATTACATTCCAATTTTGTTTCAAGTTTCAGCCTCACAAATCTTATGTGGACTTGGCCAGCCCCCTCCCACAGCAAGTGAATGAAACTGCACACATATGTAACATGAGTGGAACAGGGTCCACCTGTTGCCAAGCAGACGTTCCAAAAATAATTCCTCAACTCTCAGAAGGCAAAAATGATCAATTGAGGTGACATTTCAATTAAATTTAGCTTAAAAAACCTCTTAAATCTAGATGTAAAAATTAAATATCACAGGAAACCTCATGTTTTGCTACACATAAGGATTATAATAATTTCCAAAAACAATATAAGTAACCTGCTCAATTTACCCTTTGATTTACTATCTCTATTGAATATTTTTCATATTAAAAGGGAGACCAAATTCTCCTCCATCTCAGCTTCATCTCATGCAGTCTAAGCACATAGAAATTAATGTCATTGCTGCTTTTCTTGGGGTTTAAAAAAGGTCAGTCTGCAGCTGTTGAAGGAGTCAAGACTTTTCGGGGATCTCTCTCTGTCTCAGTCTCCCACTCTCCTTCCATTCCTCCATTCTCCCCTCCCTGCCAGGAGCTCAGACTCAATTGGTCTTATATGAGAAGAGCTCTAGCTCTTAGCTGTTATTAGTTACTTACAGTATAATGCCTGTTTCTCAGAAATGTGTCAGATCTCTGCCCTAGTATTAAATGTAACACATCAAAGCAGTTTCAAGTGTCATACATTTCTTTTATTTTAATCTAGATTTTTAAAATTTAATTTTTACATGTTGATATAGTTTTAATAGCCATTTTCTGACATTTTATGGCTTATGTTCTCTCCTTCCCTTTCCCTCTTCCCTGCTCACTAAGATGGCAAGTAATATGACAGAGATTGTATATGTTTTTGTATAACACATAGTTCACGTTTATCATATTATGAAGGAAGATATATATTCTTTACATTAGAGAAAAATTCATGGCCAAATAAAGTGAAGAATGATGTGTTTCAATCTGCATTCAGACTCCATTAATTCCTTCTATACCTATGGATACGCTTTTTGTGTGATGAGTGCCTTTGAGTTGTCCTAAATCCTTGCACTGTTGATAATAGTTGATCATCATACACTATTTCTGTTACTGTGTACAACATTCTCCTGATTCTGCTCATTTCACGTTGTATCACTTCATATAAATCTTTCCAGTTTTTTTTGTAATCATCTCGTTTGTTATTTCTGATGGCACAACAGTATTCCATTAGAAGGTTATGCCACAACTTGTTTAGCCCTTCCCCAATTGATGGACTACCTTTTGGTTTCCTTTTCCTTGCCACCACAAAAAGAATTGCTATCAATATTTTTTTGTACAAGTAGGTCCTTTGCCTCTATCTTTGATCTCTTTGAGATATAGATCTAGTAGTGGTATTGCTGAGTCAAAGGGTATGCCCTTTTTTGTGGCCCTATGAGCATGGTTCCAAATTGCTCTCTGGAATGGTCATAACAGTTCATATAGCTTCACTTATTTTAGATTTCTTGAAACAACAACAACACTAGCTAGCATTTCTAATTTTAGTATTTTACTTCATTCAAATCAGAAAAGCCAGCAAATTTAGAGATAATAATATTTAACCTTCATATAGTGCTTTCTTTAGTTGACAAAACACTTTTCAAATATTGTCTCATTTGATCCTTATAACAAACCCGGGAAGTGGGGGCTATTATCCCCATTTTACATATTGGGAAAAGGACAGAGAGAGGTTGTCAATTGCTCAGGGGCACAAAGTTAGTAAGTTTTCTGAGGCTATATTTGAACTTAGATATTTTTGACTCCACAACTAATGCTCCTAGATGCCTAATTGAAAAAGATTACCAAGTTCTTTCTAGTGCCTACATTCCATTTTTCTTTTATAATTCATTTAAATGTAATTTCTTACCATATTAATGATTGTATACAGACCATTTTATTAACTTGTTTATGTTTAAGGGTCCTAGATTGAGAATTCAGATTTTTTTTTTTGCCATTTAATGTATCTTAAACACATCTTTCTGGGCCATAACATCCTCATTTGTGAATTAAGTAGGTTAAAGTAGAACACAGAAAGGTGCCTTTAGCTGTATATCTATGATTTTGTCTGCATATTCACCCAATGACTAAACAGTGAATTTCAGAACTGTTACTACCTGCTAAATCATAAATATTGCTCTAATAAGGACAGAGTCTGAACTGTAACATTTTGTTCTGAGTATCACATTTTATAAGCTAGAAAACATTCAGGAGAGAGTTCCCAGGAAAGGGGATAGAATTTGTATTATTTCAAGATTAATTGAAGAAATGAAAGATATTTCTTTTGGAGAATAAAAAGCTTATGGGGTTATGATAACTGTTTTCCAATATCTGAAGGGCTGTCACATGGGAGAAGGATTCAATTTGAGCCTCTTGGTATCCATGGGCAGAGCTAGTAACAACAGGTAGGAGTTTCAAGGAGATAAATGTAGACTAGACTAGAAAAAACTAACAGTAATTGCTATATAATAGTGGAAAAACAGGGGTCAGAGAGGAGATAGGTAGCTTCTGGAGTAATTGCTTTCCTCCTCATTAGATGTGTTTGTGACAAGAATGGACAAATATTTGTCAATTATGTTATAGAAGGAATTAATTTTCTATTATAATTTGGATTAGATGGCCATTGAGGTCTCTTTCTATCCCACAATTCTATGAATCTGTGAAAGGATTTGCATAGAATGTGACTATGAGAAGAAAGATTTTTAAGATGCTAAAATGCTGAGAGAGTGCATTTTAGGTACTGGAACAATCTTCACAAATATATAAAGAAGGGAGATAAAATTATAAGTTCAAGAAACAGCTGGTTGACTGGTTTGACTCAAAACAAAATGTGAAGGGGAGTCCTATGAACTAAGTATGGGGACTTATTATAGAAATACAGAAGAAAAGATGGGAAGGGAAAGGAAGAAGTGAGAGGGGAAGAGAATGAAGGCATTCATGATCCTATACCTTGGCATAAATCCTTAATCAGTCCCCTATTACAGGTGTGATTTAGGGCAAATGACTATTTTTTTGGCCAGTTTCATTACCTGTAAAATTAGAGAGTGTACTATGTGACTTCTAATATCACTTTCTGCTCTATTTGATACTATGATCCATGTGTGTGTGACAGAAATGAGGTGGAGTAAAAAGCAAAATTGAACCTTGAGAAAATGAATACAGAATGGGGTAAAGATTTAGAGAGGTTTGGAAGTTATAGCACACTGGAAAAGAAACCTTAATGAAGAATGATTCCAATCTTCTTAGTAATGTTCAAGCTATGATTATTTCTCAAGAAAGATGGAAGTAGGGTAGAAGAGAGAAGAAGGAATTGTCCAATTGCTATTTCAAGGAAGATAGGGTCAATCACAAATAAGCAAAAAAATTATCATGTAGCACAATGGAGGCAAATAAGGTTAAATAACATTAATTGGTAGTGGAACTTGTCAACAGTTTCATGCTAGTAGAAGCAATGCTATGAAAAGGTGGATGTAAACACAAATGTGAAATGGTCCTCCAAGAACATTGTTGAGGACTTAAGCCCAGGATGAATTTAGGTTAATTTTGAGAACATCTAAGAATAAAACAATGGGATTTAAAAATATTAGATGAGCAAAGAGGATAATGAAAGATTGAAGACCAATATTTGGACTGAATGGGATGATAAAAACCAATAACAGAGACAATATAGAGTTGTTAAATTGATATTTCCCATCTCTTTTTTCTGCTGAGGAGAATGATCCTCTGGCTGGAAAAGAGAGAATAAACATGGATCATGGAAGTATGTTATCCAACAAAAAAAGGCAGATAAGAAAACTTGTTAGACCTTGATGCATTAGACCCTTATTTATAACTACATTTTATGACACTGATTATTGCTATTAGTGGTTTTTTAAAGATCATAAAGAGTATAAAATTGATGCTAAAGTACTAAGGAAGAGAATTTGGTCCTACTTAAATGAGAAGAAAACAGTGTCTGCATACTATAGACCAGTAATTTTTACTTTGGTTCCTGGAAAATTTATAGAACATATTCTCAAATGGATGGTTTGTTAACAGCTGGAAAAGGAAGCAGCCATCACAGACTCAGCAAGACCTTATCTAGTGCAGTTTATGCCAGACCAACCTCATTTCCTCTTTGATTTTGGCAGGATTCTTAGACTGTGTCAGAGAAATATTACAGATTTAAATAAGAAAAACACCATAGCTATTCTCAATACTCTGATTTTTTAATAACTTCATTTGTACTTTTGCCTCCTTGGATGTAAGGTAAATGGAAAAGGCTGATGGCAAGAGGAAGAGGCTGATATTAGGTGCATGGAGGGCAGCTAAGTAGTAGAGTGGATAGAGTGCTGGACCTGGAAACAACATAAAATTATTTAGAAGAAACCTGCTTGCATCAGAGATAGTTAAAATGAGAGACTGACGTGAAATGTAAAATTCCCCAGCTCAATCCAAAAGCTGGTGTGGCAGTCATGATTTTAGTGTCCCAATTTTGCCACAACCCCTCCAACATTTATCATATACCTTTGCTATCATATTGGCCAGTCTGATAGCTGTGAGCTGGTGCTTTAGAGTTGTTTTAAAACTGACATCTCTGTTAGCCCCAGCATCCCATTTTCTTCCACAAAATAGTGCAAAATAGTGTGAAATTTTTTCATTTTTATAAAAGTAGACCAACTTGTTGCTATTTATTTACAAGGAAACAATAGGAAATTTAAACACACATGAAAAAAGAATCATTTGGAATTCATTCGTGCATTTCTTTTCTTTTTTTGGATAGGAAGTTGAAAATAAAAATGAAGATATTTCAAGTTTTCACTTATACTTATTTAACTTTAAATGCTGGAGGCTTTAGAGAGTAGCTTGTTCTTCCTACATGAAAGACTTAACAGAGACAAAGAAAGAGTCAGTTGCTAGAGTACTGATTCTGGCTGAATCTCTAGTTAGAGATTTAATTTGTGTCCCATTCAATTCTGGAACAACTTTTTACTCGGGGAGAAATATAGCTTAAGTACCCACCTTGTATGTACTCTATTAATAGATTAGGTAGGAGCAATTGTTTCTCTTTTATTTTGAAAGAGGACCAATGGCAAGGGGTGATGTTTAGAACAGGAATTTTATTTAAGTGAGGTAGAGTTGCACAAAGTCTTTAGCCTTACTTTCTCTTTTAGAGTCAGCAAAGTCCAGGGACAAGACAAAAGACAAAGATGATTGGTGATGGCCCAGGATGCAGTGGATGCCTTGGGCATCTTTAATGTATGATTAAGTTCTAAGCAATTCACATTGCCTTCACCAGCTACCTTCATGGTCCTTGGAATAAATTATTCTCATCTGCCTATTCCTTTAGCAGAAATCTTCAAATGCTTGGGGTAGATAGCACCCTGGTTTAGCCTACCTCTTGATGTGGTTTTACTAGTGTGTGGCCACTATATATACCACTAGTTATAATAATAAAATAGAGAGCCAGTAACCATTGTTAGGGATGGAAGGGGAGAGAGAGAGAGAGTCTATGAGGTGAGACTCTCTTCTAGCTCTCCCCTCTTTCCAAATATACACTAATATACACTATGTCACCCCAAAACTCAGTGACCTGGATGGTCATGCCAACCCACAGGAGGTGGGGGCAAGGCTTCCCTATAAGATGAGGAATAGGGGACCCCAATCTGATTCTGAATGAGGGCAGGGTTCACACAAGCCTCCCCCGAGGTCAGTCAACTTCACAGAGGGTGGTCTGGCTCCAAGATGGAGGCAGACAGACCAAGCTGTGATTCCCTTCCCCCTCATCTCTCAGGCACTCTAAAACGCTATCTGACTAATGAATGGCTTTCATTAATATCAATATAGGGATTGGGGAAAGGGGTAAAGGGCAGAGGATTTTGGGGTGCCCTCTTCTCTATTTCTATGGGATCCTTCATTTGGGTGGGAACTTTTGGGATTCCCACTCCTAAGTGTCTCCCCTCACCCCTTCTCCTTCAGTTTCTATTTCTATCCTTTTCTATAATTATAAGTTAGACTGGAAAGGGTCTCTCAGCAAGGTTGGGTAATGGGGGAAGGAGCCTAAGATATGGCTCCCAAAATGGAGTCCAAACACTTAGCTTACTCAATTATTGAAGTCTTGCTGGGTAAAATGTGATGGAATGCCTTGGACCAGGGAATCAGGGTTTCAATGTCCAAAGAAAAATCTTCAGGAAGCCCTCAGGACTGAATTCGAGCCGAGAAGTCCTCCTCCTTCCTCCTCCATAGAATTACCCAGAATCCTCTCTGGTCTCAACCATCACCAACTGTCACCAACTGTCAGCCACTCCTCTGGCTCCTTATGTCCCATCCCCCTTGCACAAATCCCATTCTTACATGGTCCTGAGAGCCACAACTTAGAGATGGGTGAAAAGTAGACAACAAAGGTGAATGAGCAAAAGCAGGAGCAATAATTCAACTACTAAAGTATTTCATTAGAACAGTGTACATAAGTTAAGTGCTGAGGGAAATTCTGCAGGTAGGATTGTTCTCAGCTCCTATATACAAATGAGTTCAATGTCCCGTAGTACATAATTAAATTCCTTAAAAACTCCGGTGTCAAGGGTAGACAGGAATTTACCATCCATTCTGTCTGCCTTGGATTGTAGGCAGAAAAATTTATCCTGCTTGTATTCTGATTACAGTGTCAGAGGTTGTTTCACACATGGGCTATCTGATCTGTCTTTATCACTATTATTCAATGAACTTTAACCTGCCACTCTGTAAGTCTCACTAAGCTACTGATGCTTCTTACCTCTTTGGTTGACACTGTCATCGCCATGGCTGGTTTAAGGAAGTGCCATTGCTTTCTTAGAACAAATTCATTTTGATTAACATGGCTCATGGGTATTTCATCACATTCTCAAATCTGTCATTTGCCTCACAGTTTTGTCCCAACTGATCTGCAATGGTAGCTCTAAAACTAAATTTGTTCTCATTGGAAAGTCATAAGCGATCATTTGTAGCTAATTTAATGAATTCTATTCATCCCTTTCCTTGTCAGCCCCAGTCTGCAACATTATTATCATCTCTTGCTGAAGCTGGGGAAATACCCTACACCTATTTTTTCCATTTGCCTTTTATAAAGTACTGTTATATATAGCACCCAACTGCACAGATTTCTTAAATCTTTGATAACTTTTGATGTGATCCTACTAGTACTGGAGGGATAGCTCGCAAACTGGCAGCCTCTACTATCAAAGTCTTTGTTCCTCTTGCAAAATTAATTCAACCAAATTATTCATCTTGGCTGTGTTAGTTGACTGAAAAATCATTCAATTCACTGATCTGCTGAGGTCAGTATTAGTTATGGGAGTGATTAAAAAGCACTGATTTCTGACTTACTTTCCTTGCATAGATTCCTTTGATTTCCATGACTAGATTCTAAAAGTGGTTTCCATGCCAAAGCTACCCTTTTTATAGACTTAAATATTGGAGTAAAGATTAGATTAGGTAAACACCAGGAGGCATTTCTCCTCCAACATGTCTACAAAGATAGCCCTTTTCATGCCTGAAGGGGAAGTAAATTCAGGACTTAAAACAATCTTTTCCCAGAATTACTTGCCAGAAAATTACTTTAGAAAATCTTTAGAAGTTATAGTGGGAAGTTATTCTTTACTTTGCAAATACTGTTATGTTAATTTCCTCTATGGCATTTATGGGATATAATACAAGTATTGTATTTATACTGTATATATAATTCACTACAAGTCTTTCATTGCCTAGGTCTTTCACAGGTGGTTTCAGTTCAGAAACACTGGACTTTCAAACTGTTGGATTCTGTCTGGTTTTGGGGCCTCACTGTGGTATATTGTCCATAGAATGAGTAACCCATATGAAAATGAGAGGTGCAAGGAACCTTAGAAATAATGTAGTCCAACTCTTTCCTTTTATAAATGAGGAAGCAGAAATCTGTTTATAAATGAATGAGGAAATAGAGATAGTGTGGCTTGAAAAAGGTCAAACAGTAAATTGACCAATGAATGTAGACTAGAGGCTGTATTTTCTAATTTCCAGTCCTGGGCTCTTGCTACTATAATAAGCTGCCTATTGCCTATAATATCTACTTTGTGCCTAGGTAATTATTCAATACTTAAAATAACAAATGCTCTTGATCCAGAAAATTGCAAAGGGCAACACAAACCTTTACAGTCTGCCTCCTTTTGGTCTAACATTTC
This sequence comes from Gracilinanus agilis, assembly GCF_016433145.1. Classification (NCBI taxonomy): domain Eukaryota; kingdom Metazoa; phylum Chordata; class Mammalia; order Didelphimorphia; family Didelphidae; genus Gracilinanus; species Gracilinanus agilis. The sequence continues at coordinate 557,911,703 of NC_058130.1, read as the reverse complement.
ATACTTCCCTTTTTTCCTTTCATTGAGTATAATCAATTCCACTACTTTCCAACTTACACCCATTTCATCTAGTTCTTTCAGATAAGTACAAAGAAAACAAGTCTAATACTTCTTCCACATGAATGCTCAACAGATATTTACATGCAGAAGCCATGTCATCATCTAGCCTCTGTGTCCATCCCCTTTCTCTTTGCCTAGGCTAAAAATTCTTTATTTTTTCAACATGGTCCCTAATCTCCCCTGTTCTGGTTACCTTCCATTGAGTGTGCTCTAGTTTGTCATTTACTTCTGAAATGGTGATGCCTAGAACTACAGATATGTTTTATCTCAGGCAAAGGGCACTGGGCCTCTTACCTCTCTCAGTATGGATAATGTGACTTGACACATCATTTTGCTACATAATTTTTCTCCTTATTATTGAGACCCAGAATCCCAAATATAACTCATATAGGATTCCCAATAGCATTTGCATCAGAAGTCTTGGCCTAGAGGTTTTTATGTTTTCTTCTCTGGACTTACTGCCTCTTTTGACCCATTTTTCCATGATTCACTTCAGGTACCATTTCTCAAACATCTTCTTGACAGTTATCCTAGTAGCCTTTCTGAAAGGATTAGAAATCATGTCCAAGGGAGTTTTATCCTTTCTTCTCCAGAACTTTTGCCTTGGGTCATTGATAATCTGGTTAGCCTTCCTCTAATTTACTCCACAATCTCAGCCTAGCTTTGCTTTGTTCCCAAAACCTTTGGTCCATCTTCTTAATATCCTAACCAATAAACACATCCGTATCTTCTCTCCACCCTCTCTGGTTCTGCAATCAAATCGACTGTCCCATTATTAATGAAAGGATATTCAAATGTGATCCCTCTATAGCTCCACTCATTATTTTTGTTATATCATGCATTAAATTGGGGTCCCAACAAAATTGGGACATTAATGCATTGCTGGTAGAGTTGTGAATTGATCCAACCATTCTGAATGGCAATTTGGAATTATGTCCAAAGGTCTTTAAAAGACTGCCTCCCTTTGATCCAGCCATACCACTGCTGGGTTTATACCACAAAGAGATCATAAGGAAAAAGACTTGTACAAAAATATTTATAGCCACACTCTTTGTGGTGGCAAAAAATTGGAAAATGAGGGGATACCTTTCGATTGGGGAATGGCTGAACAATTTGTGGTATCTGTTGGTGATGTAATACTATTGTGCTAAAAGGAATAATGAACTGGAGGAATTCCATGTGAACTGGAAAGACCTCCAGGAATTAATGCAGAGTGAAAGGAGCAAATTAATGCAGAGTGAAAGGAGAAAAACCAGGAGAACATTGTACACAGAGACTGATACACTGTGGCACAATCCAATGTAATAGACTTTTCTACTAGCAGCAGGACAGTTCTGAGGGACTTATGAGAAAGAAAGCTATCCACATCCAGAGAAAGAACTATGGGAGAAGAAAAACAGAAGAAAAATAACTGCTTGATCACTTGGATCGATGGGGATATGATTGGGGATGTAGACTCTAAGCAATCACTCTAATGCAAATATTAATAATATGGAAATAGGTCTTGATCAATGACACATTAAAACCCAGTGGAATTGCTTGTTGGCTATGGGAAGGATTGGGAGGAGGTGAGGGAAAGAACATGAATCATGTAACCATGGAAAAGTATTCTAAATTAATTAATTAAATAAACATTAAAAGAATTGGGGCCCCAACCCGTATTTGTTGTTTTACTTTTAGAATGTATGCTCATTGAAGACAGGGTCTGATTTTTTTTTGTATGTATATCCCAAGTGATTATCACGGTACTTGACATAATAAAAGTTTAATAATCTCATTCTCTCCTTTCTCTCTCTCCCCCTCCTTCTTCTTTTCCTCCTCCCTTTTCTCTGTTTCTCTTTTTCTTTCTCCTTTCCTGCCTCTCTTTCTCTCATCCCTCCTTTTCTCCTTTTTCCCCTCAATCCCTCTCTCCATCCTTTTTCCCCTCTCTCCTTTCCCAATCCTAGTAGCCCCATGCATACATGCAAATTTAGTGATGCAGTTGAGAAGTGAGTATAGCAAATCATTCTGATTTTATATGAAACATCTTGTGGGGAATTTTTAATGAGATTATGTGAACCTGCTTCCAGATAATTGCTAAGGTCATCATAAAATGTGCAAGCCAATTTATTCTGGATGAAGGTCCTCTAAATACTCCATTTGTTAAAACAAAGCCCACAGAGGTGACCTAAAACACAATGCCAGGATGCCCCGAGGAGGCTGAGTTGGCATTCTACACAAAAGCAGAGCTATATGAGGCAAGGGTAAGGAAACTTAGGATCCCAGCCAGATCCACCAGTAGGTTCTCTGAGGTTTGGGATTCTGGGCCAAACATTGAGGAAATCAAGGCTGAGGTTTAGGTTGGATAGAGACCAATAAGTTCATAGTTTAGGATGGAAACAATATAGAACATGATAGTTTCACATGGTTTCCACCCCCAAACAAGGTGAGCCTTCAATCTGCAAACCTTCAGGAGCCAAGACAAAGAAACAACTACCCCAAATCTTCTTTGGCCCTTAGAACTCTCACAAGTCCAACAGGACACCTGCAAGAAGTCGAAAGAACAACATGGTATGTTGAGCGGGAAGGGCAACCCAAGCTGTTTCCTTCAGGATAATGTGGAGCTTGTGTCTCATTTTTATATTAGGATCCGATTTTAGCTAAGGGGAAGAAGATATCTATTATGGATACACAAGCACATATGTGCAACCAATGCACACGCATACACTTAACTTCTTTTCAGTTTCACTTCTGACTTGAGATGCTTCTGTCCCTGGTCTTTGTTTGTACTGTATCTCTGTATCTAGTCTTTGCCTTGCTACCTCACCATACCCTCCCCACCCTGTACTTTTAGGTACAGCTTAAAGGGCATTGGCTTTGGAGTCAGAGGACTGGAGTTCAAATCTACCTTACATGTATACTACCTATGTGACTTGCAAGGACAAATCATTTAACTTTATCCTTGTCTATAAAATGAGATAGATGTGCTACATGGTCTTTTGAAGTCTCTTTTAAGTTAATTCTATGATCCTCTGCTTTTATCTTCGCTTCTACCCATTCTCCAAATACAAGTGTCACTCCAAATCAAGTGTCACTGATGTTATGTGGTTTAATCGCACTGGCCAGGAATGAACTTCCTATATAATTTGCATTAGCATTTAGTTATAACCTCTCAACCAGCTCTTCTACAAGTGTAGCATGAAATATCTTTAAGTTGAATCTGCATTATTAACATTTTATCCATCACTATCTTAAGTCTAGACAATCAATGAAATAATAAATCAAGCTCAGTTTTGTAGCATTTGTCAATTACCAAGATACAAGTACTCACCGAAAATGTCACAGTTGGGTCTCTAGCACATCTTTTCTTGTACCCTCATCAGTCTCTACTTTGTATTTATTCAATTCAATTAAAATAATCTCTCTGGCCAATATATTCAGAGATAGAAAGATGGAGAGAAATGATATATTTTTTTGGCCAGAGAGAGTTACTATAATTTTAGAGTAAATTATGTTCAAGTTTTTTCTCTTTAAATTATAACCTCTGAGTACAGGAGCTATTTTATCCTCATGTATGTACACTCCCTAATCTCTAGTACAGTGCTCTATACATGAGAAAATGAGCAAATGTTTGCTGAATGAATGGTTAAACAAAAGAAATCTAAAATGCTTCACCCTTCATTAGGTGACAAAGAATCAGACTCAAAGGGAAGGCAGAAATACAAATTCTTTCACTGCAGACCCAGACATATGCAGACCTGAAGACAAAAAGCAGACATCTTGCCAAAGTAAAATAGGCAACTCTGGTGGGATCTTTGTGTTTCTAATTTTTTTTAATTCAACAGTCTGTTTCATGCTTCTCCCTCTAAGCACTTTGATGCCTCTTTAGTTTTAAGATGAGCTTTTAGTCAATCTTTGTTAACCTCAAGAACACTTTATGTTTCCATTTTGAGGCTTACATCCTTGTTATGGTACAGAACAGAAATCTTCAAGTTATAGCAATGAAAACAATGGTGTCTTCTGCAAGGGCAGTCCCTTAAATTAAAAGAAAGTGGCAATTTAGTACAGTTTGAGAGTTACAGGAGAGCTGATTCATCTAAAAAAACTTTCTTCCCTAGTGATATTTTAATGTATTTCACCCAATTATATGAAGAAATGATTTTTAACATTTGTTTTCTGACATTTTGTGGTTAAATTTCTCCCTCTCTCCATTCTCTTCCTCTTCCTTGAAAGGGTAAGTTATCTGATACGTGCTATCATGCAATACATATTTCTATATTTGTCATGTTGTGAAAGAAGACACAAACTGAAAATGCAAGAAAAATTGCACTCAGACTCCATCAATTGCTTCTATGGTAGTGAATATCCTTTTTCATCATACATTCCCTGGACTTGTCCTCGATCCTTGCATTGCTGATAATGGTTGTTATTCACAGTTGATCATTGCACAACATTGCAGTTAGTATATTCTCCTGGTTTTGCTCACTTTGCTTTGTATCACTTCATATATAGCTTTCTTTCAATTTTTTGTTGTAAATTAACCTCATCATTTCTTGCACGTGTTCACAGGTTCCTCTGAAGCCATTACTTACAGCATTTCTTATGTCATAATACTATTCCATTACTTCCATGTCATAATTTCTTTAGCTATTCCCCAATTGATGAGCACTCCCTTATTTTTCATATTTTTGCAATGGAAAAAATATTTTCCTTTCTTATTCTTATTTCTTTCTCTCCCCCTCTTTTTTTAACCCATTTTGATATGTAAACCTTGTAGTGGTCTTATTGAGTCAAAGAATATGGACAATTTAGTAACTTTGGGGCAACTGGTGGAAAAGGATACATTTAGGCTAAAATGAAATTAATTCCTTATAATTAGCATTATTCAAAGTAGAATGGGTTGGCTTGGGAGGTGGCCCTTCCCCTCTGCATCTTTATATTTCCCAAATGAAGGTTTTTAGTCAAAGGTTGAATAAATGGTTATTTTTTTCAGGAATATTGTATCAGAAATGAGGGACAGATTGAGATAGGCAATGTGGAAAGTCTTTTCCAGCTCTGATATTCTGTGATGTTTGATGGTAGAGGATAAGGTATGAGTGAATGGCCATAGCAGAGAGCTCTGGGGAAATCAGGGAGTACCAGCCCTGGCTCCAGGGGAATGGAAAGAGAATACTTGAGGAAAGGAGTGGTGTCAAATCAAGTGAAAAGGTTAGATTATATGATCTTTAGGCTCCTTTTCAACTACAAAATCTTAGTTTTGCCTGAAGCCACTCCAACCTTTCCTACTCTGTTTATTGTACTAGTAGTCATGTCTAACCAATGTCCTGGCTTTTCTTACACTACAGAATCATAATTATTGACCCGGGAGGAGCCTCAGAGATCAATAAATCAACCAACAAGCACTTAATAAGTCCCTAATATTTGCCAGGGACTGTGGAAGGTGCTGGGGAGTGCAAAGATTAAAGTCCCTGCCCTTAAGGAATTAATGTTCTATTAGGAGAAACAACATATACATGCAAGTGAAATACATGCAAAGTAATTTTTAGGCAAAGAAAAATGAATTATTACTATTTGGGAATATGAAGAAAGGCTTCTTAGTAAAGAAGTCAATTGAATGAAATCTTGAAGAATAACAGAAAAGGAAGGTGAAGGGAAAATGCATTCATAGCAGACTATCAGTGCAAATACATGGAGTGAGCTATAAGCCGTCATGTAAAGGAAGCTAAGGTAGTTTTACTGACCTACAAAAGGTAAAAATGGAATTTGTAATATTTGAAAGGGAGATTGGGATAAGTTTATAAGTTTTAAACACCAAACAGAGGAATTTATATTTGATAGGACAGGTAAAAGGGAATCACTGGAGATTATTGAGGTGAAGAGTGACATATGCTTTAGGAAAATCATTTTGGCAGCTGTATGGAACATGGACTGGAGAGAGGAAGCTTAAGGCAGAGAGATCAAGAAAGAGTATTTTTAAAAAATTATCTTTTGGGGGCAGCTGGGTAGCTCAGTGGATTGAGAGTCAGGCCTAGAGACGGGAGGTCCAAGGTTCAAACCCGGCCTCAGACACTTCCCAGCTGTGTGACCCTGGGCAAGTCACTTGACCCCCATTGCCCACCCTTACCACTCTCCAACCTATGAGCCAATACACAGAAGTTAAGGGTTTAAAAATGTAAAAAAAAATATCTTTTGTCTGAGAATCAATACTGCATATTGGTTCCAAGGCAGAAGATTAGTAAGGACTAGGTTATGAAAGTTAAGCGGCTTATCCAAGGTCACAAAACAAGGAAGAGTCTGAGGCTAGATTTAAACCCAGAACTTCTTGGTCCCTAGGTCTGATTCTAAATCCACCTAACTGCACCCCCACCCTATCAGCAACTATGGGTATTTTAATAGTGAAGGTCAGAGGTGATGATAGCCTGAAGTAGGCTGGCAGCTATGTGAATAGAGGAGTCAGATGAAAGAGATATTATGCAAGTAGAAATGAAAAGATTTCACATCTGTTTTCATATATAGAGTGAGTGAAAATGAGGAATAATAAATTTAACTTTCTATCAGGCTTCAAATATGTAAGTACACTTCATTATTCTTTTGATATTGCTTCTGATGTGGGTTGGTAGTGGTAAATGGTGTTTTAAAATTTTAGAAATGCTTTGAAATCCTTTTCCTTTAATGGTACTTTTAGATATCATGCTTTTTTATTTGTTTGCAGAAAGTAGACTCAAATTCTGTGTGCACTTCCAGTTGATAAGGTCTTGAAAGCCGGAAGGGAAGAGGGAGTACCTGAGTTATGTTTTGATTTTATTCCCTTTGATGAGAGCTCGAAAGGCTGAGAAAGGACATCTAACTACCCCAAACAGCTCTGAAAGTCCAATGAACAGGACAGGGAAGGAAATATCACAAAGGTGCACTGGGGATCTTTGCATTCCTTTCCTGTCCCTTCCCCTGCAATGTCCATGGGAGGAATACTCTGAGGGAGGGTGGTTAATTCCCAAGGGAATTACTCCAAACCCACAATAAATCTAGCAACTTGAAATCCCTGCTCTGGTTTTTTCATCACCCTGGCTATACTATCTATAACTTTCCTAAAAGAACACCTTCGTGCCTTAAGATGAAGGAGTCTGAGCAGCAATTCTTTGGGTGAGAACCAGCACTCTCCTACAATACTTGCTCTCCCATAGCACTTCCGCCTTGTTTTTTTCTTTAGTTACTAACACAGAAAATGATTGAGGGTAACACTGGTGGTAGTCATGAGCCTGGGTAACTGGAGAACTTGTGATTCTTTTAACAGAAAATGTTGCTGTTCAATCATTTTTCAGTTAAATCTGACTCCTTATGACTACTTAGGGTTTTCTCGGCAAAGATAGTGCAGTAGGCTGTCATTTCCTTCTCCAGCTCAGGTTATAGATGAGGAAACTGAGGCAAATAGGTTAAATGACTTTTCAAGGGTTATTACACAGCCAGTAAATGTTTGAAGGTGGATTTGAACTCAGGAAGACAAGTCTTCCTGACTTCAGTCCTGGCACGCCATCTGCTTCACCAACTAGCTACCTCTTAACAGAAATAGGGATGAGTGAGATGGTATAGGAGCACAGTATAGGCATAACGAATACTATTTTTGGATCTGCTGAGTTTGTTATGTCTATGGGACATCTATTTCAAAATTTCTAATGGTATCATTATCTAATCCAACCAAGATATTTTCTTCCTAAAGGTCCAAACAAGTGGCTTATCTGAGAGTCTCCAGTCATGAGGACAAGTCTTCTTTCCATTTTGGAGGTTCACTAAGAATAGCCTTAGATTAAAGAAAAGTCATGAGAAGTTTAGTGAAGTATAACTAAAAAAATATCTGTTTAACTGATTCAGAGTCACTGAAAGAGAAGTGACAGAAACAGGGCAAGGTCCAGTTGCAGGGTAAGAGATGATGTAAGGCAAAAACTGCAGTAGGACTTGTCTCACTCATTCCATGCCTGCATAACAATAGAAGAGGATGACTATTCTTATCTCCTCTCAGATCACAGCCCTCTGCCAATGGGAAACACAGAAATACAGTCAAGGAAATGGATGATTCCAACTATACAAATAATCAAGTTGGACTACATTCTTGCTTAGCTCAGTATATTTTCTCAAACTTAATTGCTGACATCATCTTCAGTCTATTTCCTTCCCCCACATCAAACTGCCAATTTAGTCTTGTTGGGGAGAAAGTAGGTGCCTGACAAAGCTCAGTAAATTCCACAGTTGTGTCTCTGGGGATGGTGCTGTCTGATTTCCCTGGAAACTGGAGAAAGTCCAAGGAATTCAGACAGCAGCAACTCCAAGATTGGCCCCAGAATCAGTAACCAAGAACTCATTCAGTAAAATCCCCCGCCCATTTCAGTGATCATGGATCAATCATTTGAAAGCTTAAGGAGGAGGCTAACCCCCAATATTCAAAGAGTCCAAGAAAGAAAATTAGGCTTGCCTGTCAAAATGGAGAACTTCCAGCTCAATTCTTAGTTTGCCTCCTGGCTCTAGGTCACAATGATGTCATTAGCATTCAAAGCAAAGAAACTGTAAAATAGTCCTTTTCTCTGTAAGTACAGTGGAATAAGCTGTATTGCTTATTGGAATTGCACTTGGAGCTGAAAGATCTCAGTTCAAAACCAGCCTCTTCCACTTACTGCCTATGTGACCCTATGTAAGTCATATCCTCCTTGGATTTCAATTTGCTTTTCTATAAAATGAGGCAATTTGACTAACTGATGTGATACCTATCTCCTATCTCCTATCTCCTATCTCCTATCTCCTATCTATCTATCTATCTATCTATCTATCTATCTATCTATCTATCTATCTATCTATCTGTCTATATTTCTCTTTCTCTCTCATTCTAGAATCGATGACCTTTTCATTTACTAGAAAATTTTCCCAGAAATACTCTTATTATATTCTGTATTGTAGTTGTTTAAGAGCACCACAACATGAGAGCAGTATATTCCCTGAAGCTTTATGTCCTCAGAAGAGACAGTGGTACATTCACAAATTCAGAGAAGGCAAGGTACTTGAGAGGCAATGTAGAATTATGGATTGATTACTGCACCTGGAGACAGGATGACCTGTGTTCCAACACTCTCTCAGACATTTATTTGATCTGTGACCCTTTTAATTCTCATTTTATCATTCTGAGCTGTGGTTTCTTCATCTGCAAAATGGGAAGGTGGGATATGGACTCCATGGCCTGTTTTTATCATCCTTCTAGATTTGAATCTTTGATCCTCATGTCTGCTGTGAGGGACATCCAAGTATTGATGTATGTAATCAGGGAGTAAAAAGGCATCATGAATGTTTGTAAGTATGGCTATTGTTGAATAAATTTAACATTTATTTTTAATTTTTTTAAACCCTTAACTTCTGTGTATTGGCTCATAGGTGGGAGAGTGGTAAGGGTGGGCAATGGGGGTCAAGTGACTTGCCCAGGGTCACACAGCTGGGAAATATCTGAGGCCGGATTTGAACATAGGACCTCCTGTCTCTAGGCCTGACTCTCAATCCACTGAGCTACCCAGCTGCCCCTAAATTTAATATTTTAAGAGATTAGAGGAAGACAGTAGGCCCTCTTCAGTGGAATTTTTCATATTTCTTTTTTAATTTATTAACAGGCAAAGGAACTCATTTTAAAATTCCTGTTGAGGTCCATAATGAAAACTTTAACTCTTGTAACATATTTCTCTACTGAATCAAGAAGATTTTTTATAGTTCCACTATACAACATGATCTAAAAGCCTCTACCTTTACATTATAGAACATTTCCAAAGTCTTTCTTCCTTTTATCCTTTCTCCCTGTCTACTGGGATTCCCTGTGATTCCCTTTGGCTTTATATATTTGATAATCTTTCTGAAGATCATCTGTGATGATCCTTAATTAAAGATATTGAGGAGTGGAAAAATGGGAAAGGAATAGGAGGTGACTCATGGGCAGCCAATTAACTTTGTGATTTTATTTTGCTATATTTATTTGGCTATGATACGTCATAGTCCTAAGAGGAAATTCTTATAGGAATAGGCTTGTGGTTGAGTTAATTATTAGTGTCTTCCTGCAAGGCATTGGGAGCAGTAACTTCCCATAATAGACTTAATTCCCAAGGCATATATTGGACTTACACTGGACTCAGGAAGTCTGAACCTTTTGAAGGGAATCTTTTGACTTCTGTTGTTATTGTTGCTTTTGTTTATTTTTTGTTCATTATTTTCATAATCCCTGCTTTCTTGATATGAGGGATTTTCTCAGACTCCCAGAGATCTTAGCATAAGCAAGCTGACTGCTTGATTACAATTTGAAAATTGAATTTCCTAGAAAACCTGAAGGCAGAGAGAGAATGCCTTCCTTGGTTTCTTAGTATTATCTCTATTTTGGGCACAGTTTTAAAAATATTGCCTTGGTAGGGAAATGGGTAAACAAATTAATGTATATGAATATAATAGAATATTGTTGGGATGAAGGAAATAATAAATACGAAAAATGTAGGGGAGTGTGGAAAGATACAGGAAATGATGTAATCTGTCTGGGGAAAAAACTATAAAATGACAACAAAGAAAATAAAATAAACCAAAAATTTGACACAATCCTTTTGTAAGGCAACTGTTCTCATCATGTAGTGGAATGTAATAGAATGGAATAGTCTCTCACATTAGATTTGGACCCCATACTTCTCACCTAAGAAAATACAAACCTATTATTTTCTGAACTTGCATACTTGACTTGATTACTGTAACCTGTCTTCATTCTATGAGGTTCAAATCCTCATACACAGACCACCATAAATCGATACCTCAGTTGGCCACTATACAAACTACTACTACTAAATATTTTAATCCAGAAGGAAATAAGAACTCCTTCACTGAAATATATATCTCTTAGCATGGCACTGACAACCAGGCTCAGAGCACGACATGCTGGCCTCATTCCCATACTCTTTCAAACCATTTTTTCATCCTTTTCTCTGTTGACAACTCACTCCTTTGCTGACTCCTCATTCTACGTGTTTATCAAATTAGAAGCTCCTGTCTGGTGATTTCTTGTTAAATACTTGTTATTATTATTAGGCAACTAGATTCGCCTGTTCCATCTCATTCCCAATTCTCTCCCTTCTAAATTTAAAGAACTATTTTATATTTTTGAAAATTCAGCTCAGATATGGTCCCTGGTGAATAAAAAAATTATAGAGGAAATTTTCTTTTCTTTCTCTTTTTTTTTAAACCCTTACCTTCCATCTTGGAGTCAATACTGTGTTTTGGCTTCAAGGTAGAAGAGTGGTAAGGGTAGGCAAAGGGGGTCAAGTGACTTGCCCAGGGTAACACAGCTAGAAAGTGTCTGAGGCCAGATTTGAACCTAGGACCTCCCATCTCTAGTCCTGGCTCTCAATCCACTGAGCTACCCAGCTGCCCCATAGAGGGAATTTTAAAAAAGAAACAGAAGAAACAAATGAGAATTCACATTTCCTTTACAAATTAAGCAACTCCTATTGATAGAGATCACAAGAATTAAAATTCTATATATTTTTAGACAAGAGAATATTACAGACACTTTTTCCCTTTATTAATTCTAATGAAGCAGAATACTTAAAAAACCTTGAATAACTATATTTAAGAGACAAATATTAAAGGATTTAAAAACCCCAATTTCAGGACTGCCAATTCTATTTTTAGATTCTTTCCCCCTAGAAAATAGCATTCATAATGTCCTCCGGCACAGGCTTAAAGAGAACTTGCATGAACTTTGACTGTAGAAGTTGGAAACAAAAATCTGAGTACTGGAGGGAAATGAACATAGTAAAGGAAGAGTCTAAATTCACATCAACTTCTCCTCTGATGACACAAGTTCTCTAATTAAAAAAAAAAATAGCATTTGTATGTATTTCTCATATTCCTGAACATCAGCACACCCTTAGAAGCTAACAGAAAACCTAGGCCATAAAAATTGAAAAAGTTCATATTTAACACAGCAAGAGCCTTTTTTGGGAAAACTTAATGATAATCAGGTTGTTTGGACTTAAATGATGTGTAACCCTGAGAAACTGCCAGTATTGGTGTGGAGCTACAAGTAATTAGGAATGGAAACCACAGACCTGGAAATGAAGACTGAATCCATGTGTTCTTGTTAAATCCTCTTTTCTACAGTAATTAAGATTGAAACACAATTCTTTAGTTAGTGCATAAAGGAAGGGATAAACCAAGGCTTTCATAAGCCTCTAAGTTGCCCACCCAGATACCTCATTATTCTCCCCATCACATATTCCAAATTCTAGGTAAAATAACTAGATTGTTTGCCATTTTTTATTTTCATCCTGACCTTTTTTTCCCCCCCTCTTTGTATTTTGCAACAAAACTCTTTTGAGGAATTCATTCAAACTTGGTGCCTCTGCTTTCTTTTATCCTCTTTTAAATCCTGTGCAATCTTAGTTCTCAGCTCATCATTTCATGGAAACTGTTCTATCCAAAGTTACCAATCATCTCTCAACTGCCAAATTTAATGGCTTCTTCTTGATTCTTACCCTTCTTGATGTTGTTGACCACTTTCTCCTCCTGAATATTCTCTCCTCCCTGGCTTATGATATCTCTTATCTCTGGCTTTTCTTTCTGTCTGACCACTCCTTTTTACTCTCTTTTGATGAATGGTCAGATAGGTCAAGCCACTAAATATTATTGACCCAATTCTTCTCTTCTCCCTCTATACTTTCCTACTTGATGATCTCCTTAGCACCTTAGAATATAATTATAATTGCTAAATAGATGGTTCCTAGATCTATGTACTTAGCACTTTATTCTCTCCTGTGCTACAAGTCTGGCATACTTTACATCTTTTTAGACATGTCAAACTGGATGTCCCATGCACATCTCAAAATCAAACTACAAAACAGAACTCAATATATTAGCATCTTTTTATTTAAAAAAAGATAAAAATAAAAACCTTCCCTTCTAAATGGTCTTATTACTATCAAAGGCCTTTCTACCCTCTGTCGCTAAGGCTCAAAACTTGACTTTAATCCTTGACTCCTTATTTAAACTCACTCTGCTTTATTGAATCTAATGTTACAAAGTCTTATTTCCACCTTGACAATGTTTTCTGTACATGTCATGTAGTCCTTACTAATATAGCTGCTGTCCTGGTGCAGACACTTAGGAGCTTCTCTTCCTAAAGTATATCCTCATCCAAACTTTTCTCCACTAAGCTGCCGAAATTATCTTTCCAAGTTGTGGATCTGACCATGTCAAGTTACCTCCCTTCCCCACAAATGACAATGACAATCTTTTCTATCTAAGATCAATATAAAATCCTGTTTGGTTTTTAATGTTCTTCACACCTGCTTACTTCTTATCTTTTTGCTTCTTTTCATATATCCTACAATCCTATGACACTTGCCCTCTGGCAGTTCCTTACAAATGACCTTCAATCTACAGGTTCAATGACTTTTCAGTGGCTACCCTCCATGGCTGTTGTATTTTCCCTTCTACTTTTCTAATCAAGACTCAGCTCCAATATTACTTTTTTGGAGGAGGTTTTCCTTCTCTCCTTGTCCCAATGGTAGTACATGTCTTCTAAGACTATCTTATGTCTTCTATGTACGACTTTTTATATGTTGCTTCCCTCCATTCAAATGCGACCTCCCTGAGGGTAGAGATTAATTTTATTTTTCTTTGTTTCCTTCAATTTTAGTCCACAATGCCTAGAAGATAGTAAGTGCTCACTGGCCAAGTTTAGTCTTATAGAAAGACTATGTTTTCTTTTGATATTTTTATCTTTTGAAAATATCTTTTGCTTCTCTTCTGAAATATTTTTATCCATTTTATTATTTTTGTAATCACTATTGCTTCTTTAGAGAAAATTTCCATTATGCATTTCTTTTTTCTAATCTGCAAATTATCTTTATTTGTATTGAGAGCTATAAATTCTAACGTATTAATTGCTGAGTTTTTTTCTAATGTATTTCCATTTTCCCTAGAGAGATTGCTCTATTATATTAAATATTTATTATTATTATCATATATATTTATTAAGGGAATGTGACATCACTTTAAGAACTTAATATTTATCCTTTATTCAAGTTTTGGGATATTCATTAATTTATCTGCCTATGCTCTGGGATTTTGTTCCTCTTGAATCTTTGACTTTCAGTATATTTTCCTTATACGTCTATTACTTTCTTATAGAGGGTAGAAGTGTGTCCTCAAGGACTGTCCTGAAAATATTTCTCAGCCTTTGGTGTAGTTCTCTAGTCTAAGTATCCACTGCGGGATGAGAATTGCCTTTAGTTGAGTTTCAATTCCTTTTTCTTTAGGTTTAGAGTAAGTCATGTGTGCTGGCCTTCTGCCTCAGTTCCTTCCTGATTGTTTATTCTTTCTCTGGCTGGGCTGAATTAACAATTGCTGATTTTTCTGAGTTGAAGTAGGGTGGGAAAAGTATGCTGGACTATGACTTTGCACACTTTGGGGTTCCTAATCTTGGAACTATTACAGACAAAAGGCAGCATAACTATGTTCACATATGCATGTGATCTGATAGCATTTAATGTCTGCTATTTATTGGTCAAGGATGGAGGAAGGAGCATAAGAGGGAGAATGAGGGCAAAAGTATGATTGCAAAAATAATGTAGGGAAGTCTATCAAATGAGACACTGGATCAAATCTGGTGTATGATTGTAATGGAATACTCTTGTATCATAAGAAATGATAAGCAAGATGATCACACAGAAAAATTTGGAAAAATACATGATGCAAAGTTAAGTGAGAAGAACCTGGAAAATGTTGTACACAGTAACAGATAATAATGTGTGATGATCAACTTTGAATGCCTTAACTATTATCAACGAGACAAGGATACAGGACCACTCCAAAGGACTCAGGACAAGAAAGGATTTCCATCATCCTGGAAGCAACAGATGGAGGGAGTCTGAATGCAGACTGAAACATAACTTTCTTCACTTTATTTCCTCCATGGATTTTTCTCTCTTATGTTAAGCAATATGTTTCTTGTTTCACAATGTGATGAACAGAGAAATATATATTATGGGATAATATATGTACAACCTTTATCATATTATATATCTTCTTAGGGAGGGGAGAGTGGTAGGAGGGAGGGCATCATAAAAGAATGAAATGTAGAATTTTGGACATAGCTAATGTGAGAATTGGTTTCTTTTGGAAAAGTGTAATTATAATTTATTGCATATTTAAAACAAATCATATGTATTATATTACTGTTGTGTTATATATTATATTATTATACAAAAATAAAAATAAATGGTAACTCAAAAAAGTAAATGTAGCAGAAGGGAATCCCCAAATTCATGCCAGACATAAAGATTTGGGTCAGTTATTGTGTCCCTGTTGGGAGTTTAAAGGTTAGTATAGGAGGGGTGACAAGTGAATGCTTTAGAAATACTATTCAGTTAATTCATAAAGACAATCTTTTCAGTGTTTTCCCTTTATATCCTATAAATTAAGTCATAATTATTCTATATCTGGCTCATAATTCTTCCTTTGAGCCAAGGAGAGAATTATTGAGGATGATGAGAAGTGTTTAATCAGCCATTTTATTGGCATTTATTTAATTTATTTGACTTGATATACAATATTGCCTTTGTTGACTTTGTTTTGAAGTTCATCACTTTACTGAGACTGTTATTCTGAAATCTTTTTATCTCAATCAATTTGACTATATCTGTTTTAGATCACAAAGGTTTGACAAATGGTCAAGGGACATGAATGGGCAGTTTTCACATGAAGAAATCAAAACTATTAATAAGCATATGAAAAAGTATTCTGAATCCCTCTTGATTAGAGAAATGCAAATTAAAACAACTCTGAGGCACCGCCTTACTTACACCTAGCCGACTGACCAATATGGCCACAAAGAAAAGTGATAAATGTTGGATGGGATGTGGCAAAACTGGGACACCAACACACTGCTGGTGGAGTTGTGAATTGGTCCAACCATTCTGGAAGGTAATTTGGAATTATGTACAAAGGACTTTAAAAGACTGCCTGTCTTCTGATCTAGACATACCACTGCTGGGTTTATACCCCAAAGAGATAATAAGGAAAAAGACATACAAAAGTATTTGTAGCAGCACTCTTTGTGGTGGCAAAAAATTGGAAAATGAGGGGGTGTTTGTAGATTGGGAAATGGCTGAACAAATTGTGGTATCTGATGGTAATGGATACCACAATTTGTTCAGCCATTCCCCATTACACTATTGTGCAAAAAGGAATAATGAATTGGAGGAATTCCATGTGAACTGGAGAGACCTCCAGGAATTAATGCAGAGTGAAAGGAGAAGAACCAGGAGAAGATTGTACACAGACACTGATATACTGTTGCATAATCAAATATAGAATTTTCTACTAGCAGCAATGCAATGACCCAGGAAAATCCAGAAGAACTTATGAGAAAGAATGCTGTCCACATTGAGAGAAAGCTGTGGCAGTAGAAACACAGAAGAAAAACATATAGTCAATCATGTAGTTTGATGGGGATATGACTAGGGTTTTGATGTTAAAAGATCATTCTGCTGCAAATATGAATAACATGGAAATAGGTTTTGAACAATGATACATGTATAACCTAGTGGAATTGCTTGTCAGATCCAGGAGGGGGAGAGGAAAGAGGGGTGAGAAAAATCATTAATCATGTAACCATGGAAAAATATTCTAAATTTTAAAAAATGAAAAAAGTACTTTAAGGAGCATCATAAGTGAATATTTTTAACACTGTTGTAATGTGTTGTTAGGGTCAACATTTTTGCAGGTTCTTCTATCTAAAAGTCTCAACCCCAAATAACATTTTAGTAGAATAAAACTCTTTTGTCAACAGAGTCTTTTAACAATTAAAAAATGTTTATGCCTTTATTGTCAAATATTGTTTCTATTCATAGTAGGCACAATCTTTTTTTTAAGCCTCAAATTGTAATTTCAATAGTTCAGAGAACTTAGGGTGAGGATACACACTCCGATAATGCAGATTAATATTACTCCTGTGATCTAGTAGAAACTTGCTCAGCTATCAAGAGTTTAAGTCACATAGAGTAACATACTTGCTATGTATCAAAAGTGGAACTTAAACCAAAGTCTCCCTGATTTTGAGGCCGATATTGTCTTCTTTGCCTTTCTGCCTTCTCTGAGTTCTAATGAATATGAATTGAATTTTATTTTAATGTTGTGAAAATGTCCTTTTGATTTTCTGCAGCCTTTAGTTTTGGAATTCATTGCTTTCTTCATATAGAAGTGTCTATATGTTATATTTTGGGACTCTGTCTCTACTCTCTGTTTCTGGATACTACAAAGCACATTCCTTTTGCCATGACAGAGATTCCATAAGTTCTCTTCCATTTGAAAAATCCAATGACTCTAAATGAGCCCTGACTCAGTGACACTGTCTCAGCTACATCACATATGGCTGGAAGTCAGGAGATCCAGATTCAAGTTCCAGCTTTGTTCTGTTTGTGTGGCATTAGTCATTACTTGACCTTTTCATGCTTTTCTGTCTCCTGGGAATAATAAAACCTGCTCTGCTTTCCTGGGTTATTGTGAGAATTAAATGAGACAACAAACATGAAATCTCTCTCCAAAGCCCAAAGATGTAAGTGTAATTCATTATTATTAACTATGTAGGCGTGTGAAGGCACAGAAATACAGGGTAGCCTAGTCTTGCAGAGCTGGGATACTGGGGAACACTGTGAATTCTGTGAAACAGGATGCTGCAGCTTGTTGGATTGCCAACCAGAATGGAAATGTCTTCTATCGTCCATTTTAATCTGAGAATCTGAACTTCTTGAACTTTAGTTACTTGGAATTTTCAACTCATCATTAGAAAACTTTATCCCCAGTTGGCTTCTTCCCAATCATAACCTTAGCTGGATAAAAAATGAGTAAACATTAGTAAATCCAGTTCCACTATCTAAATTCATGGGAGTAGATCATCTAACGTGCTGATTTAAGAGCACTACTTGGCTAGGGGTGGGAAGAGGGAAAGGAAGATAATAACAAATCTGTGTCTCAAATAACAGAATATTTTAAACAGTTTATAATGAAAAATTATCTGTATCAGAGAATGATAAAGCTAGTTAGGAGGGCAGGCTTGAGAAATGACTGAGCTAATATGTTTTGTTTCGCCTTCAGATCTTAGCAATGCTCTCTTTTAGGAATTTAATGACAGAGTTGGAGATACAGTGGATACTAGTTACTTGTGAGTGATATTCTTTCTAAATACAAAGGATTATTGAAGTGTCCTCTGGGTAGTGCTCCCTCCTTAGAGAAGCACCTGTATACCAGCTTATAAAATCTCTCAGTTTGATCATTTTTCCGTGTTGGTTAAAAGAAATTAAAGCAATATACAAATAGGAGAGAGATGAAAGTTTGGTTTTACCAGTGGTAACTAGATGGTGAGTGAAAAAAAAAATAAGAATAAATCCTCAAGTGGCAATTCCAATAGTCCCCACAGACAAAAAGGACATTTGTTTATAGGGGGAGAAGGAGGAGGGTTTGGCCACTTCTTTTGGTTTGGGATTGTAAACACTTCATACAATCACTTGATTGAATTAAGCATTGTGTGATTAAGACCTATATAAATAAAAAAGAGAAGGATCAGTTTTTAATTAAAGCATCTTTTTTGAGTCCCTTTGAACACTTGAAGTTTATAAGTTGGCAGCTTCCTTGGAAGAGAAACCAAAGAAGAGGTTTAAAAATTCAACCTTCTTTCTTGGAAGCATTTTCTCCAAATTCACAATGTGTGAGTGTAACCGTCTATAAATTGGAAAGAAACAACTGATTTGAACCAGGTTAAACTCGTTCATTTTATTTTCTCCCCTTGGAAAAGTTGTTGGAAAAAATGATGTGGCTTTATATTTTCAACTAGTTGAAATGACCAGATTTCTGACTGACCGAATGACTATAGTTCAAACTTTCAAGGTAGTTGCTTTTTCTCTAAAGTTATACTTCTTAGTGGACTATGGTAATATTTTAAAGCTCTTCTTCTAGAGACATATTTTGTTGATCATAGATCTAGATCTAGAAGAGCCCTAAAAGGCTCTCTGTTTCATCCACCTCATTTAGAAAGTGAGGAAACTGAGGCCCAGAAAGGTTGACTGACTTGCTCAACTCACACAGGGAGCAAACATCAGAAACAAGACTGAAACTTAAGACTTCTGATTCCAGAAATATTGTAGTTTTGGTTCTCCTCTGCTGCCTCCTTCATCAAGGGTCATTGAATTAATTAACTAAATAGCAGTCCTTTAAAAATTAAAAACATTTTGTATAGCGAGGCATTTGCCAAAGCCAATATATTTTGGTGAATATATATGTGTAACATTTGAGATAATATACATGTATCCCTTCAGATTATTCCATACTTACATTTTTAAGTCCACAAAACATAGCTAAAATCTCATTTCATTGAGTAAGTAATGACAGAGTCAGACCTGTACGTCAGGAAAATTACTTTGGTCCAAGTGTGAAGGATAGAATAGAATTAGGAGAGACTTGAGGCAGAGTCCAAATAGGAGGCTAATTGAAGGAGCCAGGTAATAGGCAATGAGCTGAAACTAGGCTGGTGACTGTGCAAATAGAGAGAAAAGAACATATATGAGATGCCAGTTTTGGTAATTGATATGGAGAGACAGAGACAGTCAGAGACAGAGAGACAGTGACATGGACAGAGAGATTGAGAAAGAAGAATTAAGTGTGTCACTGTGAAACTGGGTGCCTATTTGATGCCCAGGACAAGAACATGGAGGTATATCAGAAGGAAAAGTTTTTTGGCGAAAATAAATTTTGTTTTAGACATGCTGAGTTTGAGATACCAATGAAATGTTCAGTCTGAAATGCCCAAAGATAGTTAGTGATTAATTTGCCAGAAGGTAATATGAACCTATGATTCAAATGAGATATTCGTAAAGCACTTATCACAATACCTGGAACACAGTAAGTGCTTAATAAATGCTTATTCCCTTTCTCTTCCAACATGGGGGCTGATGAGATGAAAAAACTGTGAGCATATAGAGAGAAAAGAGTAGGAGAGAAAGGAAGAGCCTTAGGAGACAACTCATCAGTCATGAGGTTTTAGAAGAGTGGTGGAAAAGAAGTCAAAGGCTGGAATTAAATATCAGAATGAGTTCCTTCAACTTCATGTGCCACAAATGTTGAGTGCCTGCGTCGTTTTGGTGGTCCTTCTTTGCATGGTCTCATGATTGTTAAAAATGTGATTGCATATAACTGAACACAATATTCTAGAAGCATTATTGTCATCTCACCAGGGAGGAGTAAAGTAGGACTATACCTTCTCTCAATCCACATGCAAATTTGTATTAAGTCAACCTACATAAAAAAGAAGGGTATAAACAGATTAGGGAAAATGCTAGATCAATATTCTTAGTGAATATTGATGTAAGCATTTAAATATAATATAAGCAAAGTCACTCAATTAAAAAAATGAACACCATCAATGAGTTGTATTTTCACCAGGAATTCAGGGCCTCAACCTTAGGAAAATCACATGCATAATAGAGCAGATTGATAAAACAACAAAAATCACAATTATATTAATAGATGCAGAAAACAAAGCTTGATACATTGCAACTCATATTTCTATTACACAAACCCAAACTGGAATAAATATACCTTCCTTTAATATAAGAAGTCATATCTGTCTATATCCAAAAGCCAGAATTATAGACAAGAAATATAATAAGGATCAAATAGAGTTCTTTATCATAAGATCAAAGTTAAAGGAAGGATATCCAAGATGCTTTGTTAACACATTTGAATGTAAGGCTGAAATAACAATTCTTTCTGTTGGTCAACCAAGTGCTTAATTGTCTTTTCATGGATCAGGACATTAAAACCACTTTCTATCTAGCAAGTTGAATGTCTTTTAAACCTACCCATTTATGATTTTGTAACATCATACACTGGTCAGTTGATGAATGCTGAACTATGCAGTTTTTCCAAATGATGACATATTTCATTATACAATATCAAGATTCATATTCATTAATATCACCACTGATCTTATAAGAAAAAAATGAATAATTAATTAAACCAAACACTACTAAGTTCATGGCTCTATTTATGTTTTCCAACATTATAATTTTTAAGTTCAGATCATACCATTGGCAATAAATCAGTTATTTTTCCTTCAATTGATAGATTCACTTCATTCATTTTTGAGAAAAAGTCTGCCAAATGCCCACATTTGCAGAACAATAGTTTGGTAGTTATCCTTTCAAGTAAAAATGATGATTTATGAAGAAAGAGCCTAAGTCAGCAGCTTATGACTCAAACAATGGCATAAAGTCCATTCCTCAAAACAACTGTTGTATCTGGACATACATTAGAAGTGCTTTCCATTTAATCACATGGAATATTAAGATGTGTATTCACATTGAGGTTTAATAATATAAATAATTTATATTGTTAACCAAGGACATTCTTAATAAAATTAGCATTGGTTGATTGCCAGAAACATAGCAGGCCCTTAACAATTTTTTGTTGATTGATTGTTTTTCTTACAATGATAAGACAGTGAAGAATACAATGACCACTAAGAGAGCCACTGCCTTGATTCATACTAAGACCCTATGAGTTTTACTCATTATTGCTTTTGCACCATCAGTGAAATGTCACCACAGTTGTTCCAGGATAACCCATGAGACTGAGAAAAAAAATTCAACTCCTTCAATATTTCAACATCACTTGTGTTTGTTGCCAAGTATTTGCATGAAAGAATATCCTCTTTGATGCTGATGGCAGTTGATTATAAGCAATAAGGCAAGTCCGGCTATGTTTGTAGAGTTGCCCACTTATAAGACAAAAATGCAATTCTGTAGATGGAATATTAACTCAGTCTTCCTGTTTGAAGATAATTCTTAAATTTTTTAAAGATAATTATTTAATTCATAAGGCATATAGCCTCTGGAAAACTCCTCTGTACAACTGTGTGAGAATGAGATTGAAAAGAGGCAAATAACATTACAGTATGATTATAGAAATAGATTTGATATTGTAAACCTCTCTGGATTCCAGGTTACTTGTTGTATACATCAGTAATCCTAATTCTAGTCTCAGTAGAGGGAGAGTAATGATTGTGCAGTAGTAGGAAGTATTATTTCATAAAAAATAAAATTTGTATTTTCTTACAGCCAATGGGACTAAGACCAAAATCTATGTATATTCATATTTGTGTATAAACATAAATTATATATGTACATATATATATATAGTATGCATATTTGTGTATATACATTTATGTGTATATCCTGTCTGAGTGACCTAGTCTTTTGACATGGAGTTAGAAGGATTATCCATTCATTAATGGACATTGAACAAAAATATTCATCACTTGGTGTCATTATATTTCTATTACCTTTCACATAATGCAGGCCCTTGTCACATCATCTCTTCTCTTCCATAACTTTCTTTGTATTAAACAGTCACTTAATCAGGAAACATTTATTAAGCATGTACCAGCCACTGTGCAAAGCTCAGGGAATACAAAAAGAGGCAAAAGATAGTCTTTGCCCTCAAGGAGCTTGTGATCTAATGGAACCTAAGGGCATATCGTGAGCACTGGATAAAAAGGGGGGCATTTAATTATATAATATTGCCTATTATAGCTCTCTGTGTTAAATCTTCCCTCCCTACTAGATTGTAACCATTCTAACATGAGAGAAAATTCTGCATTTTAACTAAGCTTTAACTTTCCCCAGCAAAGTATTCTGCACAACACAAGCAGTTAATAAACATTTGCTGAAGTCCCTTTCCCCCCAAACCCAATTACCTTCTGGGGAGAATAGAGAAAAGGTCAAATCTAGGAGGCTTTGCCAGGGAAAATGCACCTTAGTTAACCTCTCTCCCCTAAGGCTTCTCCTCAATAATACTTCTATTCTGGTAATATAGGAGCAGATTACTTGGGAACACCAGGTAGATCTCAGAAATCATATGCCCCTGTCTACACTGCTCACCTAACTGACTGGTCATTCCCAAATTGACTTCAAGGCCAGGGGAAAGAATCCCTTCAACTATAACTTTCAAGAAACTTATAGACAAAATTGCTTGGCAATGGCTGGGACATCCAAGCTTTATATCAGGGACATTATTTAGTTATCTCAGGCCAATGAGATCTCTCTTGCTGTGAGATTTCAAACAAGAAGAAAGAAGTAACTTAATCTCTTGGGAAGAAAAAAAAACACACTTAAAATGCTTCCAGCAACAGATAGTATTCTCCAGTGAAACTGAATTATTAAAATAATAGGAGTTCTGGGAAATACAACACTATGAAGTGTGTTAGGTCTGTAGTCTTAAAATTCTTGCCAGGGGGCATAACTTTATTTTGCCAGTGTATCCTAGGAAACAGTCTGAGATAACTGATGTGAGTCAGTGGAAGTAAATGAAGGCTAACTTTTGAAAAAAAATGAATAATAAATGTTGAAGTACAGGAAAGTGTTGGAGGTTTTTACATTCTTTGTCTTATTGCCTAGTAGGGATGAAGGTTAGCTTTTATTTATTTATTTAAATTTATTTAAATTTTATTTATTTTTTTAAGTTACTTGAAGTAACAATTTTTAATGCTTGCTTTCTGACATTTTGGAATTCAGATTTTCTCCTTCCTGTCTTCTGCCACTATCTCCAAAATGGTAAATAATATGATAATAGTCAGTTACATGTAGAAAAAATTTTTAAAAATTGTTTTCTGACAGTTTGGAATTCATATTTTTTGCCTCCTGTCTTCCTCCACCATCCCCAAAGTTATAAATAGTCTAAATACATAATTCCATGTTGCTCATGCTGTGATAGAAGTCACGTATCACACATACAATAAAAATTCAAGAAAGAAATAAAGAAGAAGATGGTATTCTTGGATCTATAATCAACTCCAAAGCTCCTTCTTTGGCTGTGGAAAGCACTTTTCATCATGGATACCTTGTAGATATTTTGGGAACTTTGTTTGCTGATAATAGTTTAGTTCTTCATACTTGATCACATATTTATTTTGGTTTCTATATACATTTTTCTTCCAGTTCCACATATTTTGTTTGCCTGAGTTCACATGTCTTTCCAGGTTTTTCTGAACTCATCCTATTTGTCATTTCTTATGATACAATAGTATCCCATTACAACTATGTATCACAACCTGTTCATCCATTCTCTAAGTAATGGACAATGAACTCCTTAGTTTCCAATTCTTTGCCACTACAGAAAGATCTATTAAAAATATTTTTGTACAGGTAGGTTCTTTTTCCTCATTTCAGATTTCTTTGGGATACAGACTCAGTAGCAGCATTGCTTTAGAGGGTATGAATAGTTTTATGGTCCTTTGGGAATGGTTCTATATTATTCTCCAAAATGGTTGTATCAGTTCGCAGTTCCACCAACAGTGTATGAGCATCAGAATTTCCCCACATTCACTCCAACACTTGTCATTTTCCTTTTTGGTCATGTTAGTCAATCTGATAGGTATGAGGTGGTGTCTCAAAGTTGTTTTTAATATGTATTTTTCTAATCAATAGTGATTTGGAGCATTTTTTCATGTGATAGTAGATAGTTTCAATTTCTTCACCCTATTCATATACTTGGGCCATTTTTCAGTTGTAGAATGCTTTATATTCTTATAAATTTGATGGAGTTCATTATATATTTGAGAAATGAGGCCTTTGTCAGAGATGTGATATAAAATTTTCCCCTCATTTTGTTATTTCTCTCCTAATTTTGGTCGTATTGGTTTTATTTGTACAACCCCTTTTTCATTTAATGTAATCAGCATTACCTATTTCATTTTTTGTAATGTTTTCTATGTTTTGTTTAGTCATCACTTCTTCCTTCATTCATAAGTCTGATGAGTAAACTTTTCAATTTTCCCCTAATTTGCTTATGGTTTCAGCCTTTATTTCTAGATCAAGAATCCGTTTTGACTTTATCCTGGTATATGGCACAAAAGATGTTGGGCTTTGCTTAATTTCTCCCACGTTTTCCAGTCTTCCCAGCTGTTTTCGTCAAACCGAATTTTCCCCTCAAATGCTTGGATCTTGGTTCACAAAGTTGCTATGTACCAGATTGTTTTGATGATTCCTATTTTATAATATAGTTTGAGGTATGGTATGGCTAGTCCTTCCTTCTTAATTTTTTTCATTGATTCTCTTGATATTCATGACTTTTTATTCTCCTTGATGAATTCTGAGAGTGTCCTTTATTTCATCATTTTATTTCCTAGCATGCAACTTCCCAAAGGTTAGCCTTTTAGTTTGGGATCCTAGTGATGCAGTGGAGAGATTGTTCATACTAAAGTCAAGAAGATCTGGGTTTAAGACTGGCCTCAGACAGTTATTAGTTGTGCACCTGGGAAAATCATTTAAAGTCAGTTTGCTTCAGTTTCCTCATCTTTAAAATTGTGATAGTAGCACCTACCTCATAAGATTCCTATGAGGATCAAATGAGATATTTGTGAAGTACTTAGAACAGTGCCTGGCACATAGTGACTATTACATAAATTTCATTTATTATTATTATCATTATTTGCTCTGGAATTATCTCAAACAAAGGAAATAATTGTTTTGTGATGGTATAATAAGACTAAAAATTGAATTATTTCTGAGCAAGACTGACCCAGTAAAAATTATGTAATAGGCACTTAGTGCCCAAACTCTATTCATTCTCTCCTTTATAATTCATATTTTCCTTCTTCCCAGACCTAAATCTAAATATCTATTTATTCCAGTTAATTCCAGCTCTGATGCTAACCAATATTTCATGTATTATCTGGCAGTATTTCAGTGTCCAAAATTATCTATTGTCAGAGTATAATTTAATGATGGTTGATATACTCTTCCCACTAATTTCAATATTTGCATTCTTCCAAACCCTTCCAGAATAGAAGATCATGATCATCAGATACTTCCTGGTATAATATATCCTGCATACTCTCTGATTACTCTGCGATATTTACTTATCCTTTTCTACTTTAGCATTGTCCTTCCCTAGTCTATATGCTTCTGCTCTTTTTTGATTGTGCTCTTTGGGATCTGCATTGCCCTCATCTTTCTTCCATGCAGTTTCCATCTTGACCTTATAGAAACCTAATTTCCTTCAAAAGATTACATTTCACTGACTTATCTCTCCAGCATGGAATGCATGGTTTTTGACCTTATTACACATGATGAGTTATGAGAAAGAATGATCTTAATTCTTCAGAACTGTGAGGTCACACTTCTCTTTCGATCCTTTCATGATCTCTTTTCTCTGAGGTTTAGTTAATCTCTCTGTATCATGTCATCCATACCCTTGTTGTCACCATCTACCAGTTTTACAGGTCAATCTTCCCCATTTCTCTATTTGGCTCAAAGTCAGTAGTCTTCTACTGACCCACCTTGATGCTATCTAGACATCTTGCTGTTCTGCTATACTTTATTTACCAAGTTGTTGTTTGGGACTTGGCACTCCACTCCTGCTTACAATCTCCACTTCCCCTCTACCTTCATGCCCTAGGTCTTTGATTGTAAAGAATTCACCAAATGTAGCTCATTCTATACCCAACATGTCACCAGCCCTCCTTCCTTACATTACTTTCCCTTCTTCAGCTTTGGGAACAAAACCTAAATCAACATTGCAGTTCCTGGAAAGGATTCAAAATTAATTTCCCTCACGGTATTCTCACAATTCCTATAACTTTTTAGGTCAATTATTCTTTCCTGATGACTCCTCCTCTATATAAATTGTTTTCTCCATTTAGAATGTGAGCTCCTTGAGATCAGGGACTATTTTGCTTTTTGTGTTTGGGTACACATTGCTTAATACATAGTAAGTATTTAATAAATTGTTTTTTCATCCATTCTATCCATGTATTCATTCATTTTCCCCAAACCAGTTTTTGTCCTTATAATACTTTCATGTAAATATTGACTTGCCAAAAAAATACTCTAGTCTTTCACTTAATCAGGCTTCTTAACTTCCATTACCTACATCTTCACTCAGTATTAGCCACCCACTAGGATACCTTAGTCACCCAAAGCTAAACTATCTCTGATTCTGGACTATGTAATTTCTGTCCCTGATGACAGTCTTCTTGTTTTTCCAACTATATTTCTATTTTACTTCTCCTTAACCCATTCTTAATACTCACTGTAATCTCTATCCCATCATGCTACCATGAATCAGTAGTCCATTTCCTCTGCTCTGTCATAACTTTCTTCCCTTCTCAGTTTTGACCCCCCCACTAATTTCTATAATTTCTTCTTTAGATCCATTGTACTATTACCATTGAACTTAACTACCTTGGATTATTCCTCCTGCTTCCCCATCCTGGATCCTCTGCTTTCCCTAAACTTGTTTGTGTGATGTGAATGGCATTTGGAAGAAGATATGCACTGGTCTCCTTGATCTATCTCAAATTTGTTATCTAATCTCAACAAAGTCTTCCCCTCTGCATCTTAATTCTTTTAGTCTCTCCTGAATGACTCAGGCACCCTCCTAAAATTAGATCATTTAAGAATATCTCTTCTCTCCTTAATCACTAGAGGACTTCTCCAATTTTCCTGAGAAGATGAAGACTATCTACTCCCTTTATGTCTGGGTCCAAACCTCAAAAACCAGTCTCTAAGGAAGAGGCAGTCTTTCATGTGACCAAATATAACATCTTTACTTTTGCTCTTTATCCTTTCAACTGACTATTGACTGCCTTTGTGAGTTTGTCCCTTTAATCATTCCCCTCACATTTTTATCTCTATTTTCTCTTTACTTTTTACCTACTTGAGGTCTAAAGATATATCTGGGTCATTTCCCATCTTGTGGGAATTTTGTGAGGCCTTCAAGATATGGTACTGCCTTTCTTCTCTTATTTCTAGAAAAACTTCTTCCTCCCTTCCCAGCTCCTATCTGATCTCCTATTCTCTGCTACCAAAGAAACTGTTCCAGTGTGTTTCTTCTCTCTACACTCTTACCCATAATTCCTTCCTTTTTTTTAACTATCCTTCCTCACACAAAATCAGTTGCCAAGTCTTCAATTCCATCTCCCAAACACTTTTCATATCCATTTCCCCCTCTTTACCTACATGTCCTCTGTTCTCGTTAAAATTCTCATCACCTACCATCTAGACCCTATAATAGCCTTCTAATTGGTCTCCTTGGTTCCAGTCTCTCCTGTCTCCATGTATACGCCACACAGCTGCCAAATTAATCTTCCTAACTCTTAGAAATGACTTCCTCTTTCAAATATCATAAATTATTCCCTATTGCCTACAGGACAAAATGCAAATATCTCAGCCTGGCATTTAGAGGGCTTCACAGTCTGTCTCCAGTTTACCATTCTAGATTTATTTGACATTATTCCCTTTAGCAAAGCTATGTTCCAGACAAATCGACCTGTTAACTGTTTCCAGAACTTGGCATTCCATCTCCCTTTACTCAGAGTTAAATGACTAGTAGATGATAGATCCGAGACTTTGTATACGAGTGCCTTGTGCTTGACTTGATTCAAGTTAGTCCTGTAATAGTTAAGGTTCAATAACAGAGCAAAATGAGACAAGTGATCATTCAATAAGTAACAGAAGCAGATTTATTTAACCATAGCAGGAAAATAATATTCAATAGGGATAGATTGAGGCCATCTTGAGTTGCTTTTAGCTGAGTGGAGTGCCCTTGCTTGAGTTGTTCCAAGTGATGCACCAACTAAGTATCAGGTAATTTTGGAGCTCCTAGTATCCTTGTTGCACTTAGGCAACAAGGAAAGGACAAGAGCCTTTAGTTCCCTGGTCCAATCAAGATTACTTTCATGCTAGGAGGAGTTAGGATATTGTTCCTACTACAAGCAAAATGTGACTTTTTTCTAGTATACTATCTTTCTTCCCATGGACCCTTCCCATAACTGTCTCAGTGTCTATCTATTAGAATCCATATTTCTCCATAATTTTAACTCAAAGATCACCTTCTCTTAGAAATTTTTCCTGATCTATCACCACCACCTCCTTCCAGATGTTAGAGTACTCTCCCTTAATCAATCAAAAAAAATCCTGTTTTTCTTATATCAATACTTATTTCTATCTCCTAGGAAAATATAAACATGCTTAAAGCCAGGGATTTCTTTTTTTTTGCCCTTGTATCTCCATGTTCTAGTGCAGAATATTTTACTACAATAGACTCTTAGGAAATATTTAGTATTCTCAAACACAAGTCATTTTGGTCACACACTGAAACCTCTTTATACATCCCCTGAAACTTTAATTCTGAAATTAAAAGCCACAAAATATCATTGAGGGAATGTTTGTTTAAATGGGAAGAATCTTTGAAATATTTTAGGATAATTGAAAGCATAACACAATTTCCTAATTCTCTGTTTTGTTTCCAAAAGGTGTCTGTCTACATGAGATATACACTAATAGAAGAATTTAATTGTTTGTTTGACTGCAAGTCATAATCTGGGTAATAGCAGTTTTTATTCACCTTGATCCAATATAAAATGAACTATTTCAAAAACCTACGAATTTTGCTCAGATTTTATAATGTTCTCAGTTAGATGTAATTGGGGAAGTAGTACCTGCCAAATCAATGGGTTATTTTACTAAGGCAGGAAAATGAATCCAACACTTTAGAAAATAATGGTAATAAGTAATATCTCTTACACCTGTGGGTCACTTGGAAGTTAACCTGAAGGAAGCCAGAGGTCTCACACAGTGATTTACACTGTACCACTCAAATATCCTTCTGTGCAATATGCAGCATTTTCATGATCAGTCGTTTTTTGCCTTATGATCTTAATAAACTAAGTCCTGAGGAAAGTCATTTTGGCTTATCTAAATGTTGAACCTCTCAAGACATTGAGTATATAATGTTTGTAATAATAATTGAATATATAATCTTCAGTATATGATGAACACTTAAAAATGTTGATGAATTGATAATGTGCCTCTTCAGATATTTTGTTTTTTATCCCCCCAAGAGAAAAGACTTGCAGTTGTACTTGACTGTGTGACCCATTGATTCATAAGGGTGGTCTTACTTTAAACTGGACCAAGAAAATAATCATCTCCATTAGAGATTTCTGCAAAGTTTCAGTTCTGTTGTGCACACGTTGCTGGAAAGGTGCTTTGGGGGAGAGAGTTACATTGCAGATATTACTAAAATCTCCCTTTGCAAGAAATGGCTGTCTCCTCAGCATCCTCTTAAGCAAATGGTAATTGGCATGGCAAATCGATTCAAAAGAACACGCACAAACAAAACATTACTCCTCCCCTTTTCAAGAGAACAATGAAATATTAAAATTCATGTGAGGAGGAATTGATGAGTATTTGGAATGATAGCAGAGAGGAAGAAGGAAAGGACTGGCGGCAGTCTGGATATATGGCATGCAGCCGCCACTGCTTGGAAGGAAGGTTTTAGGCTTTTTGTAAAGTCAAGTAGCAAAATACAGCATCTCCCATCATTGATAGCATTTTCATACAGCTCTTCTAATTAGTGCTGACTGCTCCAAGACTGCTAGCCAGTTAATTCTAAGTGGTAATAAATGCTCCATCTGGCCTAAAATGCTTCTGTAAAATTTCATCTCATGGGGTCCTCTGATTTTCCTTCTTCCCCTGGCCATTTTGTAACCAGCAAATTTTCACCTAAGTACATTCATTTAAAGGCTTCCTGCTGTACTGCCCTGATTTCCTCAAAATTTCACAAGATGCAGAGTTTCCTTCTCATATTAGAAAAGGATGCTGAATTTGAAACTGGGAAATTTGGATTCTAACCTGAGTTGTATTTTATAGTTTTTGGAAAAGCCATGTCATAGTTATGAGTTTCTTCATTTATGAAATGGAGATATTAAACTCGTCCTTTCTACCTCCCATGTGCATGAGTCAAATGCCCCATGGAGAGGAAGTATGCTATAATGAAAATATTTAAGAGCTGTAGCTGAGCTTCCAGAACCCTCATTTATTGATCATGTGACTGGGCCAATTATTTAGCATCTCTATGCCTCAGTTTCTTCCAGTAGGGAAAAAAAAACAGTATAATAACACTTGCTTTGCCTACTTCACTGTTTTGTTGTGGGGGGGAAACCCATTTGTAAAGTATAAAGTATATAGTATTCTGTAAATATTATAGGGAGAGTGAAGAAAAGTTGTGACAAAGACAAGATGATAGTGAAAGTAAACAACTGAACTTTTTTAGCAGTTTGGCTAATTGTGAGCTACTAGAAAGACTTGTGTAACTATGTAGAAATGATCAAAGTAAGGATGGAAAAAGATGACTTTGGGAAAGATACTTGGAAATAAGGGGTAAAAAGAAGAATTAGGATTAGTTAGGCTAGTGAGGTTTAGCCCCAAGAAAGATTCTTAAACCCTCTGGTTCTCAGTTTCCTTATACGTAAAACGAAGGAATTGGCATAGATGACATCTAAATTCCCTTCCAGTTCTAAATGTATTATCCTTTACAAACTAAGCTGGATTTGGAGGCCTGAATATCAGACCAAAGGGGAGTGTTGTGATTAAATAGAGAAAAACATGTATAGCTTGACACAGTGTATAGCTGGGTTTATTTTTTTCTTTCTGCCATCACTTAATCTGACACTTGGTAGCTATTTATTAAATACTTTAAAATTGCTTTATTGGTATAGTTTTACCACTGTAAGGATTTGCAATTTCATGGATTAAGGCAACTAAAACAGATTATTTGCATGGGGAACTGGTCTTTGTGAGTTGTTGTCGAAAACAACAATAACAACAAAAACATCAGTAGACCCAAATGGCAAGGGAGCCTCTATACCAGGGGTTGGCCACCTTTTTGGCCATGACAGCCACAAACACCACATTTTTTAAAATGTAATTTCGTGAGAGCCGTACAGTGCTCACAGTGTGCGCTTCCGTAATAGAGCCTGAAAAAAAATTGACTTTATGGCTCCTGCAGAAAGAGCCATATCTGGCCCTCAAAAGAGCCAGATCTGGCTCGAGAGCCATACGTTGCCAACCCCTGCTCTATAAGATATATTCAACTTTCAGACATTCAATTCAACAGCAGTCCCACCCTTGAAAATTCCTTGCGTGGGTAAAACCTGTTCAAGCTTTCTATTTTATAGTAATAGCCTTAAAGGACCAAGCTCTACTACAATTATTTCATACCACAGTGAAGCATCAGCATCAGACAGTCAAATAGCATATGGGATGCAATAGATAAATATTTATGGGTTGACTGAATTGTATAGGAAAAGAAACAATATATTTAAAGTTGGGAAATTTGGGTTGGAGAGTTCTGGCTCCCATCACATGCTCTTTTTGTTTCAATTCTAAACATATCTCTTTGTCTCTGAACCTATTTCCTCACCTGTGAAATAGGGACATTAATATTTGCTTCGTCTTCATCACAGAACACTAATGAGGAAAGATCAGCCCTTCCTTCAGGCACTAAATTTTACAAAGCACTTTCCTCACAATGACACTGTGAAATAGGTAGTGAAAGTAGTATTGCTTGCAGCTTTACTGATGGGAGAAAAGGATACTCAAAGAGATTAATTAAATGACTTGCTCAAAGATAATGGAGGTAATAAATATTAGAACTGGGATTTTTATTTATATTTTGCTTAGTCCAATCCCAGAACGCTTACCTCTAGACTATGTCATTCAGAAAATAATGTTGGAGATAATGATAATAAGCTATGACTTGAGAGATGGGCAATGATGCTTCTTTTGAGATTGGTCTAAATCTTTTCTATCTTCATGTTACCTATCCCTTGCTAGTAGCAGACAGGAAAATGTGAGAAATGCATGAGGCTCCTGATACAACATGCTACCCAATTCAACTAAGAGAGAAGATTGAGGGAGATTTATATATATATATATATATATATACATATATATATATTCTATACATATATTTGTGTATATATGATCTCTGAATATGTCTCTGTAGGTACATATAACATACATATGCATGTATGTTGCATATATATATAATATATACTTGACTATATATATTACATAATTATATATGTCTATAGCCAATGAAGCAAATTAGTTTGCTTGACCATATATATTTGTAACAGGTTTTGTTTTCCTTGTGTTCTCATTGGTAGAGGGGATGTGGGAGGGGGAAAATTCAGAACAAATAATAAAATTAAAATTAGGTTAAAAAATAAATTATTCCTAAAAAAATTCCTTTCTATTTTTCTCTGGGACAGTCCTATCATTAATCAAGAAGACTCATCTTCACGAGTTCAAATCCAGCCACAGATATCTATATGAAATAGATTTTTCTTTTTAACCTGAATGACCAATAGACATTCTCCCATTGGACATTTATTGAGCTCTACTGATTGAGGCAGCAGTCAAGAATGGCTACTCTCCCAAAAGACAGCTTTGCTTACACCAAATTTAGACATTCTTTCTTGAGATCAAAGGTTAGAACCAATGGATATCAGGTTCTGCATTTTTGATAGGAATTGCAAAACTCATACCAATTGGTTCGTAATGAACATTCCTTTTTGTAAAATATCAATGTCCTTTATTCCCATACTACATGCCGATAAATGTGTTGATTGAGCAGTAAATCTTAAGTTTATTTAATTAAAATTTAATTTTTATTAAAAATTATTAAAATCATTATATATAATATGTATTATATAAAATTATTAAAAGTTTATTTTATTAAAAATCACATGCATACACATGTCTTTTATACATATAAATACTCAATATTTCCTTATGTTTATGTGTGTATATGTGTGTGCATGTCCCAATTTTGGCTGATGTGTTTATTTTTTTACTTTGGTATTATAGGAGATGTAGACCAGTATATTAGTGCTATGGTTGTTACGTTAAACTTAAACTAAGAACTTGCCTTTACATATCTGACATTTTGATAATAGGAAAAATACATCACATCTTACCATGGAGGATGAAAGCTCTGAAATTTCATCAGGGATCTTTTAGTGCTTTTCCTCCCTAGAAGAAGAAATAATGACATCTTCTGTGTGAGATCCATTAATGCTAGCAAGAAAATCAAACAAATTCAGTAATTTAATTTTAAGTCACATATTTATATATAGACAATATTAAAAATAATTTGAAATGACCAAAGAGTTTACTTGGGGAGCTATGTACCCATAAGATTGTTTAGCACAACTGTCAATATTCAAGAGTACTAAAATATTTCATTTCCATTTTCTATATTTTCCAATTTCTATTTTATTGAAATTTTATTTTGTAATACACCCATTAAGCTAAAGTATACAGCACTTTCCTTCATCCTTTTGGAAAGAAAAATGTGATCATGTGATAAAAATTAACTATATTCATATGTTTTGACTGATTCCATTTAGACACCTCCAACCTAAGTTCTTGCCTTTCTTCCTCACTTTCATATGGTCATTGGTGGGCTGACTAGGGAACCCATATTTTTGACTAATATGCATTCACACATTTTTAGCTTATGTCCTGCAAGAGATATGGAACTTCAAAAAAATAATTACAAAGTAAAAGTTAATCCTAGGGCATTGTTATTGTTGCTGAAGTCTTTTCAGACTAGTCGTGACATTATGGACCATTAAACAATACTGCCCAAGTGGTTTTTCATTTTCTTTTCTGGTGTATTAAGGAAAAGAGAAGGTAGGTGACTTGCCCAGGGTTGCACAACTAGTAAGTGTGTGAGACTTGATTTGAGAGATCAGTACTTTCAGACTCCAGGCCAAATGCTCTAACCACAGAACTACCCACATGCCACTATGGGCATTTTCCTTTAGGTAGTTTCTGCCACTGACTTGTAGAGTTTGCCCACCGGAGTCTTCTTTTTCTATTGGGCTTTACTCTCAGAAAAATGCCAATTTTTCTATATGACAGAGAGGATGTTGCTCCAAGGTAATCCCTTCCAAATCCCCAATTATGTTGCTCACCATTTTTTCCTTTTGGCTACAAAATCTCCTCTCTGGCTCTATGTTCTTCAACACCCTTTTATTATTTGAACATTCATCTTTTTTATTTATTATTCAGCTCATTTTTGCTGGGTAGGTCACTCAGCTGCATTCTGAATTCCATTGCTCTTTAAAATACATCATTTTTTTTCTGGCTCCATCTTCTCACACTCCACAGGGTCCTCTAGGTCATCAAATATTGGATAATTTCTCTTTGTTTTATAGTATTTATTCATCAATGACTGAAACTCCTTTACTTTATCTGGAGGCCATATTTCCTTCTTTTGCTGATGTCTTCCCTGTTGACTTAATTATCTGCTTGTGGTCAAGGCATTTGAGTTTTCTTCTTCCCAATATTTTTAGTAATTTCTTTCCTCTCATTTTAGGAGATTTCTGACTTTTTGTCTACCTCCTATCTGATAGTAATTTTCTTGGGGACTGGATCTCAGCCTCTTCACATCATGGGTAATTCATGTTTAAGTCTTTGTGAATTTTTGGTGAACAAAATTGACCTCAACTGCATGTCAAACCCTTTCCTTCATCTTAATGAAGTGCCACATAGCTCCCATACACACGGTAGCCTTTTCCATTTTTCTGTCCCCATCTCTCTATTCTTCAGATCTCTGGTCTGACACTGGCAGTTCAGAGCATTTCTACAATGGTGCTATAATATTTATTTCCTATAGTTTTGACCTCTGGAAGGAAGAGCATGGTGAGATATTAAGTTCTATTTCAAGTCCAAACATCTGTCCAACCACTTCCCTTTGTCCTTCTGCTCTCCTGTAGTGATTTTTTGCAGTACAGGTCATTGCCTGCCATAATGTTCACTATCTAACATGGTACCAGCAAGCTTCTGCTCATGGATGGTATTAGAATTGTCAAAACTCCAGTAAGCTTCTTCCTTTGAAGTACTGTCACAACATTGACTGTCTGTTGTAGCCTGAACAGATTTTGACAGCCTGGAGTCAGCTCTCTGCAGAGCTAGAAAGGGGAAAGTAGAGAAGGGATTGGGGTTCTATTTCAGTCCTTTGTGGGTTTCTTGATATGGCTAAGACAGTCTTGCTGCAAGTGATACAGGAGATGGGAAATGGGTACAGAGTGAAATTCAGGATAGATAGTTCACTTTTTGAAACTTTCTTTTGGATTCTATATATCCTAGACTAGAGAAACAGATGTAGAGTTTTTATATCTGACACATAATTACTGGTTTGGAGAAGTTTAAGAAGTTATGGGGATCAGAGAAAATGACTATTCTGCCATCTTGCTGATGATGTGCTAGGTACTTTTATAGGTAGTTATTTTTATAGATCTTAAAAGTTTGAAAAGTACTAAACATATGTTATCTCATTTGATCTTTACAACAACCCTGTGAAGTTAATGCTATTATCATCCACATTTTGAAGATGAAAATGAGCTAAGAAATATTAAATGATCTCAGCACGGTCACTTAATTAATAAAATTTTGAAACACAATGCAAAGTCAAGTGTATTCTGACTCCAAGTCCAGTGTTCTATCCTCTGGATCATGTAGCTGCCACATCTTATAATCATATGACTTTAATACATGGCGATCCTTAGTGGATCATCTGGGTCAGCCTGCATGTGTTTTAGCTGAGGAAACTGAAATACAAAGCGAGTTGCACAATGGCATCTAGCAAATTAATAGAAAAGATAAGGTTCCTAATCAGGCACTTATAACATAATCCAAACCATTCCAATCTAATCCAAGAAAAATAACTAAGATTTTAGGGTTTTTTTTGTTTGTTTATTAGCCCATGGAAAGTGTCTGCTATATAGGTTTTAGGTATAAAGAAAGAGAAAGTTTTGAATCAATTCAATCCTCACCCCAAAATAACCTGGTAAAACTTTGTTGAAGTGAAACTAAGCATAATGTTCAAGCCACCAACTGTATAATATGTCATTTTATCAGAGAATAAGGTATACCTCAAACCTTCCTATTTAGATACTCTAATATTAATGTCTGGACTTTTCCTGGTTTTGGGGATATTATGCAACTCTGTAACTTTCCCCTACTAATACTGTCGATAAATAACCATTATGAAGAAATGTACAGATGATATAGGCCTACCGTTAGCCTGAAAAAATAAAGAATGACTAAAGTAGTTATAATAAGGGTCTTTAATTGAGGGTAAGAAGATTAATCTCAAAAGACACACAGAACCTCAGTTCTGACACTCCCACTGAACAATAGACTGCAACATGTTTATATAGATCAGTGGTTCCCAAACTTTTTTCGCCTACCACCCCCTTTCTGGAAAAAAATATTACATAGTGCCCCCTGGAAATTATGAAATTATTTATTGAACTCAGAATAGAATGTAATACAAAAAAAGTGTGGCCATTGCCGCACTCCTGGATCACTGCAGCACCTACCAGGGGGTGGTAGCGCCCACTTTGGGAATCACTGATATAGATTTATGGAGCAGGGGGTGGGTTTATATCCAGTCACTCACTTGAGACCTGCACTAGCCACATTCTAAAATAACTAGGAGATGCCTCCTTGCAATAATAGCCTAAGGATAGCCTAGATACAAAAGGAGAAACCGAGAAAACTAAAAGACTATAATTAAAACTTGATTAATTAACTTGATAATTAAGACTTGATAATATTTGCTAATCCTATCTAAAATGATTAAGGGATATTTTGGGGGTATATGGTTTCATGAGGGATGAGATTCATTAAGGGGGTTTCTTGAAGACTAGTTTTCAGGGACAAGGGTGACTTTGGGGTTCCATAAAATCAGGTTGTTATTACCGAACACAAGCATTAGTAGCAAATCCCAATAGCAACTCTAGAATGAGACTCTGGTTCCACCAACCAAGGGCCTTCATACATCCCCATAATGTATATCTTAATATCAACTTTTTGTGCTATTTCAAAAATATTTCTACATAATTGAAATTCACAAAAATATTTTGAAATGAGATGATTACATGTGAACATTTAAGGAAATAGTTCTGTCTTCCAAAGGGTCAAAGATTCAACCGATTTATTAGATTTTTAAGTAAATGCATATGTTTGTGATATAAAATTAATTCACTTAAACCAGATGAAAGGAAAAGACAGATGTGGCTCAGAATAACTAGTCTTTAGTGAGGAAACAAGTAAAGATTTCTATAGGCACTTGTAAATCTTGAATAATTATTACATATCTTTCTGAGGTGACTGAGGATCATGGGGTGTTTTATATATATATATATAGTGTGTGTGTGTATATATTTCTAGACATGGCAATTTAATGAACATACAGTCTCCCTTATCCTTGTTTTATATCAGTTCTAGGATATAGCAATGTTATCTAGAGCCAGAAAACAAAAGACCATTCAAGAATGAAAAATATTTGACAAACTGTCAAGCTCCGAGAAGTCAATATACTGCCACCAAGAAAGAGGGGAAAGAAGCCATGAAATGAGAATACCATCCTTGCTGAAGATATTTGTATTTAAAAGTCAAACCAGTAGATTTTATTAATGTGCTTTATGGGCCAAGACACTGGGATTACCTTGACTTCTCAGAATCTTTTCCACAGAATAAAAAATGAATCAATGGAACATTTTTTTTCCTTCAGACTAACTCACAGGGTTTTTAGACCTAAAGATCTAAAACTTTGTTGTATGAAAAATTTATCATAAGAAAAATAAGTAAATGTAATTAGCAAAGTAATTTCTTTCCTTAATCACTCATTTCAATGGGAATTTGGGATTCACCAAGCACTTTCTGTAAGATGAGCAGTGCAAATATTACTGAACCTATTGTGTGGGATGAGATTCAATGTGTAATTCTCAGTTGTATTTGGCTCGTTGTATTCCCATTTTTCAAGACCCCTTAGTATTACTATTCCTTAGATTAAAACTGCCTCTCCCCACCACTCCATAAAGTTTTTAGTTTTCCTGACCTATTTTCAAAAGCCTTGAGAAGAGTTTATCTGTACCCTGGGAAGAAAGCCAAACTATAAGATAAGCTGAAGGAGGGAAAGTACAGTGATTTCCAAAAGTATATTTGTTGTCCTAGGCTGGGAATCCCATAATAGTCTCTGATTTTTCTTAATCATGGGGTGCTTTAGGGGTACAAAATTGTAAATGTCACAGCTCCCCCTTCTGTGGAATTGGACAGAGGGGAGGAGGAGAATCTTGCATCAGGTCTGTTATAAAAGTCTGTTATTATACCTAGAAGAAGAGAGGACATTTTTGCCCCTAGCAAGCTGCTTGTGTGGGCAGAATCCCTTTTCCTCCCTTTCCCTTTCTCCATCCCCTCCTTTCCAACTGTCTTCTCTTTTCTCCAAACAAAGCAACTTTTCTCTGCCAGCAACTTATCAAGTCTCCTGTCTGCTCATTAGAGTGGTTTCTGAGGGTACGAGCCCCTGCCCCAATTCTACTCCACACACTATTCTACCCACAAGTTAACTGGGAATCTTTGTTGTGTAAGGTCATAACTGGTAAGTCTTGGAAACAAAATTAGAACCAAAATCTCCTATTTTGTTTTCAATCACAGAGCTCTTCCAAATTACACTATGATGGTCTTCATGATTGACGTGCTGAACTCTAGAACAATAGTACAAAAATAAAAGCTATGCTCTTTAGGGAGGAGTGGAGAGAGAAGGCCATTATTTAAGAAAAACCTTTAGTTGAAATCTATGTTCACTTAATAGGCAAGTGCCTTTTCTAATGACAATGTGTGACCAATCCTTTTTAACAGTACTGCCAAAACTTGCTCTTGTGTAACACAAATCTATCAGAGATGTGGGAATATGTAAATAGTAAAAAGAATAAATTAAGTAATAAAAAGAACACAGGTGAAGTAGCTAAGAAAACAGGTTTCTTAGTTATGGTGCTCCCACTAATTATCTCTGTTCCCCATCACCTAAGCTCTCTGGGTTTCAATTTCCTTCTCCTAAAAATGAAGGAATTTGAATATATAATTCCTGAAACCTCATATATTTAAAATTACCCAATCATTGAAAGTTAGTTTGGGGTAATAGAAGCGAATCCAGCAAGTAACTATTAAATTCCAATAATGTCCAAGGTGCAAGAAATGAAAAGCCATTTTACAGGTAAGGTAACTGGGACTCTTGGTTGCTTAAATTCACAAAGTTGTCAAGTATAGGAAATGAAATGTGAAATCAGGTCTCCTGTCTCCAATTCTAGAGCTCTTCCAAATACACTATGATAATCTTCATGATTTTGACATGCCATTCTAAAGAAACACGAGACATGAAAACAATCCATTCCTGCAAGGAGCTTATGTGTTATTGAAGGAAGAGGGAGTGCCATGTTTGATTAGTCTTTAAAAATATATGTGAGCCAGATTGGAAAAGGCTTTAAGTTTGAGTCAGAATTGTTTTTATTTTTTTAATTCATTTAGGAGTCATTGAAGCTTCTTAAGCAGGTTAATGGCTAGGTCAGAGATCAGACCTGCCCTTTATTTAGGTCTGTACAATTATTCGGCAGCCTATTTCAATAGTACCAGTGATATATGATAAAAGCTTGAATAAGTACGATGGCTGTGTGATTGGAGAAAATGGTATGGATATGAGCAAAATTATATGATTGGACTAGATGATCAGTAATGATACTTTCAGATCTGAATACTATTATTAAATATCATCCTCAATCACATCACTTTTTGATTCCTAGTCATTGGTGAGACTTTATTATCTTTGACAAGCATATTAGATAATTATGAGATAGATAAAAGGGATCAGAGTGCCCTGAGTACTTCAAAGAAGAAAGAATAATTTATTGCTCTTCTATAAGAGTACCT
Source organism: Gracilinanus agilis (assembly GCF_016433145.1). NCBI lineage: Eukaryota > Metazoa > Chordata > Mammalia > Didelphimorphia > Didelphidae > Gracilinanus > Gracilinanus agilis. Next base: position 557,870,982 of record NC_058130.1, on the reverse strand, counting down.
GATATATATTAATCGAAAAGAACTAAAATGTGCAAAGATGAGGGAGGAGGTTGAATTCCTGGCATGAGGATCACATTGAAAAAGGCATAGATGCAGGACTCTCTCACTGAACAATAAAATAGTTCAATTTGATTGGAGTAGAAATCATTTGAGAATGAAATGAATCTGGAAAAATAGTTTGGTGATAAATTATGAAGAACCTTCATTGGCAGCATATGGATTTGAAGTTTTATTTAATATAAAATGAAGGACAACTAAATGCTTTTGAGCAAGGGAATGATGTGGTCAGTCCCATGTATTAAGAAGATTATTTGCCAATGATATGGAAATGGAGACAGAGAGACCAGATAGGAGACTGATAATCCAAGCAAGAGAATATGAGAATTTATTTATAATTAAAATGATATATGAAAGCTATTTTGTAATAGTAAAATTAACCAGACTTGAGAACTGATTGGTTGGGGGGTAGAGGTGTTGTGAGAGGTAGGAAAGAGAAGATTACATACTATTTAATGCTCAATGACTGTAAGAATGTTTGTTTAATACTTTGACTAAGGGACAACAACTAGGCCAAGAGTGCCTGTTCACATCAGTACTTTTCGATAGGTATAACTGAATCATCATCAGCTAAGTGATATTGTACAACAATCATAAATAAGAAGTTAGATAGGAAGTTCACTTTTGCACATTTTCAATTTAAGGTGTTAAAAAATACCAAGGTAGAGATTTTCAGTAGCCAATTAGAAATTCAAGAGTATAGAGGAGTTATTGCTAATGGAGATGTAGATGTGGGACTCATGTGTAGAGAAATTATGAAGAGTATAAATAGTTCAGATTTGACTACATGTTGTTTTTAGATTTATCAGTACTTCCCATATCATAACACTTCATCAGATCATCATCATCATTATTATTAACATTAAATAATCATTACAAATACAATTACAAATCAATACAATCATCATTAAATATTATTGCCATTTTGCAGATGAAAAACCTGAGGCTCAAACATAGTAAGTGGTCACTTTTGTAATTGTAAAATTAGCAATTATTGGAACCAAGATTCATGCCGAGAATGCCCGATTCTGATTCACATTTTCATTCTTTCATGACATGCTATTGTGCTTACCATGAAAATATTTGGAATATATTAGTATATGTGGAGAAGATAGTATGGCATTTTGGTGTATACACACATTTATGGATAAGGAGAAAAAATAGATCAGTGAATGAAGAAGGATTGATTGAAAAGATAGGAAAATAAGAATAGAGCATTGTTATGGATTTTAAGGGAGGAGAGAATAGTCTCAACAGGTGAAAATTAAGAAGAAACATCATGGATAATGAGTCTGAAGAAGAGGCTACTGAACTTGGGAATTAGGTCATATTATTTTGAATAAAACTCTTTCAAAATAGTGTTGGAGGCAGGAACCATAATGTGAGAAGTTAAAAACTGGGACTAGATGGTGAGGAAGATCAGGTAGCAGGTATAGATTAATATATTACGGATATCAGTGAATGAATAAATAAATAGTATATTTATTAATTGCTTCTTCTGTGCATAGGACTGGAGATACAAAAAGTAAGGCTGTCCCTGATCACCAAAAGCTCACATATTTGGAAGATGGTGAATATGCAAGGTTTCAGTTAATAAACAAACTGAAAGACAATATGGTCCTTAGGATTTAATGGCAATGTTATAATGTTTCCACTTGAATGTGATTTTCACAGATAAAATATTAATTTTCAGATATTAAACATTTTGGCAATCCCCAAGAACATTAGTGATGGGACCTTTATTTTCTGAGTTGTCAATAGATCTGACCGTGTCACAATCAGAAGGAGTTACCATGTTATACCAATGGAGTTTCTTCCCAGGAAGATGGTTATGGGCACTGGGCTTAAAGCATTGCTATTTCAGTGTTTTGGGCTATTTCTAAGAGAGTCTGAGAGGAGACAGAGATTAAGTTGATTATAGAGATTTCCCTTGCTTGGAACAAGCTAGTTCTTGTCTCGCTTTAAGGGTTGTCTTCTTTCTTAACTAAACTGTCTCATCTGTGTTGTGAATAGCACTTTCCGTAGATGCATGTTGGTGAACCTATGGCACATGTGCTGGAGAGGACATTTCTCTCATCAGTCACCCCTCTGCCCATTGGCCCAATGAGATTGCTTCCTCCCTTCCCTGCCTGGGGTAAGGCAGGCAGGTGGTGGTGCTGGTGGCTCACATGGAGCATGAGGCTTGCAGTTTGGGCACTCAGTCTCTAAAAGGTTCTCTATCACTGCCTTTGACCTTGTATAGTATCTATGAAAGCTAGATTGGAAGCATTGCCAGTGTTCTGAGGAGGACTGGCATTTTAAAGACCCTTATTCTTATCTACCCATTGGTGGCAGTTGGTCAGCAGTTGATTTTGGTGGTGATGAGTTATATATGTCCATTCTCTGCAATGACTTCTCTCCACAATTATAGCTTTAAAGGTTGGATTAGAAGCAGGTCTGGTGGGAGATACTGTTATTCCCAAAGATCTTAGGTACATGGTCCTGAGATGTCTTTATCAATGCCCAAGGGAAAATGCATTTAAAGATGGTAGTCATGGTGGTCAACTTGCCAGTTTCATGCTATCACCCATATCCCCTCAAGATGCCTTGCTGTTATAGCTAGGCTCACATACTTGCTTGCCTTGTTGTTAGGGATGAATGACCCTTTTCCCAAAAGAATTATCTCCCTGAATGATGACTGTGATAGCTAGGCTGGAAGAAGAATTCATATTCTGGGAGGAGAGAATCCAATATCCCTTTGAGAACATCAGAGTGAAGAGGAAGTTTGCTGTTGTTATTGCTCTTGTTATTGTTTGGGAGAATGAAGGTAGGTAGAATATTTTCAGGAAAGGAGGAAAGAACCCTGAAGTTGAGAGTCATTAAAGCTAAGAGAAAGAACAGTTTATGAAGCCATTTAAGGAAATTAATTACACTACCCATGCTGATAGCTATTTATAAAGCACAAGCTCAATTTTCTCTCTTAGTGAAACAGAATTGAACTTGGTAACCTTTGGAGTTATGTCATCAATTCCCTTCAACATTAGCCTAAGAAACAGGAAAAGGTAGAAATCATATTTTTACATTACACTGATAATGTCTTTCAAATGAGAACACTGGAAAACAGAAAGGGTGATATATTTTACCACTATTGCACAAAGCCTCTATAGTGGATCTAGGAATCTGTTTTTGCTCTTAATTTTGGAGATTTAGTCAAATGAGCTTAGCTCTATCTTTAGACTATACTGATGCCAACTCTCTGGAAGAAGGAGTGCCATAAATATGAGACCTGGTTTTTATAATGTACTGAGACAATAACAATAGAAGTATTTACATTTCCCTCTTGTGATTTCTGATTTCCTAATGAAAAGTTGTATCCCTCATGAGTGAGAGTTTAATTTTGTGCACTTGAATTAATGTTAATTGGAATTTGACTCTTTATGAGTACGGTTTGAAGAAGGAAATAGAGAAAAACAAAAAGGCAAATTCTGTACTTCTGGAAGTGTATGTGAATAAAATAGGGATCCTAAGTCCTGAATTTGAATTCTTGCCAAAAAGTATTGTGTTTCTGGGCAAATCATGTAACCTTTCTCATTCTCAGCATTAGTTCATATAGATCTTGTCATGTTTTCTTTCTTTTCTGAATCAACCATCTTTTAATATGATACAGAATTTCACGGCCTCTACTGTCAAGAGGGTCTATAATACAAAAATGGATAAGAATTTCTTACCTTAATATTATAGATATAGCAAGTCAAATGTTAATATTACCAATTATTCTTTCCTCCTTTGTCAGGTACTCTGACAAATCATCATGCAAGAGAATTAAATAATGGGCCAATATAGTTTGTGGTAGATTATCTGTTAAGTTATAACTAATCCTTTCCCTCTGTCCTCTCTAAAAGAGGCTAAGCCACAGTACTCTAAAATTCTTGGCAAGTAAAGGGCAAAGATATTCAAGGAAAACTGACTATCATTAAGGATCTATCATTAGTAGAAAAAACAGAGACTTTGAGAAATTCTTGAATTTCTTTAGGCAAGTAAATAATTCTATTTAAACTTTAGTTTTTAGAATATTTATAGCCACATTCTTTGTAGTGGTAAAAAACTGGAAAATGAGAATATGCCCTTCATTAGGAATGGATGAACAAATTGTGGTATCTGCTGGTGATGGAATACTATTGTGCTCAAAGGAATAATGAACTGGAGGAATTCTATGTGAACTGGAATACCCTCCAGGAATTGATGCAGAGTGAAAGGTTCAGAACCAGGAGAACATTATACACAGAGATTGATACACTGTGATAAATACCTAATGTAATGGCTTTATCTATAAGCAGCGATGCAATGATCCAGGACAATTCTGAGGGACTTATGAAAAGGAACACTATTCACATTCATAGGAAGAACAGAAGTAGAAACACAGAAGAAAAACAACTGCTTGAACACATTGTTTGATGTGGATATGATTTGGGATGTAGACTCTAAACAACCACCCCAGTACAAGTATCAGTAATATGGAAATATGTCTTAATCAGTGACACATGTAAACCCAGTGGAAATATGCATCAATTATGGGGGTGGGGGGAGAGGGTGGGGAGGATGGGAGAGAAAGAACATGAATCATGTAACCATGGAAAAATTTTCTAAAAATTAACTTTAGCTTCCTCATGTGTAAACTTAGAGATTTAATGAAAATGCCCTCAACTCCTTCAGCCCTTTAAGCTTCTATAAATCTGCACATCTGGATGACCATATTTTGGAAAGAAACTGTACAGACCTGGGTTCTAGTACAAGCTCTTCCATTAATTAAGAGTGAAATTGTTTATCATTTAATGTTTTATTTCCTAGTGTCTTCATCTATAAAATGAGGATAGTGGACCAGATTAATTCCAAATAAAAATCCTTCGGAATTCTAAAATGTCCCCGAAAGTAAATACCAACAATCAATTGGAAAAGAAAATCAATCTGATGCTTTAGAATGGATTGTTCTTTTCTTACTCATTCACTGGAAAAAAGAAGAAAAGAAGAAAGAAAATTAACACTTCTTCCCCATTGTGATGGACTCCAAATTTTAGAAAACATTTGGGTTTCAATTTATTAAAGTTTTCTTCTGTTCATTATCATACATTCTATAAAAATAGTTGTCCTTTTCATTATTAGTGCTATTAATTGCTACTACTAGTATCTGGCATTTATATAATACTTTACATTGACATTATTATGTATTGGCATATAATACTTTACATTGCTCTACACAAAAACCTTAAAAAGTACTAGTTTTTCTCCTAATTTTATTTATTAGGAAACAGGGTGAGAGATATTAAATAATACTAAGGGTCACATAGATACTAAATGTTTAAGGCAGTGTTGAATACAAAATGTGTAAAAAACAAAAGCATTTATTAAGACTTACTATGTGCCATGCACTGTGTTAAAAGCTAGGTCAAGCTCTGTGTTTCATACCATCTCTTCTTTAGTAGAACAGATACTAGACTTGGACTGAAGAATATTTGAATCCTAACCCTTTCTAGCTGTATGAGCCTGGGTAGGTTATTTAACCTTTTATACCTTGAATTCTTCACCTGTAAATTGTTGAGAGCAATAGAGAGAAACATTGTCAGTATAATCTGTGAATCCCATCAGATCCAGCGGTAGTTTACAAGATCTCTGTAGCTGATGGTTGTAATCACTCTATGTGATTCCTCTCATTAATAAAAGTTTTAGAAATCACTTCAATTTAAAAGAAAAGTGGGAATTATGTGGGAAGCTAATAAGAGAATAGATAAAAATCTGACTCTTCTTTTGACCCCTTTTGTGATCCTTGTGATTTCTTGTTGAAAAGTATTATGACCTTATTGAAGAGCTTTAGGTTCCTAGTGGACCAGCATCATTTAAAAGGTTAACACTCTTCTTTGGCCAGAATGCAGCTGCCTGGCACAGCCAAGGCCAAAACCTTGGCAGGGGCAATTCAACCCTGAGAAAAATATTCCCCAACTTGGCTTTCTGATGAGAACCCAGTCAAAATTCAGCCTTGGCCTTTTTCTATTCTGAAGTCAAATGAGATTTTTTGTGTTTTGATATGACATAATTTGTAACTTCTGCGCATCTGAGAAGTTCTGGGGGCTGAACAAATTCTGGTATATGACTGTAATAGAACACTATGATTCCTTATGATGCCAGGAACAATATGATCACAAAGAAACCAAGAAAGACTTTTATGGAATAATGCAAAGTGAAATGAGCAGAATCAGGAGAATGTTGTACATAGTAACAACAATAAAGTATGATGATCATTTGTGAATCACAACTATTATCAGTAATGCAAGGACTTATTATCCCAAAGGCTATCCAGTACAATTCAAGGAAGTGATGGAGTATGAATGCAGATGGAAGCAAACCAGTCTTCATTTTATTTCCTCCATTAATTTTTCTCTAGTGTGATATATGTATTCTTTCCCAAATTGATAACTAGAGAAAAAAATATATATAAAGAGTATATGATAACACATGTATAAGCCATATCTTATACCTGCTGACTTGGGGAGAGAAGAGGGAGAGAGGGAGGAAGAGAACATAGACTCTGAGATGCAAGACCTTTAAAGGACACTAGTCCAACCCTGACTAAGCCTGAGGCAAATGTTTTCCCAGGCTCACTTGACAACTTGTAGTCCTATGAAGCTCCTTACTTCCCAAGGCTGCTCATTCCATTTTTGATTTGACATCTGCTTGTGCAATTGAGATTCTCTGCATGATACAATTTCCACTGATCTAACTGCACACTTTGGGCATTATGGATTTTTAATGTGATGCTTAAATAATGTTAATTGACTGATTTACTGGCTAGATTTGGGAACTTGACTCTAATACATTGCTTTTTCTTCAAGAGGGAATTTTTCATTTTATTAGAAGTTGAAAACTGTTGCATTTGAATCACCTTTCAGAATCATAACAAGTAGTTCTTAATAATGTCCACAAAAATGGTAGGTAGTTTCTTAGAGATTCCGTTAAGCTAATGACTTACAATCATCCTACATTGAGGAGAATCATTCTAATATTTTTTGGATGTTAAAATTCGTCAGTTGTTCATGTGGTCAAAGGCCATATGCTCTCAGATCTGAGTTCCTTGTGAACAGATGAATTCATGAGTTAGATATAAATAAATTTAGTGATGCAATAAAGAGAATGAAGTTCATTTTCCTCTGTGGAAGATAATAATTGACTCCTAATGTTGTGGTAAGGATCTAATGAGATCATGCAAAACACTTTTCAAGTCTTCAATTATTATATATCACCTATTATTTTTTTTCAGTTTTCAGATGGATAGTTATCTCCTAGTGGGAAGAATCTAAATTTTGGTTTACAATTTGTGTCCTCTGTGTCTAACATAGTGCACACAATGGGGACTTAATAAATGCTTATTGAAATGAATTGAACTACATACAGTATTCCAAAACAAAATGACTTATAACTTTGACATCATGAGATTATTTAAAATAGAGAGGCCATCCTGCCTAACTTCTTCATTTTCCAAACAAATAAAATAGGTCCAAAAGAAAAGTGAAATATTGAAAGTCTTATAGGAAGCAAATGACAAATAGAGCAGCATCAAATGCGGGTTGAAAAACTCATGTTCTTTTCAATACAGCATCATGTCTCTCCATATGGTTTCTATATCAGTTTAATTTTTGGTCATGGTCTATTTTCCTGTCTTCATTGTTTTCAAGTATGATTTCTATTTAATATCTTTCCCTTGTCTTTTTTATTCAAAGTGTAGTTTACTACTGAACCTGGAGGTAAAATGAGAACAGTTTTATTAATACCTTAAAAATACAAACTTGTATTTATGAAGTGTGTGAAACAGTTTAAAATGGGGAGTCTCAACACTTTAACTTTTATTGCCTCTTGTCTCCAGTTGCTGCCAATTTTTTTTTGTTAAAAGAAAAAAAAAGACAAAGGTGCCATTGTTGCCCGAGGCCAGCTAAATTTCTACTTTCTACTACTACAATAAAATCCACCTTTGAACAAATGATATAAAATTTCATATCTTTATATTAAATGATTTCACATACAAATCAGCATATAGTCAAATTTTAAGATGAGATATAAACTGAGGTCCTCTATACTGTGGCACCTATGGCCAACTTCCAAAGCACGCCATTATATTCTGTCATTTAATTTTTTTTTCCTGTTGTTTGGATTCATTTTTTATTTCTGCCTCCAATACAGTCCTTTGGCTAGTGAGTCGCACCAAAAACCACACAGAGTTTATCTTGTGGTATATTTAATTTTCAGGGAGATTTTTTTATTAATAGAATTTATTTCCAGATGTCTCAGCTATTTCCTCCCTTTCCAATAGAAGGCATCATCCAGCAAAACAATGATGCTTATATATATATATATATATATATATATATATATATA
>NC_058130.1:557793150-557859834 GCF_016433145.1 Gracilinanus agilis | reverse complement strand
CAATTCATCAATTTATGGACAAGCCCCTAGATTTCGTGTTCTTTACCACCACAAAGAGAGCTCTTGTAAACATTTAAGAATATATAAGTTCTTCTGTTTTCCCTGATCCTTTTGGGAAATAGATACAGAAATGGTATTGTTGGGTCTAAGGGTATACACACTTTTGTCTAAGAATATACACAGTTTTAATCTAAGGATATACACAATTTTAAGGAAGTTTTAAAAAGTTTGTGTTTGTGTGTGTGCATGTGTGTGTACACTTCTGCAGCTCCCTTGAATTTTATCAAAACCCTTTAATCTTTGTCTATCTAATCCAGTCTTTAGTTTTACATTTCTTGTGGACAATAGCAAGTCTTTTGTATAAGTAAATGCCTATCTATTTATATCTTGGACGAAAATTAAAAAATTTGTAAATAATAACAAAACATATTTAAAACATATTTGAGCTGATAACTCTGAAAATGTCATAGATTTTCTAAACTTACTTTTCTAAACTTTCCCCTGGAGTAAAACTCCTTGAGATCTTGACAATTTCCTCCCTTTCTACCTCATCTTCTCTACTTTGGCCATGTTCCTTCTCTCTTTCAGCACCTATATTAAGCCCATATGACTTGAAAATTATTTTCTAGAAGTAATTGGCACTGCCAAAATTCTGTTTGTTCCACAATCCAGTGAAAGGCTTAGCCTTAGTCCATTCTTAGACACTCAACCCACAGATTCTGCATGGAAGTACACAAATATGAGTAACCATTTGTCAAATGAATGTATGGATAAATGAATGATTTTTAAAATCCTCTCAAACATACAGATACATTTTGGTTCAAGCCTCCTCACAGTATATAAACCACAAGACCACACATCGAACATGTATCTACCTACCCATCCACCAATCATAAACACAACTCCAAAGTGCCCCAGGCATATGTTCCCTATTCTACAATTTTCAGTTGACACTACTTTGCTGCCTGCTCACCTGGTGCTTTATTTCTTGCAGCATCAATAATGGTGATGATATTAAGAAGATAGAGTAGTAAGAATGACGAGTGAGATGGACAAGGTCACACATAGGTCAGAAAAGGAGGTAGCTGACATACTTATTTTTTAATTTAATTTTTAATTTTTATTTTGAATATTTCCCCATAGTTACATGTTTCATGTTCTTTCTCTCTCCCCAAACTCTCCAACCCCCTTAGCTGACATACTTAAATGAACATTGTTGAGTATTTTCAAAGATGGTGCTGGTTGTGGGTGACACAGCAGAAAGCAGCAGCTTAGGGAACCCAAGACAACTTGGGAATGAAACCATGGTAAGATGCTGCTAAAATCCAAGCCTTTTTGGTCCTGCTGTACAAATCCAGGTTAGCCAGACTAATATTATGTAATCAAAAGTTCAGAACTCTAGCTCTGAGCTCACACAGATCAAATACAATTTTGGCAGCATCTCATAAATCTCCATGGCTCATTTTACTCTCACCCACAGTTTGTCCTGTGAACATTAGTATTTTGCCAATGTCTTTAAAGAGTCCTCAGATTCCATTTGGATAATTAAGCTAATCAATTATTGAATAATATAGAAAAATTTTATTTACCCTTGCTCCAAATGTGAATTACCGACACTAAAATCCTAAAATAATTAAATTAGCTTCCTTTTTCTCTTCCAAAGGATTCTGTCTTTTCTAGAAAAGTGGATATTCTTCATGATATATAAAGTTAAATTAAGTGCAATCACTAACAAAAGAGAAGAATTCCAAGTTGCTAGAGAGCACTGCAGCCCATCCTTATTCCTGTGATAATGGTATTCTTGATTTCTTCCCAAACTCACAATATCAGAAATAATAGGCCCTCTGCTTTGAAGCTTCTAATGCCTTTCATGACAGTAAGAACTCTCTTCTTTCTACTCCTCCCATATCTCTCTCTGGTAGTGGTTACTTAGTACTCATGGATACCTGGGTTGGGAAGGGTCCTTGGAGGGAATGCAAAGATGCATTGGTCTCATTCTAGGGAATTGAGGTTATGTCTATTAAAGGACAAATTCTCCATAACCTGTGAGATCTAGCCACAACTATGAGTTGGGGTCACAGCAGAGAACACAAAAGTAGAAATACTGAGGACTTAGGACAAGAAGGATTCATGTCTTGTTAGATAATTATCAAGTATCCACAAAAAATTAAAGAGGGGCTTATCTGGATCCTTCCATAGAATATCTACTACAAGTATATCAGATTTATGGAACTGGTGAAACTGATGAGAAATAAATACATAAATAAACAAACAAACAAACATATATATATATATATATATATATAAAAATTACTCTTCTTTGTATATAAATTTTATTCTGACAAAGGTTGTTTTTACAGGAAAGACTTTGTGAAAGATTTAGTACAAGTGTTATTATAACCCCAATTTTAAAATGAGGAAACATGCTTAGAGATCTTAAGTGATTTAATTCACTTTGATTTACATGGATGAAAAGTAAGCTATTTGAATTTAATGGCTACTTCACAATGAACTGTCTTTTAAAGCACCTATCACTATAAGGCATATAGGCACTGAAATGTTTGCTTACTTGAAACTTTACATTACTAGAGATAGAAAGATGAAGGGGGACTTGGGAAGATTTAATAATCTAATAATCCACTTCATCTGGAAAAGAAAAAGTACAGGAATAGGGAGGATGTGAAATAAGAGAGGAAAAGTAAGGGAGATTGTGAAAAGCCCAAAACGTTATGCTCATAGTTTTTTCCCCCATGCACAAAAGGAAGATGTGAAAAAAAATTGAGTAGGAGAGAAACAGAAGCAGCACATGAAGGGAAATAAATTTGGCAGATATGCAAATGACAGATTGGAGAAGGGAATGAATGATGCCTTGGAGACCAATTCTAAGGTCATTAAAATACTCTAGGTAAAAAGTAATTAAGAAATAAAGTGTGAAGCAATGCAATTAGAAAGGAAGTGATTTTATCTGAAAAGGATTGTGGAGATAGAATCTGCAAGAATAGATAATTAATTAGATATAGGGGTGAAGAGAGAAGAAAGTGATGGATTTGGAACTTGAGTGATTGGTAAGTCATTAGTACTATCAACTGGAGGAGAAATGTAGGGAGAGAGGGTAATTTTAGTCATTTTATTGAATTTGAGCTTTGGCAAGATATCTACAAAGAGATCTAGATCATTCTATAAATAAATTTATTGATGGAATTGGTGGTACCTGACTAGGTGAAGAAAAGATCTAGAGGGGATGTGATAGTTGTCTTTGAGTGACCGAAGGCTTCTATGTGGAGGTCAGAAAAAATAGATGGAATTAAGAAGCTGTTGAGGGGAAGAATCAGGCTTAATACATAAGAAAATCTAATAATTAAAGCTCTCCCCAAATTGGAATAGATCACCTCATTATTTACGAGGATGGTATTATGAGAACGAAATGATCACTTTTTCAGGTATTTTGTAGATGGTATTATAAGCAGTATGCCATAACATATAGAATGTTGGACCTGGAGACAAGATCTTAATTTGATTTCTGCGTCCCAGATTGTGATCCTGAGTTAATCACTTAAATCTTCCGGGCCTCATCTTCTTCCTCTCTATTGCCTGCAGTACCTCAATCCAAGTCAAAAGTTAAAGGAAATGTGACATTTAAAGTGCTTTATAAATGTCAGCTACCATTCTTTTTATATATCAGGCTTGGGTTTTGCTCGATGATGTCCTAATTCTTTCAAACGCTTAAATCCTGTGATTCTGGGAACTGATTGACTCTGAAAGGTGAGAGTGTTGAAAATCAAAGATAAATTAAAAAAAAATTATGAAGACTCTTTGTGTTGTGTTCCTTTAGGTAGCATAGTGGTCATATTTATAATCTATTTGATTTTAAATGCTGTTATTGTTCAATCATTTCAGTCATGTCTGACTCTTTGTAACCTTATTTCACAAGATTTTGGGCAAATATACTGGAATGGTTTACCATTTCATTCTCCATCTCATTTTACATTTAAGGTTAAGTGACTTGTCCAGGGTCACCAAGCTAGAAAGTGTTTGAGATCAGATTTAAACTCAGAAATATGAATCTTCCTGACTGAAGATCCTGTACTCCTATCCACTAATCTACCTGACTGCCCCACATTAAATGTACAATATTACAGAAGTGGTTGAAGATCAAGGGAGAAACTCAGGGCTGGATTTGGGGGTCTAAGACTCACCTGCAGAAAGATAATTGAAGTCTTTGTAGTTCATGAGGCCAACAGGGAGATGTTGTGGAAGGAATGAAGAAAACAGTTACATTTGCTCAGTGTCCATTTTGAACATATTTTTCTTTATGAATATCTGTTCCTTCAAGAGGAATATGTTTTTTGAGGACAGGGGTGTTTTGATTTTTTCCCATTTTATCTCCATTACATAGTACTCTACCTGAGAAATAGTAGACATTCAAAAAATGGTTATTAAGTTGAATTGAATTAAATTATATCAATGGAAGAAATTTCCCCAGTGATGATGTCAGAGATTCCCAAAGCATCAGAACATGAGCCTTTATTCTTTGTGACTGGAACTGTATTGATTTTATCCTTAACTTCAGTGTCCTCTAATTTAATCTCCAGGTTTAAAAAATGCGTTTTTCTAATAGCAGTTATACCATCCTTTTTCTCATTCTAACACAAAATATACATTAACACAACCTAAAGAGAGCTAACGACTTATTTGTAGAAATGGGATAGAAATGGAGGTACACAATTTGTTCTTATGGATTTTATTCCCTTTATGTAATGTCTTTCCTTTTACTTGTGGATTTTCTCACTAGATGAGATGAAGGATTTTCTTTTATTTTTCTCCCAATATTTTTAAAAGTCTATTCATTGAAAATACTTGATAAAGAGGGTTAAAATGTCTAAAACATAAGCACAGAATGCACTATAAAAGTGAGTGACATTATTTCAACTAGGAGAGTTGAGGCCTCCAAGAATAATAAAATTTCTTATCATTTCTATATGTCTAGAAGAGACATCAAAAGGTCATTTCTTTCTAGAGACAGGCTAATTTTTCATTTTGATAGATGGACAGCTATGCTTCCTGTAGACATCTCCATATATAATGCTACTCCATTAATGTCTTTCATTCTATCAATTTTTTTCCTAAAAGAAGTTATACATGTAATGTACTACTCTCTTGCTTCAGCATATGCTCATTTTATTTTCTCTCATCCAGGAGAATCCAAAACAGCTTGAGGCAATCGGTGGAATTTAATCCTAAACTGGTTGATTTTTACCCATAGCTATGGAATTTTTAGAGATGCCTATCAGTTCAGGTAGTCAGTGCAACAAATACATATTATTATATGAATATTAATGTCTTTCTTCCCGAGTTTTCAAAGTTAGAATGCCGAACTTCCTTTGAGGCTCAGATTTTTTGATATCTAAGGGAGAATTTTCCTATTCTTCTTGAGTTATTAGTGCTGACTTCTACCTACACCAACTATCAAGTACATAATTATTCATATATTGACAGGTAAAACATAAGATGTTTGAGGGCTGTGACTGTTTTTCATTTTGTCTTCATGTTCTTTGTGCCTACTATAGTACTTTGAACATAGTAACCATTTAAATTAGGTTAGATTAGGTTGACTTCCTTGTATGTCACTACTTCTTAAATGTTATATTTATATGTTATAACTTAAATGTTATAAGTTTTACAGCAGGAAGAAGACCTGCTGTAAACCATCATGTCCATCCAGTTAATCATCCTGGTATAAAAGGGATGTGAAGATTAGCACATTCTGCTATATCACAGTAAACAAGAGATGAAAGAAAGAATAGCAAATTATTACATTTTTGAGAAAATGGTATAAATCACTAATAACAAAAGAAATAAGAATCAAAATAGCCCGATGGTTTTACCTCACCCTCAGAAAATTAGCAAAGATGACAACAGTTGGAAATTATCAATATTGGTGGGACTGTGACTGTGAAAAGACAGGCATACTAATGCATTATTGATGTAAATTGCTATAATCATTCTGATAAGCAATTTGGAATTATGCATATGGAGGCTAAATCGCCATGCTTTTTGAATTGGAGATTCTATGGTTAAGTATATATTTTAGCCAGGTTACTGACAAAAAAAAAAAAAAACCTCAGCTGAGTAAATCTAATATGATAGAATAATAGTAGAAATTCACCTAAATGCTCCCAAATTCCCCTACAAAAAACTAAAAATAATCCCTCAAATCAAGTTCTGGAGCAACAGAGCCAACACAAGGTTGAGGTGAAACTATTTTCTAGCCCAAAACAACTCATGAGATCAGCAAGAAAGGTCAAATGTATCCAAGTGGTAGTTGGGCAAGAGCACAGACTCTGTCTGTTATGGCAATGCCAGGAGGAAGGCTTTGATATGGTTGCAGGACTTCGGGAGCTGTTAGCCCTCAGATGGTGAGGGGATCAGAAAACTATCTAAAAGTAGACTAAAGAGGAATAGTATGGGTATATTATACATAGTAGAAAATGACCATCATAATCTAGTGCTTGATAAGCCTGAAGATCTCATAATTTGGGACAAGAACTCACTATCTGTCAAAATATTCTTGAAAAATTGGAAAGCAATTTGGAAAAAAATAATAATTCAAAATACAAAATGAATATTAAGATTTTGTTACATTTAACTGAGAAAGCAAATAAACAAGAAAAAAGGAAAGATCTATCAATACATTTATAGTACTTTTTGTGATACCAAAGAACTGGAAACAAAGTAAATTTCCATCAATTCAGGAATACCTAAACAAATTGTGATTTGGCCTAGAAAAAATTATATAAGTGATGTAAATGAAAAAAAGAAAATATTAATATCGTCACTATCTGGTGAAAATGAATTTTGCAAAATGAGGAATAACAAGATTGACCTTTGTGAAGAGGAAAAAGAAAATATTTTCTTACAAATGTTTTGGAGAGAATGTTGTATGGAGGAATATTGGATGGAATTTTATATATCACAGTTTTATTGAAGGTTTTTTTTTATTTCTTCATTTTCCTATTTTTCTTGATTTTGTATGTGTGTCTGACAGAGAGAGAGAGAGAGAGAGAGAGAGAGAGAGAGAGAGAGAGAGAGATAATGATAATGATAATGAAAAGCAACTTCAGGGGAAGGGGGCAGCGAGGTAGCTCAATGTATTAAGACCCAAGCCTAGAGAACCAGGACCTACGGAGGTCCTGGATTCATATCGGCCGTCAGACACTTCTTAGCTGTTTGATCTTGGTATAAGAATTAATTAAATACTTGGACTATTAGGATCTTGATAACTAGAAATAGAGAAAGAATAGTGAAGGGTTACCTTAAGAAGTTGGTTAGAATCTTCATAGGGGTTCCTTAAGAGAATTTGCCAGGAGCCTAAGGGTCGGTTGCGAAAATAACTGCCACTCTTGGAGTTTGCCTACTCTGAAGGTGGTTGGTTAGATCTGCTCTCTGGAAAACCTTGGAATAGCTGGTGACGGTGTTGGAGAAAAACTCAAAGATTTGGGGAAAAGTGTGGTGGAAGAAGATCATCTCTAAGGAGAGACAACCTGTTTTTCTCTGTGTCACTAAAGAGAGAAGCAGGCCCAATTCAGGCCCAACTCAGACCCTGAAGAGAGATAACAACTGGAAGAGTGAGAGAGAGACTGAATTGATTTCTATCTGAAGGAAGTAAAGGAGACAATGAATTTATACATATTAATTAGAAGAAATAGAATTAGAATAGCTTAGTAAGATAAACTTTTGGGGAACTAGTTATAGATTAAGGAGTTTAAGTTAGGCTTGAGGAAACTCAAGTAAGAAGAAAGCCCTATACAAGGCAGTGGAATACTGGGAAAAGTTTAATTTTCTTAGAATTATGGAATATATCCTCAATCCTATATTTATCCTTTTCTTCCCTTCCTTGAATTTTTATTAACTTATTAAATAGGTTTTGTTATAAACTGTCCCAAGAAAGTCTATTCTCATCAACCACTAACTAGGCCCAACAGCTACAACCGACTAACAGCTCACATCAGTTGCAAGCATCCATTAAAAAGAGATCAATAACACCTGATAACCATTACTGTATCAATTCTGTCCTTACATTGGCAAGTCATTTAATCCCAATTCCTTAGCCCTTATGACAAACTCCATTGCCTAGTCAATACACAGTATTTATTTTAAGATGGAAGGTAAGGTTTTTCTTAAGTAACTTGGGATTGGACATAGTAATAGGAGAGAGAATAAAAGCTCTGAGAAGGAGGAGATCATGCTATTAATACAAGAAAAATAAACAGCAAAGATTTACTTAAAATATGAAAAATATTGAGATGTATAGATACAAACATGTGTGTAAATTTAATGAAAGAAAGCAAAAATCTACAAAAAGAAAACTATATTTGAATGGATTAAATTATCTAATAAAAATGAAGACAATATAAAGAGAAAAATGAAGAACCAATACAATTTGTCCAACAATAACTATGTATAAGAAACACAATTAAAACATTAAAGACACATATGGAACAGAGATATAGGAGCAGAATGAGTGAAATAATTGACAAACATTCATTTATCATTTTAAAAATACATGACATAATATAATATATAACATAATAATGTAATATGTATGATTTGTTATTAATATTAAATGAATTAAAAAATAAATTCTCATATTAGCTCTGTTCAAAAATATGGAAAAGCTTCATATATAATGTTCCATTGAAACTGATTTTCGAAAGAATCTAGGACTTTTGGGAGGCAAAGGTCAGGAGACAGCATGTATGGAGGACAGACTGTGAAAAAATTCTTAAAAGAAAAACTAAAGGGATTTTAAAAAGATATTGACCATATTACAATACATAGTAGCATTGCTTAGTATTTCCTTTCAGAGATAGGTAAATCCAGTAGAAAGATAAAGAAGATAATATCAGTTCATACAGAACATAGTTGACTATGTAATTTGGATTTTAAACAGAGATGTATTAGGAAAACATTTAACAAAATTAGTCACATAAACAAGTAAATAAATTTAAAAATGTAATGGTTACTTCAGTAATTTCAGACCTTTGAAAAATATAGCATTTTTACTTTAAGAACATTAAAAAGCAAAACATGAGAGTGTCTTCCCATGACATCATTAAAATGCATATTTAAAATCAAGATCTAGCATTACTTTCAGTGAGGTAACAATAGAAGCTTTCCCAATATCAACTGACTAAAGCAAAGATACTAACTCCCACTATTTTTAAACATTCATTGAAAAAGCTCACTTCCAAAATAAAAAGGATAAAACAAAAGCTATAGAAGTCAACAAAGAGGAGACAAAGTTATCTCTATTTTCAGATTATATAATGATATGCTTTTAAAAAACCTAGAGAAATAGCCAAAAAAAATCAAGATGATTAATAGTTAGATTAAGTTAGCAGAATACAAAATAATTTCATAAAAATAATCAGCATTACAAAAAAAACATTGTGATATATAATGCTAACAAAAAGAAGAAATAATGGAGACTGCATTCAAAACAATAACAAAACAAAAACACCTGGGAGTTATCTACCAAGATCTTAACAAGATTCATGTAAATATAACTCAAAAGACTCTACACATATGACTGAAAAGTTTTATAATTTAAATTTCAGACAAGCCTATACCAATAAATAACAAAATTCATCTGGAGAAATAAAAAACAAGTCAAGAAACTCCAGGGTATAAGGATAAATGTAAGGATGGGGGATGGGACAAAAAGAGCCAGAAGAAGGCCTTTGGTGACAGTTACTGACAGTTGAGAAGAGAGAGGCAATTCTGGGTAATTCTCTAGAGGAGGAAGGAGAGGGGGAAACTTCTGGCAGAGGACTGAGAGAGGGAGGAGGAGAACATCTCAGCTCGAATCCAGTGCTGAGGGCTTCCTGAGGATCTTTCTTTGGACATTGAAACCCTGATTCCCTGGTCAAAGGCATCCCATCACTTCCCATCCTTCGAGACTTCAATAAGTTTTGGGACTCCATTTTGGGAGCGATCTCTTAGGCTTCTTCCCCCATTATCCAACCTTGCTGAGAGACACTTTCTGGTTTGACTTATAATTATAGAAAAGGATAGAAATAGGAACTACAAATGGAAACTGAAGGAAAAGAGGCGAGGGGAGATGCTTAGTAGTGGGAAGACCAAAGGTTCTCAGCCGAGTGATGGACCCCATAGAAATAGGGAAGAGGGCACCCCCAAATCCCTCTGCCCTTCACGCCTTTCCTCAATCCCTATATTGATCTTAATAAAAGACATTCATTAGTCAGCGTTCCAGAGTGCCTGAGAGACGAGGGGGGGAGAGGAATCACAGCTTGGTCTGGCTGCCTCCATCTTGGAGCCAGACTATTCGCTGTGAAGTTGGCTGATCTTGGGGGAGGCTTGCATGAACCCCACCCTCATTCAGAATTGGATTGGGGTGCCCAATACCTCATCTTATAGAGAAGCCTCATCCCCAACTCCTGTGGGGCAGCAGAACTATCCAGGTTACCCAGTTTTGGGGTGATACCCCCTCGAAGCCTCAGGAGTGTATATTTGGCAGAAGGGGAGAGCTAGAAGAGAGTTTCACCTCTTAGACTATCTTTCTCTCCCCTCTCTATCATTAACTTTGGTAACTGGCTCTCTTTATTTTTATAATTTCCCTCAGGACTGGATTTGAACTGAGATGTTCTCTTCTTCCCTCTCTCAGTCCTCCACTGAAAGTTTTCCCTTCTCCTTCCTCCTTCAGAGAATTACCCAGAATTCCCTCTCTCTTCCCAACTGTCAGTAACTGTCACCAATGGCTTTCTTCTGCCTCTTTTTGTCCCATCCTTACATAAAATATTAATGAAGTGGACATAGCATTATTAGACCTCAAATTATAATGTAAATCAGAAGTTATCAAAAGTATTTGATAGTGATTAAAAACTCAGAAATCTAGGTCATTAGAACAGATTAATTAAGCAAATATTAGAAGCAATAATAAACTCAAGAATATAAATTACTACATGAAGGAAACCTTTTTTTATAATAATTGTTGGAAAAGTAGAAAGAATTTAGATAGAAATTCATTGTAGATCAACATCATACCATATACTACAATATTTTAAAAAATGGATGTGATTGAAAAGAAATGAATATATCATAAAAATTTTTCAATCATGATATTAGGTGCCTTTTACTACTATCACTAAAGGGAGATTTCTTAAATAAGTAGTGAATAGAAAAGAACATTAAATATAACACAATTTTTATTGTATAAAAATTTAAAAACTTTGTCACAACTGAAATTAATGAAGATAGACTAAGAAGAGTAATCACAGCATGGCAAATATGTCTGTGTGTATGTGTACATATATATGCATATATATACACATGTATGTATATGTATACATACATATATACATAAAGAAACAGATAGAGAGAGACAGAGTCAGAGAGAAAGACAGACAGCGAGAAAGAGAGACAGAGAAAAAGAAAGACATAGACAGAGACAAAGAGAAAGACAGAGAGAGAGAGAGAGACAGATACAGAGACAGATACAGAGAGAGAAACACACAGAGAGAAACTTGGTGGAAAAGCATGAAAGATCTATTTCCTGAGAGATAAATAGTCAAATGTATTGAACAGTTATCAATAGAACTCCAAAATATAAATGATAGCATGAAAACAAATCGTAAGAGAAATGCAAATTAAGACAACTCAGATTTTTCCTCATTCTCTATGAACTGGAAAAGTTGACGGAAAACAGAAATAGTCAGTGTCAGATGGAGTGTGATAAGACAAGTATGTCAATACCACGTTGGCAGAGCTGAGAATTAAACCAATCATTTTGGATGTACATTTGGAAGTAAACAGAAAAATTACTAAACTATCCATAACCTTTAATCCAGTGATACAACCTTTGAGCATATATCCCAAGGAAACAAGAATCAAAGATCCAACATATTCCAAAATGTTCACAACAACCCTCAAATAACTAAAAACAATGTAGCATCCATCATTTGGGTGATGATTAACACATTTTTAAAAGGTCTTTTATATGAATGAAAATGAAATATGTTTGTCTAGTAAGAGATTATAGCTTATGGAGATATGACGAATTCAGAGAAATATGGGAAGATTTAGATAAACTGAAAGAAGAAGAATCAAAAAGAACAATAAAATACGAACTAAACACCATTAAAATTTATAATAATAACTAGCAGTTATACAGGGCTTTAAGGATTGTAAGACTTTTATATCACATCTCATATGTTCCTTACAAACAATCCTATGAGGTAGCTGCTATTATTATTCCCATTTTATAAATTAGAAAATTGAAGCTGTAAAGGGCAGGTGTCTTTCCCAGGGGCACACAATCAATTACCTAAATGAGGTCCTTGAGAAAAATATATATGTATATATTTCTCTTATAACAAAGGTTAAGGGCACTAAGGCAGAATGTCATTGTCATATGAGATCAATGTTTTGGATGTTTTGGCTTAATTCTCTTTCATTGACTCAAGGCAGTGTCTAATCTGATGGAGAAGAAGGAAAGGAAATCATTTTGTTTTCCAGAACAAATGATGATAATGTATGAACAAAGTCACCAACAAGATGGACCATATGATCGCTGAGGTCCCATTTACTGCTAAATACTCTTAACAGTTTTACTTCAGGAAGCTAGATGGCACAATGGATAGACTACTGGATTTAGGGGCAGGAAAACCCAACAAGTCGTCCAGCCACAGATACTGTGTGATCCTGGACAAGCCCATTGATCTCTCTGCTTTAATTTCCTCATCTGAAAAATAGGGATATTATTATCCAGATTATATATATATATATATATATGTATATATATATATGTATGTGTGTGTGTTCATATATATAATATTAGTGTCCAGATGCCAGGAGGATCAGATGAGATAATATTTGCAGGGTTTTTAAAAATCCTATAGCAGTATATAAATGCCAGATATTAATTTGCCTTTGGTTAAATGGAGAAAAATAGAAGTATTTTTGGCATGAGAAGTTGTAAATGTCCACATCTCTTCTACTATGATTTCTGAAATGCTTGCTTATTTATGTCTTCTGACATGCCCAACAAAGTAACTAGATTCCCAGAGCATCAATAATAACAATATAATGTAAGACATGCAAATACTAGAGGGTAGCAAGTCAAAAACATAGCTTGCTCATTAAGAGAATTCATTTTTTCTAAACCCTTCCTTTCCATTGTAGAATCAACATTGTGTGTTGTTCCAAGGCAGAAGGACTAGGCAATGCGGGATAGGTGACTTGCCCAGGGTCACACAGCTAGGAAGTATCTGAGACTAAATTTGAACCTAGAACCTCCCATCTCTAGACCTCTCTCTCTCTAAAGCATCTGACCAGCCCACATTTATTTTCTAAAATAAATTTTATTCCATATGCTTCATCTAAATCAATATTTAGCATTTAAGATCCATTCTAAATTTGAGTGAGTGGCATATGAAGCTCATTGGATTTCCAAAATACCCTTTGCAACTGTCCTCACTTGTGTAACTTTACAGATGCAGAATTTAACACAGAAAGTTCATTTATAATGATTTCTTCTTGCTAAAAATTTTGAAATTTTCTGGAAATGTGAAAATTAACAGCATTTGTAGATTCAACTCCACATGAGAAAGTAGCTGCCATTTAGTGGGAAAAGCTTCAACTTCAGAGACAGAAAATCATATTATTTAACCAAGGTGAATCTTGGGGACATCTAGGTGGTTCAGTGAATTGAGATCCAGATCTAGCAACAGGAGGTCCTGGGTTCAAATCTGGCCTCAGACACTTCCTAGCTATGTGACTCTGGGCAAGTCACTGAACCCCATTGCCTAGCCTTTACCACTCTTCTAGCTTAGAACCAATATACAGTATTGATTCTAAGATAGAACATAATATTTTTAAAAATTAATTTAATTTTAATGGTGATTCTAAGAAAATCTTTGAATCACAGAATCTCAGGGCTAACTTCTGAGCCTACATTGTACATCTCTGATCAAAATTTCCTCTACAACATAATAAAACTTTATTGGAGGTTTCTAGTGCGAAAGATCCTATTACCTATTGAAACAGCTCATTCCATCTCGGCAGAGCACCAGATGTTGGAAAGCTTCTCTATCTATTAACCTTAAATGTGTCCCTTTGAAACATCCACCCTTTGCTCTTGATTCTATTCATGTTGACATATAACACGAGCCTAATTCTTGTTACACAGGATATTCCTTTATATATCTGAGAGCTGCTACAGTGACGCCCCTGTCTAGCCAGCTCTTCTCTAGGCAAAATGCTCAGTTTCTTCAAATGGCCTTAATACATTGCATTACTTTGAGGTCTTCCACCATCTTGTGGCTGTCCTTCAGATATACCATGGCTTATCAATGTTTTCCCTTAAAAGAGGGTCCCTGCATTAAGCATCATATGTTATTTATTTTAAATAAAAAAATAGCTTTACTTTCCATCTTAAAATCTATACTAAATATGCGTCCAAGGCAGAAGAGAATCAGGAATAGGTAATTTCAGTTGCAGGGTCACATAGCTAGGAAGTGTCTAAGATCAGATTTGAACCCAGAACCTTCCATCTCCAGGACTAGCTTTCTACCTACTGAACCATCTCCTTGTCCCAAGCATCATGTTTTAGATGTGGTATGACTAGGGAAGAATATATTAATATTGAATCCTATGCCTTTTTCTGTAGCTTAAGATTATACAATTTTTGAGCTACTGCATCACACTGTTGACTTAGCAACTGACTATAACCCTCTCTCCCCAATTCTATCAGAATTACCACAACTCTTGTTGCCTCAGTGTTTTCATCTAGAAAATAGAATAATGTTGATATTACCAACTTCATAAGACTCCTGTGAAGAGCAAATGAGGTGATATATGCAAGGGGCTTTTTAAAGCTCTTCAGAAGTACCATATATTAGGAGCATGCTAGCTAGTCAACTCTCACTTATGGCAAATTCATTTTGGAGGAGTGATGGGCATGAAGACTGAGACAGAAGTTATGATGCAGAAGACTTTGGGGCTATAGTTTTGTTCCTTGGCAGCATCCAGTTTATAACCTCAAGGAGACTGACTGGAGGAAGCAAGTGGGGTCATTGGCCAAAGAAGAGAAACCCTAATCCAGTTTCTTGGAGATGACTTCCCAGGGGCAGTTATAAATCATAGCACTGGAAGACCATGAGATAAAAAGTGAAGTTCAAGCGAGAAAGAAATCCCCTGGTACCCTAGGAAAAAAATAGTTTACCCTTTTCTAGATAGGGCTTTGCCAACTATTGCATCATTTTAATGTTTATTATAATAACTTTTTTTACTATTTGAGTACCAGTATTTAAAATTCTAATTAAATTTAGACATTTCTCATCTGGAATTTCTTTTTCTGTTTTTTAATTTGTTTTTTTATTCTTATAACAAATTTCCACATAAGTTTTCCCAAGTTATATGATCCATACTGTCTCCTTCCCTTCTTCCTTCCCCCCTCCTGGATCTGACAAGTAATTCAATTTGGGTTATACATGTATTATCATGAAAAACGTATTTCATATTATTTATTATTACAAGTGATTAATCTTATGAAACTCAAAACTGAGCATATGC
The DNA here is from genome assembly GCF_016433145.1 of Gracilinanus agilis. NCBI lineage: Eukaryota > Metazoa > Chordata > Mammalia > Didelphimorphia > Didelphidae > Gracilinanus > Gracilinanus agilis. Next base: position 557,844,243 of record NC_058130.1, on the reverse strand, counting down.
CCAAATAAGCAAGTGATTACTCATATGTTTTAATCTGAATTTCTAATCCATTAGTTCTTTCTCTGGAGGTGGATGGTATCCTTTTTCATAAATTCCTCAAAGTAGTCCTGGATCATCATATTGCTCTTAGTAGCAAAATCTATCACATTTCATCATTCCACAATAGTTCACTTATTGTGTATAATGTTCTCCTGGTTCTGCTTATTTCACTTTGATTTTTTCCCCCTCTCTTAATTACCTTCTGGTGATTCTCTTGAGTTATGTGTTTGGATGTCAAATTTTTTGTTTAAGTCTGGTTGCTTTATGGAATCTTATATTGCATGCCTTCCAATCCTTCAGCGTAGATGCAGCCAGATACTATGTTATCCTAAGTGTGGTTCCCTGGTATCTGAATGGCTTCTTAGCAGCTTTTAATATTTTTTTTCGTTGTCTGGTAGTTCTTGAATTTGGCTATAATATTCCTGGGAGTGGTCAGTTGTGGATTAAATGTATCAGGTGATCTGTGGATTCTCTCAGTCTCCGTTTTTCCCTCTTGTTCAAATGTTAGGCAGTTTTCTTGTATAATTTCCTGTAGGATGATGTCCAGGCTTTTACTTTTGTCATGATGTTCTGGTAGTCCAATAATTCTTAAATTGTCTCTTTGAGATCTGTTTTCAAGATCTGAGGTTTTGGTAATGAGGTGTTTCATATTTTCCTCAAATCTTTTGTTCTTTTGATTTTCTTTTATATATTCTTGCTACCTTATGAAGTCATTTGATTCTAGTTGTTGAATTCTAATTTTTAAAGATTGAATTTCATCCCTAACATTTTGGTCATCCTCCTTCTGGTCTGATTTTCTTTGTAAAACATCTTTCGCCTTCTTTGCTTTGTTTTCAAGCTGGTCAATTTTGGATTTCAAGACACTATTTTCTTGTTTTAGTTCATGTATTTCCTTTTTCCAATTGTATTCAGTTTCTCTTGATTATTTTTTGAGTTATTGAGTTAATTGAATTTTGAGTTCTTCAAAAGCCTGTGTCCAATTCACTGGAGTTTCTTTGGTTTTCTTAGAGTTCCTTGATCTTCTATTTCATTTGTTCATAGTTTACTTCCTGCAAAGAAGCTATCAGTTGTGATTTCTTTTTTTCTTTTTCTGTTGTTTGCTCATATTTTTTTCCTTCTTTCCCTCCTGTGCCTTCTTTGCTCTGCTGGTTAATGAGTTTAAACAGATAGTTTTAATGAGCTTTGATGTAAGATCTTCCCCAGTTGGCAACAGAAGTTTGTAGCTTCTTTTCTGCAGTCTATGAGTGAGGGGTGTTGGAGTTTCACTGCCCTCTGAAGACTTCTTATCTGTCCTATTGATGGGATTAATCCAAGGCCTGGTTGATCTGTAGAGCTTGATGTTGATATGCCCTGAGGCTAAAGAGAAGGTGGTGGTGGGGGTAAGACAGAGTGTTTTCCCTGTGTCTGGGTTGCCTCTCTGTGTTTCTCCTCTAGCCACCTCTCTATGTAGGTGTTCAGTGGCCTGAGCCTGGCTCAGCTGTGCCAGCAAGGCCCCCTATTGCCACCAGAGATTCCAGGAACTGCTGGAGACTCAGCACAGCATGTGGGGGAGGAATCCTGGGATTCCTCTTCTTCCTTACCCTCAAACACAGCAGTTCAAGAATTCAGGCCTTTTTCTTAGGGTACTTCTTGAGCTATACAGCAGGAGGATCCCCCAGCTCTGTCCTGTTGTTAGATTTGGTTTTCTTTCCCCTCAGAGCGCTTTTTTTTTCATCTCAGTGTGGAAGTGAATGGAGGTCCAAAGTTTTGCTCTGTCTAAGCCATGATCTTCCCAGCATTCCTTAGATAGTTTTTTCTGCTTATTTCACTTTGAATCAATTCATGTAGATCTTTCCAGTTCTTTCTGAAATTCTGTTCATCATTCCTTATAGTACAATCATATTCCATCATCATAGTATAACACATTTTGTTTAGTCATTCCCCAATTAAGGGACATCTCTTTAGTTTCCAATTCTTTACTACCACAAAAAGGGCAGCTACAAATATTTTTTGTAAAACAGATCCTTTCCCATTTTTTATCTCTTTGGGATATAGACCTAATAATGGTATTAATCAATCAAAATACATCCATTCTTTTATAGCCCTTTAGGTACAATTTAAAATTGCCCTCCAGAGTGGTTGGATCAGTTCACAATTCCATCAAAAAATGCATTAGTGTCCCAATTTTGTCAACTACTGTCCAACATTTATCATTTTCATTTACTGTCATATTAGCCAATCTGATGAGTGTGAGTGATATCTCAGAGATGTTTTAATTTGTATATCTCTAATCAAGAGAAATTTAGAAATATTTTTCAAATGGTTATTGGTACCTTTGATTTCTTAATCAATATTAAAATGACTTGAATTCTTATTAATTTGTTAATTAATTAATTTGTTAATTAATTAGTTATTTATAATTTAAGAAATGAGATCTTTATAGAAAAATTTGTCATAAATTTTTCCCCTGTTTTTTGTCAATTTGATCTGACTTATTCATGTATTAGCATGCAAAGCCTGCTTCCCTATTGGTCATTGTTATAGGTGAACACTCATATAAAGCCAAAACATGAAAATATAATTATAAATAAACTAATGTGAAAAAATAATATTTTGGTCTAATCCTAATTCCAACAGTTCCTTCTCTGGACAAAGCACCAATTTCAAAACACATTTAAACATGGATGTAGAGTTTAAAGGTTCCCTGATTTAGATCTGGAAGAGGCTTTAGAAACTATCAAAGATCAAAATTTTAAATGGTAAAATTTTGCCTTAGAAAGGCAAAGTGACATATCCAAAGTTACACAGGTAGTAAGTGGCAGTCAGAATTTCAGGTTAAAATCCAGTACTTTTTCCTCTGCCTCATGCTGAAGTTTCTACTTGATAAAATGGTAATCAGTCTGAGTTGATCAGTGACTATTTTTAATTTTTCAGTCTCTGAGAATGTATTTTTTCATCTTAAATTCACAGTAAGTTTCTATAGAACTCTGGAAAATTTTCACTATGGTATCTGTTCCAGATGACAGCCACAACTTTTTACCCTAGATATTTGCTTATACTATATTATATATTGCTATTGTCTGTGTCTTTTACAGGAAGCCTTCTCCAATCTATATTGATTTTAGTGCCTTCCATTTGTTGATTATTTCCCATTTATTAAGTATATATAGAATGGTTACATATAGTTTATTAAAGTCTTCCCCATTAAATTAAATTATCTCCCCTTTTATAAAAGATTGCCTTTTGTCTTTCTTCATATGCCCAACATTTAGTAAAATTTGTTACACATAGTAAGGATTAATAAATGTTTGATGACTTACTTTAGGCAAGGGTCAGAATTAGATCTTTATATAATCATTGTTTCATCTAACATCAGGCATGCCTAGAGGGACAGAGTCATGTGGTTCTCAGTCCAGCAGAATGTATTCTGGTTTTTTTCCCTTTGGTTAACTTCTTTAACTGTGGTTCTATGGAAGGCAAATTCTTAGTTTACCTTTATATCAGGCAAACATTTGGGAAATTTTTCTTATTATTTCCAAACAACATTTAACAATTGATCTACTCAGGGAAAAAGTGATACTGAATGATGGAAAAATTAGTGGACTTGCTATTGGAAGAAACTTGGTTTCAAATCCCTCATCAGACTCTAACTGTAAAAGTTCAAATGCTCTGACTCTCTATTTCCTCAATTAAAAAATGAGGGTTTTGTGAAGGGAACTCCCCTCCCAGGATGATGTTCTGGGATCTTGCTTGTGTCCCGGCACTACTAGCACTACATCATGTGGGTGCTCTTCATCTTGGGTCACGAGACAGTGATCTAGGCACATGACCTGGAAAGGGTCAGGTTAGGATTGGGGAAAGGGGGGAGGAGAAGATATAAAACAGGGGGTTTCATGAAAAGGGCTATCTCTATTTTCTTGGACATGGTGGAGAAAGGAAAGAGCACATGGCTAGTTAGAAATAGGCTTTTTCTCTCTATCAGTTTGCCTTCTTTTACTCAAGTAAATATTAATAAATTCTATGGAAATTAAGGATGGGAGTTTTAATTTAGCTTTAGCAGTTTAACAATATCCATAGCACCTACTTCCCCTGGTTTGATACAATGATCCAATATGATAGTATGTGAGCCTGAAAGTGCTAAATAAATATCACGTATTCTTATGAATTCCCCTAACCAAATCACTATATTTTGATAATGAGCAAAGATCAATAGGTCTCTAAGGTGGAACTCTGAGCCAATATCATCATGTACATCCTGCCCAGTGAATAAAGTCCCTGACCCAGCACAAGATATGAGATGACCCCAAAGGGAAAAGAGAAGGTATATCAGTCATCACCGGTTGCAAGCCCAGGATCCAAATTAGTCTGGCAGGCTTGCTACAGTCCAGGTGTGCTATGACATCCCAGGATTGGTACCCCACCAAAGGAAGGAGACTTTCTTAAAGAACAATCTCTAGAGATTTAAGAGTAATCAAGACAATACCTGGAAACAAAAATGATTTAATTCAGCCATGACTACCCTTCTTATAGCTTCGATGAAATGCTCTGCTATGTCTTTTCCTAATCATAGGAAGATTTTTTCCCTTTATTAAAATTGTCACTAGTGAATAATAGGAATTTTAAAAATAAACTCTAAGCAGACATAGGACCTACATCTTTTCCCAATTAAAAAACCCTTCTCCTTTCCAATTTACTAAGGATTTGTAAGTGACATAATACAGAAGAATTGGATAGGTCTGTCTTTGTTCAGTGGCTGAGATTCTGATTCTGGCAAGGTGATGTGTCTGAAAGTTAAAATTACAGCACACACAGCAAGCCTCTTGGTCTGAATATCTTTTGTTTAGAGTTTTTGCCTTAGGATGAAAAGGAATAAAAATCTAAGCATCACTTAACTAGCTCCTGGCACTGAAGTTTCCAGCCCTAATACAAAAACTGCCTTTAGTGCTGTTATAACTCAGAGTTAGTGAAATGTCGAATGACATGCAAGCTAATAAGAAAAAGATGGTAAAGAAAGGACTTGGCTGCAGGGAGAAAATGAACTTCCCCTCCTGCCTCACCTCTTAACCACACTAAATATCTGTAGCAAATGGCTATCACAGGGCCAAACTACAATTTGTGGAAGAACTTCTCCTTCATTCAAAGTGGAACTAAGAAAACGAAGATAGGTTCAGTAGTTGACTTACTGTCTTATCCTTTTTTCCTCTACTAAGCCAAAGCATGTGATAAACTTTGAGAGATCAAGGAATACGTGAACTGGTTAAATTTCATTGCTATATTTCTAGGGAGATTTCCTACAGTGTGCCATGGGCTATATAAATATGTCTCATTATGGTGCAATAAGATTTTTTTCCTCCTTTTTCTGAGCATGTTCATGAAAGGGAACATATATAGCCTTGGAAATATTTTTTTTATCCCAGGTAAACTACACCAGCCCATTTTATCAAGTCAGAGCCTTGCCAAAATATCCTCCAAGAAGAAAGGTAAGGGCCAGACAGCTAAGCGGCTAAGTGGAAAGAAATCCAGGCCTGGAGATGAAAAGTCCCAGGTTCAAATCAAGGTTAAATACTTCCTGACTGTATGACCCTTGGGGAAGTCACTTAACTCCAACTGTTTAGCCCTTAACACTCTTCTTCCTTGGAAATGATAATTATTTAATTTAGATTCTAAGTCACAAGGTAAAGGGTTTAAAAAAGATGGAAGACAGAGTGGAAAGGCACAAATGCCAGAAGGTAAAAGAAGTTGCTCCCAACTTTTTGCCATTTCCATCTTTTTTAAAATTTTTATTTAGAATATTTTTATATGGTTACAGAATTCATGATCCCCCCTTCCCCAGTCTATCCTCCTTCCCCCTCTCAAAGCCAACAAGCAGTTACACTGGTATACACGTATCATTGTTCAAAACATATTCCTATGTACTTCATATTTGCAGTAGAATGATCTTTTAACATCAAAACCCTAATCATATCCCTATCGCACTATGTCATCAAGCATATATTTTTCTAATGCATTTCTGGTTCCACAATTTTTTCTCTGGATGTGGATACCATTCTTTCTCATAAGTTCCTCGGAATTTTTCTGGGTCATTGCATTGCTGCTAGTACAGAAGTCCATTACATTCGATTGGCCACAGTATATCAATCTCTGTGTACAATGTTCTTCTGGTTCTGCTACTTTTGCTTTGCATCAATTCCTGGAGGTTGTTCCAGTTCACATGGAATCCCTCCATTTCTTTATTCCTTTCAGCACAATAGTATTCCATCACATCAGATACCACAATTTATTCACTCATTCCCCAATCAATAGACACCCAAGTGAGGGTTTTTCTTAAAGGAAACCTTTTACATAGTTCAGTCCCCTGTCAACTTCAAATATTCAAAACATTTACTGATTACCTCTAATTTATCCTTTATATAGTCTTATTTGTATAGTCATTTGCATGCTGTCCCACTCATTAGAATGTGAAATCCTTGAAAGCAATGACTGTCTTGTCTTTCTTTGTATCTTGGAACATCATAAAGTGCTTGTCACATAGTAGATTCAAAATAATTTTTCATTGATTGATAATCAACATAATTTAAATTGAATAATGGAAATTTCTGAAATAGAAAGAAAAATATTCAAATGGTTTAGAGCAGTAATGGGCAAACTTTTTAAAGAGGGGGCCAAAGGAAAGGAAATGCTCATCTGTTAGTCTGTTTCTGAGGCAACTCTTTTGAAGTTTCATTGTATTGTATCCTACTCATTGTATTCGTAAGATTAGGAATAATGTCTCAGGGCTGGATAGGACATTTCAGGGGGCTGCATCTGGCCCACGGGCCGTAGTTTGCCCATCACTGGTTTAGAGTAATGATATCAAATTCAAATAGAAATAGGAGCCAGTAAACCCAACATAAGTATCCATAATAGGCCATGTGTTGCATGAGAAACATACGTTTTTAAATACTTCTTTTTTAATTAATACATCAGAACATTGAAAACAGGAAGTACATTTTTATATTTATATGATTCTAATCTTGTAAGAAGTAAGGGTATAAAGAATATTGTGGGTCATGTGTGGTACATGCATTGTGTATTTGTCACTTTTAGTTTAGATGACCTGCTTCCCTGATATTGCTTTAAAAGTGAAAATAGAATTTCTTCTCAAAAGTATTATATACGATTTTGTCTTTAGACCAAACATGATTACTTTTCCATAAAAATTAGAAGATAATATAAAAATGTTATCATCTCTGTCCTGAAAAGTGACTTTTGATCAAAGGTTTAGAATGTTTTCAGAATGTGGTATGTTCAAGGGAGAAGCCTGAGAGAATTTGTTTCCATTAAAATATCACTTTAAAACACTTTGAATTCTGTCTCATGTTTATGCTGCATTTTTGCTTCACTCTGATTTTATTAAAGCAGGGAACTTGCTCTACTTGGGTAGATTGGTTGGTTGTTGTCCTTTGTATTCAAAGAGGACCAAAATTATATTACTGTGTGATTTTTTTGACTCATGTATAAATTGATTTTATGTTTTATTATTTTTGTAGATTACATGTTGAAACAATTTTTATACTTGTTTTCTGATATTTTGTGATCCATTTGCCCCTCCCCAAGAAAGCAGGTATTAATGCTTCTCACTTTCTATGACACAATAATATTCCATTATGTGTCACAACTTGTTCAGCCATTCCCCAATTGATGGACACAACTGTAGTTTACAGTTATTTGTCATGATAAAAAGAGCTGCTAGAAACCTTTTTGTACAATAAATCATTTCCCACTATTTTAATCTCTTTAGGATATAGTGTTATTGCTGGGTCAAAGGGCATGCACAATTCTATGAACCTTTTTGGGTATGGTTCCAGGTTGTTCTCTAGGATGGTTAACTCAGTTCATAGCTCCACCAACAGTGTATGCCTGTTTTACTTTTTTCACACTCCCTCCAGCATTTATATTTTCCATTTTTGTCATGTTGGCCAGTCTGATAGGTGGTATCAGGTGATACCTCAGAGTTCTTTTAATTTTCACTTCTTTAATTAAAAATTAATAACCTGGAGCATTTTTCCATATGACTAAAGGTAACTTTAATTTCTTCATCTTAGAATTGCCTGTTTATATCTTCTGGCCATTTGTCAATTGAGAAATGTTTTGTATTCTTAAGAATTTGTCTCAGTTCTCTATATAGAGAATTTTTTCTATAGAGATTTTTTCCAATTTTTTTTCACTTTTAACTTTGATTACATTGGCTTTATGCAAACCCTTTATTTCCTCCTTGCCTCTTCTAATTCCTTAAATTTCTTATTTCTGTAGATAGCACTTCTAGTATAATATTGAGTAGTTGGGGTGATAATGATCATCCTTGCTTCACTCCTTATATTATTGGGAAGACTTCTAGCTTGACTCTATTATACATATTGATTATCAGTAGTTTTAGATAGATGCTATTTATCATTTTGAGGAATGTTCCATTTATTCCATTGTTCTCTAATGTTTTTAATAACAATGGGTGCCATGTAATTTCTCCTTTAGGAATTTGGATGCTATGTCATTTGGTAAATTTATCTTTAATATTAATACTATTTCATTGATTTTTATCAATATTTAATTTCCTTCCTAATCTATCTTAAATTCAACACCTTTTACTTTTGCTTTGTGTGAGATAATAAGTGCTATCCCTGCTTTTTTTTAACTTAACTGAAGAAAATAGATGAATCTAAGTGTGGTTATATTCCCACTTTGTGCCAATTCCTATGAGAGTAAAGTTGATACATTACCTGATACTGCCCCATCTTCCCTTCCACTGTATTGATTCTTTAAGAAAACCCTTCAATTCTGTCATAGAATTAATTCTGAATATTTGTTCCAAGGAAGAACAATAAGGGCAAGGCAGTAGGGGTTAAGAGACTTTACCAGGATTGCACTGCTAATAAGTGTCTGGCTAGATTTGAATTGAAGACCTCCCATCTATAGGCCTGATTATCCATGGAGCCACCTAGCTGCTCCCATACTATATTGATTATTATAGGCATACTGTTATATTCACCTTACTCCCTACTCTGTCTATATGATATATATATGTCATATATAAGAGTAATAAAGTTATTAAGTATCTGCAGTGCCATAAGCATCTTAAGTACTTTATATGTTTTAGGTACTTCAAGGCTCTTACATCTATTAAATATATTAGCTATCACCTTAGTAATATAACCAGTTTAACTTAATTGCTTTCCTTAATTACCTTAAAGTATCATAAGAATCTTAAGTATACTAGTTACTACTTTCCCAGGCAAGGAATATAATCAATTTAACCCCATTGTTTCTCTTGATTACTTTAAATATCTTAAGTTCCTTAGATATCTATTAAACAATAGAAACCTTAAATATCCTAGTCATTACATTCTGATGCAGGCATGCAATTAGTTTAACCAATTTCCTTGTGTTTTTTCTGCCTACCTTTTTCTGCTTCTCTTAAATGTCAAATTTTCTCATCAAATTTACTTTTTTTAGCTCTGTTCATTTTGTCATATATTCCTGGAAGTCCTCTTCTTCATTAAATATCATTTTATTCCCTTGGAGTATTATGCTCAATTTTGTTGGCCTAGATTGTTTGCCTTGCAGAATAACATATTCCATGCCTCCTGATCCTTTAATGTAGACGCTTCTAGGTACTGTGTAGTCTTGACTGTGGTCCCATAACATTTGATTTTCCCCCAGCTTTCTTATAGTGTTTTCTCCTTCGATTAGGAATTCTGGAATTTGACTATAGTAGTCTTGAGGTTTTTAAATTTGAGATTTTGTTCAGGAGGCATTGGTGGAGTTTTTAAATTTCTACTTTTTCTTCTTGTTCAAGAATATTTGGGCTATTTTCTGAGATAATTTCATGCAATATAGTGCACAGGCTCTCTCTCTCTTTTTTAATTATGAAGTTCAGGCAATCCAGTGATTCTAAGGTTAAGTATCCTGGATCTATTTTCCAGGTCAGTTATTTTTCCAATGAGAGATTTCAGATTTTTTTTATTATTTCATTCTTTTGAATTTGTTTTATTGTTTCCATGTGTCTTTTGTAGTCATTAGCTTCCATTTAGCCATTTATAATTTTTGGAGATTCATTTTCTTCTTTGAGGTTTTCTACTTCCTTTTTCAAGTAGTTATTTTCCTGTGTGAGGTATCATATTTCCTTTTTTTAGGAAGATGCTTTATTCAGTAAGTTTTTGTTATAAGGTGTTAATTTTTTATAACATTTTCTTTTCTAATTTTTCCTCTTGGACTCTTATTATTTGGTTTTTATCCTTTTTGCATGTCTTCCAGGAATTCATTTTTGGCTCAGCATCCTTTCACATTTTTCTTTGAGGCTTCACATGTTTTCATTTGGTATTGATGTCTTCTTCTGAGCTTGCATTTTGGGCATCTCTGTTACTAAGATATTTTTGGACTATCAGGCATTTTCTCTATCTTTTGCTCATTTGAGGGTTCCCCCCTTTATTTAGTTTATAAACTTAATTTTAGTTCTTTTCCTGAAGTAGAGGGGGTACTGTGTCATTCTTATACTGTTTTCTATTCCAGTTCTTGGAGTCATTTCAGCTGTCTTTGTCTCAGATTGAGCCCTCCAAAGAGGTGGCCTAGTTGGCTTGCTATGGGGAGATTGCAGCTGCTCAGTTCAGATGCTATTTGTTTTGGGCCATGTAAGGTTCTGCCCACTGCTGCTGAATCTGGACTTTGTTGGGCTGACTTCCTCCTCCTACTGCCCACTCTGGATACCAACCAACCTCTGGTATGGTTGCACTATGTGGGGTCTTGTTCTTCCCACTGCTGCCTGTTCTGTATTTCATTGTTTCTGCTCATTGCCCTGCTGATATTGGGCAGAACCAGCTGTATTGTTTCCCTTGTTGCTTGTGCTATATTGCCTCCAAGTTCCACAGAGGCTTACTCAGCATTCTCTCCTACCATTCCAGATAAAGGAGTTCTCCTTGCTGTCTTTTCACACTTTTCTAGGCCAGAACACTGTTTCACCCCTTCTTCTATTAGTTCTGATACTCTAGAATTTGTTTTGAGCCATTTTTGTTCCTCCGTGGTCATTTAGAGGATGGTTGGCAGGCTCTGAATGTTTCTTACTTTACCATCTTGGCAACCTGTAGTCAATTCACAAAAATTTGATTTAAGCGAGGCACAGTTGCACAAAGTTGTCAGCCTCACTCTCTTCCAGAACCATCCAAGTTCAGTGGCAGGACAAAAGTCAAGGTGACTGGAAATGGCTTGTGATACAATGGATGGCCTTGGATTTTTTGTTGTCTAACCAATGCTCCACAGTGTTTGCTTCCATCTCCTTCTTAGCTATTGCAACAAATTGTTCCTCTCCCATTTTCTTGTGGAAGCTTCATATACCTGGTGTAGACATCCTTTTAACTCATTGACAGGTTTAAAACCTGTCAATAACTTTTAACCTGGTTTAGCGTACCCTCTGAGACATTCTGCCAGGATGTTTGCCATACTTTGTTCTTGGAGCCACAAGTGAGAGCCAGGTGGCAGGTAGACACCAAAGGAGGAAAGTATCCCTTAACAGGGCTCAATAAGTCTTCCCACCAGAGACACAAATTTTCCCTAAACACCTTATACATCCCATTGACATAGAAGGGAAACTTTTCTATAATTTATCATTTTAGAAAGTTACCTGGGACATTAAGAGATTAAATGATTCACACAAGGTCATAAAGCCTTGTAAGTCAAAGGCAGGGACCAGGGGCCTTGAGTCCAGTAATTTCTGACTTTTAGGTAAACACCCTCTCATCTGCACCATAGGACTCTCACCCTAGTAACTACTCTTTGAGGAGGCTCAGATAGGTAAATGTATTGCCCCAGGTCATATGGTTAGGAAGAAGCAAGATTAGAAATTCAACTCCACATCTCCTAATGCTGTGGATACATTTTCCACTCTATTTTGCATAATTTCCTATCTTCAAAAAAACTCTATTAGATAGAAAGGGCAGCTATTATTATCCTCATTTTAAAGTGAGAACACAGAGGCTCCAATAGGTCACATAATTTTCCCAGAGTCAAAGTTAGTTGGAAAAATGAGAAATATAGCTTTGGTGTCTTGACTCACATGTTTCTTGCTTTTCTACTCTATACTATCTCTCTTATCAATGCTAGTTTTTCATGATCCAGTTAATGCTTTTCACCAATCCCTCATGGTCCCTACTTTTTCTGCACTTTGATATGTTTCCTGGCTTTGGACCATGATTAGATACTCTGTCTTTAAATTTCCATCTTCATGGTTGTGCTATCTTCAGATTCCCAACAGTTGGTTTCATCATATTACCTCATTTCGCAAAAGTAAGTTCAATGGTTCTCATAGGAGTTACATGTATCTATATTTATGTGGATTCTGTGAAAAGTAACAATAGTCTGTTTATTAGAATAAAATAGAGATATCTTTGCATAATTTGAGCCAGTAAGAAATGGCAATTCCAGATGAATACTAAGATTGAATTCTTATTTGTATTCTTCTTAGTCATGTTCACAAAACCAACGTAAACAGCTGGCCATATGCCCATAGCTCAATGTGCCCAGAAGCTGTCTCATCCTTGGGGAAATGTCAAGAGGCTATATAGTTACTCCAGTGGCCCTAACACATGGAGTCAATTAATCATGTGGAAGGGCTTGATTTTCTTTGGAGGAATTTGTAGCACTTCTCTAGCAGCCAAATTTCTCATTGGTTTTCAAATGGCTTAGAATTATGAGAACAACCTGGACTTAACCGTTATTAGAGAACTGGCCTTGCCTTGCTTTTGGATTCCACTTTTAATTCACTTTCTTTCTTTCAGCATTTTTTGAATCTAAAATGAATATCATTATATATATTTTTATTCTTTTTTTTCTTTTTCTCCATTTATTCTTTCCTTGTGGTAAGGGAGCATCTGACACTCCTCCCAATCTAGAACCCAGCAAACAAATATGCATAAATAGCACCAGTTCTGGGAAATCAATGGCATACTTTGAGGCCTCAAAATGGAGCCTCTTCAGCATTAGATTATAGATCTAGATAAAGAAAAAAGGGATGAGTATCTTTTAGTTTAACCCTATTCTTTTTTTTTACAAAGGAAGGAACCATAACCCAGAAAGGTTACATGATTTGCTGATGGTAATACAGATTGTTAGTGACAGAGATGAAATTTGAACCCAACTCATCTGGTTTCTGATTGAATTTCTTCTCCCTAACAATGATACCTTTATCTTTTTCAATGACAGCAAGAATTTTTCTTAATATAGGATCAAAGAGAAAGTCTGAATGGTGTCAGCAGGCAAGGTTTGGGGCAGTAGAGGCACAGTGACTGGTTAGAGAGTGGGGTTGTGGAAGGGCCAAAAACAAGTAGAGTCTACCTTTAGGAGTAGTTTCCTCACATTTTCCACAATATTATGTGTTCTTCTTTCCTCCTTCCCTGTTAGCATATAAGAAATCTCAATTCATATGACACTGAGCAGTACCCTGTTTACTCTATTACCCGTTTAGGTAATTACTGGTCTTCACATGTTAGCATTTTATAATGACATGAAAGTCACTCTGTTTTCCCAAAGTCTATGCTAGTAGATCATAAGATGGAAAGTCCTTCTACCATTGAAAAAATTAAAATATATCCCTTCAATAGATAATCAATCTATGAACCATCATAGTGAAATTTGGAAACACTTATCAGTAGCAGCTGGTGGGCATTTTGAGCAAGTTTATGGTGGTCAGGGGAAGCAGAGTACCTTATGAAACTCTCTGGACCTAGCACAATCCTTGGCACATGGTAGGTGTTTAATAAATTCATATTGCCTTGGTGTATAATAAAGCACAGAGGAAAGGGGATTATGATATAATGTTGTTGGGAAAGGACCCTTTCAATGAAATTGAAGATTTCTCCAAATATTGACATATATAATTGAAGGACATTTTGAGTCTACTGATGGATATAGAAAAATCTTTTGCTAGGATATATTTTCCTTGATGTTTTTCTCCTGAACACATTTAGGTCATTGGAATTTTGAAACATCCATTATGTATCTTTGAACATAGTTTTGGTTGATGTTGTTTTTCTTTGAAGTAGTTTGTAGATTCTTCTAACTTGTGCTTTCATTATTCAGAATTTCTGGATGATTTTCTTGTGTTATTTCTTAAATCATAATATAAGATTTTGTGATTTATTGTGTTTTTCCTGGGGTATCTATGGTACTTAAATTGTTACAATGCACCCTGTCTTAGAAATCAATGCTTTTGCATAGAAACCATATGTTCCATTAGCAAAACTGCCTTTCTTCCTTCTTCCATGTTATCCTTCACTTCAATATATTTGTCTCCCAAATATTTTGTTCTCTATTTCACTTCTTTTTAAAGACTTGTCACCATTGATATAAGTTTTTCATTCTGCTAATCTTTTCTGAGTTTGTAAGTAATACATTTTGTAATTGTTCTCTCTTCTGTATCTTAAGGTTTTACTCTCTCATTTGAACCATCCTAAAATGGACTTTTGGTGCCTCATCTTTCCTAGGTTTCCACAGGATTCTCTCATTAGTCAAAGACTGGATTTCATTGTTCTTTTGCTGTTTATTTAGATAAAATTATAATATTTTAGATGTTTAGTACTCATCTTTTCCTCTATTATTGGAATTCTCTGTTGATTTATCTACTTTTGCTATAGGTTTTTTTCCAAAACCCTTACCTTTTATGTAAGAATCCAAACTGTGCATTGGTTCTAAGGCAGAAGAGCAGTAAGGGCTAGGCAGTGGGTGTTAAGTGACTTGCTCAGGATCATATAGCTCAGAAGTATTTGAATCTAGATTTGAACCCAGGATCTAATATCTCCATGCCTGACTCTCAATCCACTGAGTCACTTAGCCTCCCCTTTGTAGTAGGTTTTTAATTGATTTTACTTCCTCTTAAAATCTTGGTTGGTTTTAGTCACTTCTTCCCTATAATATCCAGTCTATAAAGAAAGGTATGACTCCCCCCCCCCCAAATTAATGGTGGGTACATTTGGGAGCTGGATTACAATGCTGACTCAAACTCTTCCCATGTTGGTTAAATTGCTTTCTACTGGCATAAGTCCTTGAACTAAGTATCTTGTGGTGGGACACCTCTGATTCTACATAGTTTTGTGGAGGCTGATGAGGGAGGAACACTGACTGAATACCTTAAGCTTTCTCCATTGTTATTCATTAGAGTGTTGGACTTATTGACTTCTTGTCCTTATATTCATTAAGCCATACTTAATATATCTCTTGCAAATAATTTTGCTTTGGGGAAAATTTTGAAAATTGATGGAAAATGGAAGAAGGAATTAATCCTCTATCTTATTTGTCACATGACCACAGCTTCCCTCCCCACATTTTTCTTAATGTGTGTTCTTACCACAGGGCTAAGCTATCTTTTTCATCATAATATTTCATAGGCTTTGGATATTTTTTTAAACAAACTCAGCTGTTGTGGCATTTTAGTTGGCTGCCATAGACTGTTTAATTTGGCCCTATCTATTCCTGTACTGGAGAAAAAGAATATGTAAGCCTTCTGCTCATTATGTAAGTAAATCAGGAAGAAAGATAACATATATAATATATAAGGTTTCTGTCTAACACTTGATAAAGTGAAGAATCACTTTAGGCTTTGAAAACCATTTGCTATTCTTACTTTATTACCTTTGCATATATCTCTCCTATTTTTCCTCTTCCTTCTTTTCATTCTCTTTTTTCTCCTCATTCTATCTCTCTTCTCAAGTTTTTTTCTCTTCCTCCCTCTTATATAAGACCACACAAGATAAATTAGTGGATTAGCTCCTAGCAAATATCTGAATACTACCAATGTAGTTTATTTCTAAATGCAAAGTTTTTTTTCAAGTGCATAAGACTCTAAAAAACTGAATAGCTATCATCTTGCCTTGTGTGTAGGTGGAATAGACAGAAGCCTAAATATTGTGCTTTTATGAGATTCTAGATCAGGTTTCTTCCTCTGAAAAATCTAGATTCATTCTTTCTTGTCTAAAATAATTATATGATTTGCTCCTTTGGATTTGTACAAAATGTGCATGTTATATAGAAATAATAAGGCATTCAACCATTATTTAACCATTTCTACCTTAGAAATTTAAATTTTGAGTGTGTTTCTTAGCAGAGATTTAGATAATGAAGGAGAGCAACACAGAGACAATGAGATTAGCATGAGGGAAGAAAAGGGAGAGAGCATTTGGCAACATCTGGTATGTTATTATATTGAAGCAGTGGAGGTGGCTGGGATATTAAACTATAGCTCTAATTACCTGATGCAAAGGAAGAGATGAATACAGAATGATAGAGAAATGAGTTGTTAAGAATAAATTTTGCTTGATTCGCAATTGATCTGAATTGAACCAGATCACTAAAGGAAAATGCAGATGTGGCTAAAATATATTGTTTAAGTTTCAAAAGTACGTTCAACTAAAAACCAAAAACAAATATCTAGATTTGAGACACCTTTAGAATGGCATGATCACTATTTAAATATTAGAATACTTTTAATGTGGAAGACATTTCTGACATTATTCTTCTTGGTTCCAGAAAGGAAAAAACTAAAGCCATGAAAAGGGTGATTTTCAATTCTTTATAAAGAGAAACTTTCTAATTTTTAGAACTGCTAAACTGTGAGATGCTGTATCTTGGTAAACAGTGTATTCCTTATCACTTGGTAAACTCAAGCAATAGCAGAATGACTAATTGTCAGAACTGTTGTAGAATTAATTAATTCATATTTTGATTACAAGCAGAATATGCGACCTCTGAAATCCCTTTTTACCTTTAGAAATTTATAATTGCATGATTTTCCTGAATAAATTGGTCTATATGCCTTTTGGCTAAACTACTAATCATTTCTTGAAGGGAAAAAGATAAGTAAAAATCTTCTTACTTGAGTAATTCATATAGAGGACTCCCTTGTTTCTCATCTTCACAAAACACAAAACACTTGAAAAAATATGAAGCCAAATCCTTCACTTGGCCCTTTTGATTTTCTACTTTGTGGGAAAATTTCATGTTATTCATTTTTATTACACTTCTGCTTCAAGATTTTTGGAAGCTTTGTTCTGACTCCACCAATAATGTTTTGCCTGAAGGATGGTTTTAATGAACAATCTGTTGAATATTTCTTAGCAGCTCATGTTTTTATTGGGAGTTGGAGGCTATCATCTATCCTAAAACAATGTAAGTCGTATATTAAAAGCACAATGTATTTTCAGTAGCAGGAGATATATTTGCTGAAAACTGATTGAATGGAGGAAAAGTATTTTCTACACTAACAAAGGAATGATCTGGGTATAGACAGATGAAGGGGAGGAGAACATGTACCATTGGAAAAAATATACATATTTATGCCAGCCTTTATTGGACATTCCAAGAATTAGAAATGTGTTTGAAATATTGGAAAGATTACTGGGTCAAAAGGTCTATATTCTACTCCAGGAAATTAACTTATGAGTTATCATTTAATACATGTGAATTTACATATATATATGTACATATATATGGATATACTCATATCTATATGTGTATGTAGCTATATCTATTGATATATACATGGGTGTATATAAAAAATAAATACAAGGTAGTTTTGGAGTTGTAGGAAACAGAAAAAAGTTTCATTTAGAAATTACACTTTGAATGAGTCATGAAGGAAACTAAGGTCAAAATGAAAAGGTGTTGAGGGAGTTCATTTCAGGCTTGGAAAAAAGGCGCAAGGAAAAGAAATGAAGCATAAAGTATGAGAACAGCAAATAAAGTAGTATGTACCTCATACAGACAATTGAGGAAAAATTTACATAAGATATGTTAAGGACTATACATATCAGCTGTTATTATTATCATATATAACATTATGTATAATAAAATAAAATAATTTATATATGTATTTGTATACACACACACACACATATATATATATACACTTTGAATATAACAAACATTTGCTAAAAAGATTTAATATTTTTGTTACAAACTTGATATCAACATACTTAAGTGCACTTTTTTCATTATCTCCCCTGAGATTCACAATCTTTTTTTCTTTGGATAAGTTATGTTATTTTTCCTAGTTCAGTAAACAAGAAAAGCTTTTAAGAAGTCATGTACCTCTTTTATGCAGTTTGATTTTTGCAGAAATATTAATTAGGGATATTGGTTCATATCTTTCTTACTTTATTTTGCATCTACCTAGATAGTTTCAGGAACATATTGGTCTCATAGACGGTAATTGGTAGTATACTTTCTTTCTTTTTGCAAAAAAATTTTATATAATATTGAGTTGAATGTTTGAGAGAATTCACTTATAAATATATCTGGACATTTTTGTTTTTGTTTTCTTTATTGTGGGGATTCATTTGTAGCTTCTTTGGTTTCTTTTATGAATATCAAATAGTTTAAATTCTTAATTTCTAATTTCTTCCTTGAGGAATTTTATATTCTTGTAAATATTCATCTCCCCAATTAGATATCAAGTTTGTTGACTTATAATTTGGCAAAAGTTCCTACAAGTTCCTTAATTTCTACATTATCAATTTTAATTCTTTTTTATATCCTTATAAATTCAGGTATTTTGCTTTTCCTATGTCTTTTAAATCAAATTTGTTAATTACATTTCTATTGTATTAGTCTTTTAAAAATAGTTCAACTATGAAACCATAGTTTAATGCAGAAATATTTAATAATGTAATCTCAAAGTAAAGCAGAGGGATTTACTCTAGTCTGACCTATGAGTATTGTCTAGATTTCAAAAACTGTAATACTCTGAAATATTATGAAGTAATGAAAGCTTTGCAAGTATAGGGAGAACTTTGATTTTGTTGCTGAGAGAAAATTGAATTTCAAATAAAAAAGGTTCCCAGACCTACTTGGCCCTTTGAACCTTGTTCTATGTTGATTTGCATGGCAATAAGGAGTATATGGGGAATGAAAATAATCTAATCACTCTAGTTCTCCATTTGACCGTTTTGCTAAGTAGAATCCCTGGAAATTTTCTAGGGATGAAAAAAGATATCTGTCTTAAGGCAGATGGTGAGAAGAATTTTGTAATCTTAATGCAGACTGGTTATAGAAAGCAGTGTCATAATGACCAGCAACAGGGATAAAACTCTAAGGACAAATGGTAACATGTTTGTAAGCTCATCTAGATAGATAACTGTAGGAAAGAAAATTTCTGTACATATTAAAAGGTTCTGAGGCAGTAAATTTAAAGCTATCCAACTCTTATACTTAAGCTTATATAGTAAGTGAAGAACAGCCAGTAGTAGTAGAGCCAAAACTGTTGTAGCAAAGATTCCTAACAGGGCAGAAGCTGATGTGGAGCTGTCCAATAGCACTGGAACTGTCCAGCAATCAGAGAGTCTGTCAACAAGCATTTTTATTGTGTATACTATTTGCCTATCACTGTCCTAAGTTACTGGCATACCAAAGAAAAGCAAAAACAGATTCCTTATCTTCAAAAAGTTTGAATTCTAAGGCAAGAGAAAATGTGCTAATAATTGTGTATGTACAAATGAGGATCATAAATATACAGCAAATAATAGGTTGACAGAGAGAGCCCAGGACATCATGCTGAAAAGAAAGAAAAAAAAAAGATCTCACTTGAGAAATTAGTCGTTCTGTAGTACTAGAAATATGAGTTATTCCAAATATACATGTATTCTGGTTATGAGTTTCCTACATGTTTCTCACTACGGATATCCCCTAGTTTTGTCTGTATCCTGTAAGTATCCCATCTCCAGTGCTAGGTGTTTTGTTATACAATTTAATTTAAATACATATATTTTGCTTTGAATAGATGTGTCTTTTGGTAGAAGAAACACAAACATGGATATTAGGAGTTCTTGTTATGTGTATATGCTGAATCACTCCCAAAATGTGTCTTGAACTTAGCCTAGAGACAGGAAGACCTGATTTCATATCTGGCCTAAACTGTTTAATAGGTACAGGACCCTGGGTAGGTCACTTAATTCTTGTCTTCTCATAATGTGGGGGAGAAGAGAGAATGGAGAGAAATAATAGCATCTACTTCCCAAGGTCATTGTGAAGATCAAATGAGATCTTTGGAAAGTGCTTTGTAAATCTAAAAACATAACATAAATACTATCTGTTATTATTTATCATCATCATCATCATCATTATCATCTTGTAATTACAGTTGACCTTCAACTTTTGGTGGGGTTATATTCCTAGATGATGGTATAAAAGTAAAAAACAAATTTACATGAATGTTGATACATCAGACCCATTGGGAATAGGGGGATAGGTTCCTACAACCACTAAAAATAATAATCTTTTGCTGGGAATTTCTGAAAATACACTTTTCTGCATGTAATTCTTTACAACAAAACATTAATTACAATAACATATACTTTTCCTAACAATAACTGTGAGATAACCCATTAAATGAACTATACAAAATAAAATTGGTAACATGCAAAACATTTTTCTCACTACTTATCCATTTGAATGCTTGAAGTCATGAAAGTTGAATGCTTGAATTTGGAGGAACAATTATATTATTTGGAACATTATATTATTTTCTATCTTTGTATTCTCTTATGCTTCTTTACCAGGACCCTCAGCAATAAATCATAGTTTCCAGAGTTGATGAATTGAATATACACTCTGCCTTAAGAGGTACCATACTATAGTAGAAAGACACACGGCCATGGTCTCAAGAAAACCTGGATTTAGTTGTTTCCTCTGACATGTACACAGGCTATTGGATACGTTGTTTAATGTTTCAGCACCTTAGGCAGTTCTCTATGATACTATGTTTAAAAAAGAAATTGCCAATATCCATTGCTTGAGAAAGTCCTTTTATGGGTAGCTCTCTATATGAATAAAATCATGGTCCAGTTAAAATACATAACAAGATCCTCTGCCCTTGTCAAATAATATTGAGATTATTGTGCTCAGTCCTAAATGTACCATTTTAGGAATGACATTAGTAAACTGACACATTTCCCAAAGAAGGTAGCCAGAATTTTAGAGGGTTTCAAACCAATTTTATGGAGAGGAATAGCTGAATAAATTAGACAAGTTTAGCCTAGGGAAGACCCAAAAGGAGGCATATAATAGTTACCTTCAGGTTTTAAAGGAGATATGTTTTAGAAGAGGGATTAGGTTTGTTATAGTTGGCCTAATAGGGTAGAACAAGAAGCAACAGATATATAAGTGGGGGGAAAACATCTTATACGTATCCATTGAATTAGAAATATCACAGTGAGTTTTTGAAAGAATGAATAAGACTATATATATTAAGTACACACTATGTGGCAGGCACTGTACTCATTGCTATTGATACCATTATAAATATAAAAGTAAGTCTGTGCCCTTAGTAAGATTATATTCTAATATCAGGAAAATGTCAAGAGTGTTGGCTATGGAAAACAGTTTTAGTCTGTGAAGTATCAGGATACTTCTGGAATGGAACAAAAGGCAATCAGTTGAAACTCCTTTTCTAGAAGCAACGGTAATGTTGATTTGAATAGTTTCTAGAGTAAGAGATGGGGGGAAATGAAAGCCATTAAAGAAGATCCAAAAATTGCAAGGGGAAAAAAAATGAATAGATCTGGGGCTGACTAGCCATAATGAGGTTTTGCCAAACTATAAAGTTCAGACCCAGGGCTGGAGTCCCCAAACTCTTCTAGGACATGGTTTCTGCAGATTCAGCTGGAGGGAACAGCAGTGGTGGAAGGTCACAAAGCACTATATGTATATATGTGATATACACATAGCTACATAGATACGCATGTGTGCATTGTGTATAGATGAACATTTTATACTATTATATATACTATGTGTGCATATATACATATATGATTATGGAATGGAATTGTGATTTCAATATATGCATAGACACATACACACACATATACATGCATTCACATGTACTTGCATGCACATACACATATGTGCATACTATATATGTATATATATATGTATGTATATATATACACAGATTCTTATGGACTAGAGCTTTTATTTCATTGACATGTATGCATACATATACAGGAATACTTGCATACTTATAAATACATGTGTTTATACACACTCATATGTACAAACATACATATATGCATGCCATTATGGACTGGGCCTTTGATGTCACTGGTACAAGGAATTGCTGAGTAAAGAAATCTTCCTTCCAGAATCAGTTGTCTTCGTGTCTCTATTAGTCATAGATATTTGCTTAGAGCACAAAGACATAAAGTGATCTGCTCAGGTTTACTCCACCATTATATGCCAGTGGTAGGACTTGATCACAAGTTTGCCTGGCTTTTCAGCTGGTTCTGCCCAGGACATCACAATGACTTGCAATACATAGGTACACATGTACATATATACATACATACCCTCACATATGTGTGTGAGGTGTGTGGAAAGGATTGAGGAAGGGGGGAGAAAGAACAGAGAGAGAGAGAGAGAGAGAGAGAGAGAGAGAGAAAGAGAGACAGACAGACAGACAGACAGACAGACAGACAGAGACAGAGACAGAGACAGAGACAGACAGAGACAGAGACAGAGACAGAGACAGACAGAGACAGAGACAGAGACAGACAGAGAGACAGAGACAGAGACAGAGACAGACAGAGACAGAGACAGAGACAGAGACAGAGACAGAGACAGAGACAGAGACAGAGACAGAGACAGGGAATGTGACTTTCATATGAATTGTAGTATGAAAAAAAAATACTAACAAAGAGAGTTATATGGAAGAATTATGGCCACCTTTGGGGAATAGTGAGTCTCCACAGTTTATGGTCTTCAAATGGAGCCTCGCTAGTCTCTTCTTAGGAATGTTACAGAGGAAATTTCTGCTCAAGCAAAAGTTCGAGTCAATAACCTCTTTTGTACCTTCTAATTCTAAAATCTAATGATCTTATAATCCAAACTAATGTTGTCTGGCTCCAAACTCCTGTGCTATACTCTGTTCCCTAATTCAGCTTGGGGTAGTCATTTGTTAATAATGAGTTATGAGGTAGCTGGAGAAATCCACAGTAAAAATTTCAAGAGCCACAGTCCTATTTCTATTGTGATATGTAGCTGGTATAACAGATGGGAAGAGTGAGGAGGAATTCAAAGCATTCTCAAAAGATTTTCTCTTATGAAGATATGTAAGTATTTAAGGAGACAAATTACCCCATTTAGAGAATGTGGCAAAGTTACATTTGAGTAGATTTGCACATATAAACTCTGCTCCCAAACTGTGACATTTCAAGCTGATTTCTTTTTCATATTTTCACTGTGATGAAAGGCTCCTGCCTTTTGACAAGTCAAAATACTTTGACTGCCTAGGCTATGTGAAGCATTTTTGTTTTTAAAACTAAAATGGTGACTGCTAATTTGTCTTTTGATAGGAAATATATAATATCTTACTTCTTTGGAAAATACTTTCCAAGTAGACATACTTCCATTTGGCCTTTGTGATATTTGGTGAATATGATCACTGTGTCTATTTTCCCTGAATTTTTCCCTCATTTATAAGTATGTATTCTGTATATGTCTAATTATAGCTAAATTATTAGCTTTCTCCATCTAAAGTTTTTCTTTTTGTCTTTTATGTTTCAGGGACTTTTGAGGTAACATTTTACTAAAATGGTAGCAGATCATCTTCAGATTTTGATGGAATTACGATCATAATTCTTTTAAGAGGAATGAATATACTTTTGAATGAGAGTAAGTCCACATAGAGAAACCAGTCCAAGATCTCTCCTAATTTTAGAAACAGTACCAAACTATCAGATTTTATCTGACATGGGCATCTAACAGTTGGATGTGAATTCAGGAATGCTTGACATTATCACATTGTATGTACTAATGGGTTTATGATTCAAGTGCTACATCTCCAACAATTTTAAAGATTATTTATCAATTACAGTCTCTCTTTTTTCACCAAAAATAACTTGGGGACTTGATTGAATTAAATAATAGACAACTTGGTTCATGTTGTCCTTGATTATCACAAATAACCCGTCGGTGATTTGGGGGCATCTTTTCAAAAGAAGCATTTAAACTTAGAATAAAATATCAAGTCACATTAGTACCAGAGAGCCTGTATTTGAATTTGACTAGTATGTTTGAGAGAAACCCTTTTTTCATCTCCAAAGTGCCAGTGTAATTGGATTGAATTATCATTTATTGTTCATCTATAATTCATAATCTTGTTCAAATTAAAGTATCAAACTTTTAGTTTTATTTGATATTTGAAAACATATTTTATATTATTTGGAAGAAAGGAACATTTGAGCTATCGCCAGCATGGTACATTGCAGCAGTTATTAGGACATGTGGCAGCTCTATTCCATCTCACTACTCTCTTTGCTTTGGCTAACTCCTGTGTACTTGGATGCTAAAAGAAATCACCAAGTGACTTAATTCAATAACATTTTTTGACTCTTGCCATAGAACCCTTGAATTATTCTCACTTGAGTAACAGATCTAATATGAACTAAATAAGATAATGAAAGTAATGGAAAGATCATTGGACTCACAGTCAGAAAACATCTATTGAATATTGGCACTAATAACTTACTACAAATGCAAGCACAAGCATACTACTTCATATCTATCAAAGTTTTCTTATTTGCAACATAGCTGAAAATTTTGCATCATCAACCTCACATGGTTGTTATGGGTAAAATTATGTGTAAATATTAAAGTACTATAGAGTTGTGAATCTCCATTCCTTTCTTTCTCTCCTTTTTTGTATCTCCTTAGAAACATCAGGAAAAGTATACGTAAGGGAGACAATGGTCACCAACTTAATAGTGGAGACCCACAGCAAAGACCAAGTTGAATGGGAATTCCTTCTAGATGGTGAAATCCTTCAGAGGCTCTCTTTCACGTAGACAATGATGGCTGCATGAAATCATAAAAAGTAACATTTTCTTGGAAGAGATCTATAATAAATGAAAAGCTTGACCTAATCATCTACACAGGAAAAACCAAATGGATGAATGATGTCAGCTGTCCAGATTGTGATATGCCCTTGGGATGGGCAATCTATAGACTTTCTTATCTGAGACGGATAGTCCAAATGACCAATAAGTTGAACCTAGAATTAACAGGAGGAAGATGAAGGGCTATACTGACTTCAGAAAATTATCATACTGCTTCAATGACTCCCAGATTCTCTTGGGATCAAAGGTTTATCTTTTTAAGGCCATCCTTCTGCCAGTCTTCTTAATATGGCTTCTAGATATTGAATACAATAGTCTTTGAAGAAGGCCAAGCAGAAAAGAGTGGAAGAAATGCACTTTGAACAAGAACAAATTATAACAAAACAAATAATGTATTTTCGAGAAGAAAATACTAGGGAAATGTATAATGAAACAGATGCTGGGCTAGTAACATGATGAGTGTGTTGAATAATATGACATCAAATAGCTTAAATGATCAACTGGTATCTTCAGGATGTTAAGAACAATCAAGGAAAACCTCTGGAACATTAGATGAACAACCTGAGTCTAATATGTAGGAGGTAGGAAGCAATGAATAAGCATCATTCAGGATGAGCAGCTATGCATGCATAGCCATCTATGTTATTAGAGCAAACACTGACATCCATAAGATTAACAATTTCTTCAGGTATTTGTCATGCCCAACATGTTGTATGGCACACTACACAATAAAAGACACAATGTCTCTAGGTTTAAATTATTATTTTTTACTTTATGGACTGATAATGTAAATCCCATCATATTACAATGTGGTACACTGTCCAAAAGGCAAACAGGTAGGATTTTAAGAATACAAAATGAAGAAGGAGAAAGAGAGGAGAGAGGAGAGTGGCTTGGGAAGAAAACAGGATTTTAATCATCTCGAAGTTCATTTGTCTTCTCCACATTCCTGGACTTGGCCACCTTGCTAGTACTCACAATTGTTACACTATTATATTCAGTTTTCCTTGTATATATCTAGATAGGAACTAAATAGAGAGTATAAATTTTGTATATTAGCTTTTATAACAGTTTCATTTGGCATAAAAGAAGAACTGTAATTATTTTAATTATATTTTCCTTAGCATGGTATAAGTGAATAAGATTGCTTTAATACAGAAATAAAGTGCTTTCAAAGTTTCTTGTGATACACATCTATAATTTCTGCTAAATAACAAAATATTCTTTAGATAACTGGACAATTATACTGTCACATTCATCTCTCCCTTCCTCGAAATTGAATTAAAGGCTCCATAAATCTACCTTTGCTCTTGGCTTGCTGATTCTGCAAAGCTGTTTGTAAACAAATTGGCATAGCTTGAAAAAACATCCTTATTGAACAAAGGTAATATATTTTTTATGTATTGACTTCTGTGTGATTCAATTTGCACTAAGTATCCAAATAACCTTTATAAACTGCCCTGTGAACTTAAAAGCAAGTTTGCATTTTGTGGTTTACTTTTCCTTTACAGTGTGGTTTTGAAAGTGATGACCCAGCTTTTTAGGCTCTTAGAACTGCAGGCATTTTAGCCAAGTAATGAAAATGAATGGTCTCCAAAAGACTTAGAATCATAATTAAAAATCAGGAAATGGGCTTTTTGGGAAACAGATCTAATTAATTAATTTGAAATGACTTTTCAATTGTTCTGATGATTAAGTTAAAGCAAAGCTAAATGCCCTAAACCTTCTTCACATGTAAAGATCCAGGATGTTTAATTGCAAGATTTAGTCACTTTTAATAAAATCAGAAAAAACATTTTTTTCTACCATGCATCGGCATCATTCATTTGAAGACATTCACCCAAAATGAACAATTTACATGTGTAAGATTACTCAGTGCACCCTTTCTTTGGAATATCACACAACGAGAAAAAACAAGAATTGTTTAAACTAATTCAGATGTTATCTCCTTGCCTCATCTGAACAATAGAGTTCAGTTCCAGGTCCATGTTTTCAAAGCGTGCATATGGCATAGCACATGACAATTGTTAATAAATATTTGTTTAATTGAATGGAGGCCAATGGAATAAATGGAATTGACATGATAAACTGGGATTGTTCCTGACACAGAAGGATGAGTTGTAGATTTCTAGTCTGTATAAAATAAGACATGGAGAGGAGATAGAAAACATGGACATTATAGTTTTCTTGAAATATATGAAGGATTGTCATGTGGAAAAAGGGAAATCCTCCAGCGCAAGAAACAAAATTAGGAGCAACAGGATAAAGTTTTCAATAGAAATTTAAATATAAAAGAAAAAAACTTAATATAGAAGAAAAAATCTTCTAACAATCAATTGTATATGTATTAAATTTTGTTAAGGCCCTATCATGTGTCAGGCACTGTTCTAGGTACAATTAGAGCTTCTCCCAAAAAAGTAGTAATAAGTTCCCCATTTCTGGTAATCTTCATGCTAAGCCTGTATGACCATTTGTGGGGAATAGTATAATTGATGGGATTCAGGTATAGATATAGGCTGTACTTGAACTAGTGGACTTCTGAGGTCTTTTCCAACTCTGAAATTCTATAATTACTTTGTGAGATGTGTGTTGTGATAGGAAAGTTCTAAATCATTATTACTACATTAAAATTTCTTCATGATTCATAGGTTTAGGGCCAGGCTTTATATTCCCTTTGAACTAAAGCATACTTCGTATTGGAATTTGATTTTTCATATAGTGGTTGATAGTTTGAATAAATTCTGACTTTGATGAATTATAATTGCATTTATTTATTTTTTAACTCTTACCTTCCATCTTAAAATCAACAGTATTCTGGTTCTAAGGCAGAAGAGTGGTAAGGGCTAGGCAATGGGGATTAAGTGACTTGCCCAGGGTCACAAAGGTAGGAAGTGTCTGAGGTCATATTTGAACCCAGGACCTCCCATCTCTAGGCCTGGCTCTCAATCCACTGAGCCACCCAGCTGCCCCCTTTAATGAATTATAGAATTTTCAGATACATGTAAAGTATGTATTGACCATACTTGCTTTGAGGAAGGCTTTTGTTGGGGCAAAGGTTACAGAATATGGGGATAGAAATAATTATGCTTCAAAAAATGAAAAAAATAACAAGGAAATATTTAAAATATACACAGAAGAGAGCAGAAGGAATCTCAAAAAGAGAAAAGCAGGGGTTAAGATGGCGGCAGAGTAAAAAGCAGCTCTTAACCTCTCCTGACCAAAACATATAAGACTCCTCAAGGGGACATAAAAACAAGTCCAGAAGAACGGAGGGACCCCACAACAGGGTGCAGCATGGAAGGTACATGGAATCGGGACATTTCCATGTTATAAAGGGGTGAAACAGCTCTCACTAAATTGTGGGCTGAGCAACCACCCCCCCACCCCCTCTACACACACCACCTATAACGCCAAAGCCAGCTAAAAAGAAATAGAGCAAGTTTGGGGCACCCATTGAGTCACTGGCAGCTCCAGGGCCTGTTCCTGAGAGCAGCAAGATTTAGGACCCCAAAAAGCTAAATAACGCGCACGGACTGTGAGCGAGGGCGCAGAGCACGGGCACAGGCAGAGGAGAGGGTGGAGGCAGACACAGGCACGTGCGTGAGCGAAGGCTCTGAAACCCTGAGTCGGGAACCAGTGCAGATGGGTATACGACTGTGGAAACAGAGCCCTGAGACTTGTAAAGGAACCTCCAGCAGAGGACCAAGTAAGGGGGTCCACCAGGGGGCTTGACCTTGAGAAAAACCAGAATTCAGACCTCAGGACCCAAAAGACTGCAGACAGACACTGAGTGCAAGGATAAAGCTGAGAAGCTGCTGGGATAACAATGGCTACCCAGAATCAGGAAGCTCAGACAAGAAAGATTAACAAGAAAAAGAAATCTTTAACACTCGACAACTTTTACACAGAGAAAATCCAGAGAACCGAGCAAATAGAGGGGGAGAACAAACAAGCATCCGGACCCTCCCAAAATAATAATGAAAACTGGTCACAAGCTCTTGAAAAGTTCAAAACTGAGATGACGAGAAAGATGGAAAAGATTTGGTTAGAGAAATGGGAAATAGCTCAAAAGGAAATCAGGCAAGAAAATAACAGTTTAAAAGGCAGAATTTTGCAATTGGAAAGTGAGGCTCTGAAATCAAATGAACTGATAAGCAAAGTGAACACCAGAAATGACCAGATTGAAAAGGAAAACCAAAAGATCATAGCCGAAAACCAAAAGATTATAGCCGAAAACCAGTCCCTAAAGGCTAGAATTGACAAATTAGAAGCTAAAGATCTCTCAAGACAACAAGAACAAATAAAACAAAGTAAAAAGATTGAAAAATAGAAGGAAACATGAAATATCTCAATGAGAAAGTGACAGACCAAGAAAACTGGTCTAGAAGAGACAATTTGAGAATCATTGGTCTTCCAGAAAAACCAGAAATTAATAGAAACCTGGACTCCATACTAAAAGAAATTATTCAGCAAAATTGCCCTGAAGTCCTACAACAAGAGGGCAATATAGACATTGAAAGGATCCATAGATCACCCTCGACACTCGACTTAGAAAAGACAACACCCAGAAATATAATTGCCAAATTTAAGAGCTTCTAAGTAAAATAAGAAAATCTTACAAGAAGCCAGAAAGAGACAATTCAAATATCAAGGAGCACCAATCAGGATCACACAGGATCTGGTAGCCTCCACGCTAAAAGACCTCAAGGCTTGGAATATGATATTCAGAAAGGCAAGAGAGGTGGACCTGCAACCACGGATCAACTACCCATCAAAATTGACTATATACTTCCAGGGGAAAGTATGGGCATTCAATAAAATTGAAGATTTCCAAGTATTTGCACAGAAAAGACCAGGGCTAAATGGAAAGCTTGATATCCAACCACAAAAATTGAGAGAAATATGAAAAAGTAAATAAGAAACAGAGGGGAAAGAAAGAAAACTCATAACTTTCAAATTTGCCTTTTTAAGGGCCTCAGTAAGATCTAATTATCTGTATTCCTATGTGGAGAAATGCGATGTATAATTCTCGGTAGTGAACTCTATTCACTATCATAGTATTCACTATTATAGTAATCAGAAGAATAATTCACAGGGAGAGGGTGGAATACTAAATGGTCTAAGATGATATGGGGGTGGGTGGGAAAGAGAGGGGTGAATAGTAGGGGACACCAAGAGAAACTTGAGTGAATAAGAAAAATTGGATATTATATTACACACAAAGAGGGCATGGGAAGGAGAGGGGACAAATACTATTATAAGAAGGAGAGGAAGAGAGCATTAAGAGGTAATATTTAAACCTTACTCTTAGTGTAATTAACCCAAAGAGGGAAGAGTAGCTATACTATCCATTGGGATATAAAACTCTTATCTAACCCTACTGAGAAAGTCAGAAGGGATAAACCAAAGGGAGCAGGGGAGTGGGGAGGTCAAAAAAAGGGAGGGGAGAAAAGGGGTAGGAAATACATTAGGCCTTTAAAAACAAAAAGAGGGGAATAATAAGGGAGGAGGTAGAAAGGGAAGTTAATCAAGGGAGGGGATAAGGGATAGGGTCTTAATAGCAAACCACTGGTCTTAAAGGAAATAGTTTAAGGAGAAGTGGTAGGAATAGGGGAGGATACGAAAATGTCAGCAAATGCACAACTTATAATTATAACTGAATATGAATGGGATGAACTTGCTCATAAAATGGGAGCAAATAGCAGAGTGGATCAGAAACCAAAATCCTACCATATGTTGTCTACAAGAAACACATATGAGGCAGCTAGACATACACAAGTTTAAGGTTAAGGGCTTGAGCAAAATCTTTTGGGCATCAAATGAGAAAAAGAAGGCAGGTGTGGCTATCATGATCTCTGACAAAGCCAAAGTAAAAATAGATATGATTACAAAAGACAGGGAAGGTCATTACATCCTGATTAAAGGCAGTATAAACAATGAGGAAATAACACTACTCAATATATATGCACCAAATGGTATAGCATCCAAATTCATAAAGGAGAAACTGGCAGAGCTCAAGAAGGAAATAGATAGTAAAACCATAATAGTGGGAGATCTAAATATTCCTCTTTCAGATATAGATAAATCAAATCAAAAAATAAATAAGAAAGAGGTAAGAGAGGTGAAGGAAGTACTAGAAAAATTAGAATTAATTGACATGTGGACAAAAATAAATAGGGAGAAAAAGGAATACAACATCTTTTCAGCTGCACATGGTACATTCACAAAGATTGACCATGTAATAGGGCATAGAATCATTGCAAAGAAATGCAAAAGAGAATAAATAATAAATGTAACCTTCTCAGATCATAATGCAATAAAAATAACAATTAGTAAGGGCACCTGGACAGGCAAATCAAAAACCAATTGGAAATTAAACAATATGATTCTCCAAAATCAATTTGTCAAAGAAGAAATCATAGAAACAATCAACAATTTCACTGAAGAGAATGACAATGATGAGACATCCTACCAAACTCTGTGGGATGCAGCCAAGGCAGCACTCAGGGGGAAATTTATATCCTTGAGTGCATATATTAACAAATTAAGGAGGGTAGAGATTAATGAATTGGGTATGCAACTCAAAAAATTATAAAGCAAGCAAATTAAAAACCCCCAGTTGAAAACTAAATTAGAAATACTAAAAATTAAGGGAGAAATTAATAAAATTGAAAGTAAAAGAACTATTGAATTAATAAATAAGACTAGAAGCTGGTATTTTGAAAAAACAGATAAAATAGACAAAGTATTTGTCAATCTAATAAGAAAAATGAAAGAAGAAAACCAAATTGACAGTATTAAAGATGAAAAGGGAGAGCTCACCTCTAATGAAGGGGAAATCAAGGCAATCATTAAAAACTATTTTGCCCAATTATATGTCAACAAATATAACAATTTAGGAGATATGGATGAATAGTTCCAAAAATATAAATTGCCTAGATTAACAGCAGAAGAAATAGAACACCTAAATAATCCCATATCAGAAATAGAAATTGAATAAGCCATCAAAGAAGTCCCTAAGAAAAAATCACCAGGACATGATGGATTCACAAGTGAATTCTATCAGACATTCCAAGAGCAACTAATCCCAATACTATAAAAATAATTTGATATGATAATCAAAGAAGGAGTCCTACCAAATCCCTTCTATGACACAAATATGGTACTGATCCCAAAGCCAGGTATACCAAAAACAGAGAAAGAAAACTATAGACCAATCTCCCTAATGAACATAGATGCAAAAATCTTAAATAGAATATTAGCAAAGAGACTCCAGCAAGTAATTGAGAAGATCATCCACCATGATCAGGTGGGATTTATACCAGGAATGCAAGGATGGTTCAACATTAGGAAAACCATCCACATAATTGACCATATCAACAGTCTAACAAACAAAAATCACATGATTATCTCAATAGATGCTGAAAAAGCCTTTGACAAAATACAGCATCCATTCCTATTGAAACACTGGAAAGTATAGGAATAGAAGGACCCTTCCTAAAAATAATAAACAGTATATACCTAAAACCATCAACAAGCATTATATGCAATGGGGATAAATTAGAAACCTTCCCAATAAGATCAGGAGTGAAACAAGGATGCCTATTATCACCTCTATTATTCAATATAGTACTAGAAACACTAGCAATAGCAATTAAAGAAGAAAAAGAAATTGAAGGTATCAAAATAGGCAATGAGGAGACTAAGCTATCACTCTTTGCAGATGATATGATGGTCTACTTAAAAATCCTAGAGAATCAACTAAGAAGCTGGTAGAAATAATCAACAACTTTAGCAAAGTTGCAGGATACAAAATAAATGCACATAAATCATCAGCATTTCTATATATTTCCAACACATTAGAGCAACAAGAGGTAGAAAGAGAAACACCATTTAAAATTACCCTAGACAATATAAAATACTTGGGAAACACAGCAATTATACGAAAACAACTACAAAACACTTTCCAAACAAATAAAACTGGATCTAAACAATTGGAAAGCCATTAACTGTTCATGGGTAGGACGAGCTAACATAATAAAAATGAACATTCTGCCCAAATTAATTTACCTATTTAGTGCCTAACTATCAAATTACCAAAAAACTTCTTTACTGAATTAGGAAAAACTATAACAAATTTCATTTGGAATAACAAAAGATCAAGAATATCAGGGGAAATAATGAAAAAAAAATGTGAAGGAAGGGGGCCTAGCAGTACCAGATTTTAAACTATACTATAAAGCAGCAGTCATCAAAACAATATGGTACTGGCTAAGAGATAGAAGGGAGGATCAGTGGAATAGACTTGGGGTTAATGATGTCAGCAAGACAGTCTATGATAAACCCAAAGAGCCCAACTTTTGGGACATGAATACACTATTTGACAAAAACTGCTGGGAAATTTGTAAAACAGTATGGGAGAGATTAGGTTTAGATCAACATCTCACACCCTACACCAAGATAAATTCAGAATGGGTGAATGACTTGAATATAAAGAGGGAAACTATAAATAAGTTAAGTGAACACAAAATAGTATACCTGTCAGATCTCTGGGAAAGGAAAGATTTTAAAACCAAGCAAGAGTTAGAGAAAATTCCAAAATGTAAATTAAATGGTTTTGATTATATTAAGCTAAAAAGCTTTTGTACAAACAAAAACAATGTAGTCAAAATCAGAAGGGAAACAACAAATTGGGAAAAAATCTTTATAACAAAAAACTCTGACAGGGGTCTAATTACTCAAATATACAAGGGGTTAAATCAATTGTATAAAAAATCAAGCCATTCCCCAATTGAAAAATGGGCAAGAGACATGAATAGGCAATTTTCAGGTAAAGAAATCAAAAGTATCAATAAGCACATGAGAAAGTGTTCTAAATCTCTAATAATTAGAGAAATGCAAATCAAAACAACTCTGAGGTACCACCTCACACCTAGCAGATTGGCTAAAATGAAAGAAGGGGAGAGTGATGAATGTTGGAGGGAATGTGGCAAAATTGGGACATTGATGCATTGCTGGTGGAGTTGTGAAATGATACAACCATTCTGTCTGGCAATTTGGAACTATGCTCAAAGGGCTATAAAAGATTGCCTACCCTTTGATCTAGCCATACCATTGTTGGGTTTGTACCCCAAAGAGATCATAGATAAACAGACTTGTACGAAAATATTTATAGCTGTGCTTTTTGTGGTGGCAAAAAACTGGAAAATGAGGGTATGTCCTTCAATTGGGGAATGGCTGAACAAATTGTGGTATATGCTGGTGATGGAATACTATTGTGCTCAAAGGAATAATAAACTGGAGGAGTTCCAGGTGAACTGGAAAGACCTCCAAGGACTGATGCAGAGTGAAAGGAGCAGAGCCAGAAAAACACTGTACACAGAGACTGATATACTGTGGTAAAATCGAATGTAATGGACTTCTGTACCAGCAGCAATGCAATGACACAAGACAACTATGAGGGATTTACGGTAAAGAATGCTACCCACATTCATAGGAAGGACTGCAGGAGAGGAAACATAGAAGATAAACAATTGCTTGAACGCATGGGTTGGGGTGGACATGATTGGGAATGTTGACTTGAAACTACCACACCAATCCAACTATCAACAATTTGGAAATAGGTCTTGATTGATGACACATGTTACAACAGTGGAAATGCGTGTTGGCCATGGGTGGGGAGAGAGCGGGGTGTGAAGGGGAAAGTAGGGGCATGAAGCATGTAAACATGTTAAAAATGAATATTAAAAAATGTTTAAAAAAAGAGTTAATCTATTATCTTATGATATCTTAAGGGAAGTTTTAGTTGCAAGCTTTGCTTTTCTCATGCTGAAAGACATATTTAATTCAATTTTTAAAAAATAAACAATTACTAAAATAAAAAAGAGAAAAGCACTTTTTGAAAGTACCATGCAAAATTTATTACATACATTTTCCAAAATGTTGTATGTAATAGAAAATTGAAGTTTTATACCCAATTCTCTTTTTCCATTCTTTGTATGTGAAATTAATGGTGATGATTTTATAAAGTTCATAATAACAAAAAAGAAAACTTTTCAAAACATTGATTCATTTTAAATTGGTTTTCCCTAGCTTCCCCAGTCTGGCAAGTCAGAAGCAAACTGCCAGGCACTCATGGACCTCATCTGTTTCTAACTGACCCAGGAGCTTTGATCTGCTCAGTTTCTGGCCCGTTTTTGTCTCTCCAGTAAATTGGAATTGCAGGTACATATAACCACCTCCAGGTAAAAGAATGTTTAAAAATATATTACAATAAGTTGGTTCCTGTTCTTCAAATATGGCTCTCTCTATATTAGCAAATACTTGTTTATCTACTATGTGCTAAGCAATGGGATAGTATTAAAGACAGAAAGACAAAAAAGCAATGCTAACATCATCAAGGAGTTTATAGTCTATTAAGACAACAGCAATTTTATACACATAAGTATTCATATATGCATACATACAACAAAATTCATATATGCATATGTGCCTGCAAAATGTGCATAGACCATCTGTATATTGTCTATAGATGTATGAAATATATCTCTATATATGTGTATGTAGTCATATATACACAGGATAAATAAAAAGTAATTTAGGGCAAATAGGTGGTAGAGATTGCTAGGTGGCACAATAGAACACTGGGCTTGGAGTCAGGAAGACACATCTTTATGAGTTCAGATGTGACCTTAGGCAAGTCACTTTACTCTGTTTATCTCAGTTTCATCATCTATAAAATAAGCTAGATAAAGAAATGATAAAGTAATGAAATAGCAATAAATAACGTAGGTATAGTAGGCATGAGTTTTAAGTGGTTTTCTAGATTCTTGATGGTAAAGTCCTTTGATTTGTTTAATTGGAATAAAGGCCAACGAGATAAATAAAATTAGCATGATAAACTGGGATTGTTCCTGACATAGAAGCATGAGTTGTAGATTTCTAGTCTGTAGAAAATAAGACATGGAGAGGACCCAAATGAGGTCATGAAGAGTTAGACACTAAAACAAATAATTAACAAAAAATAATACAACAGTTTGGGAGAAATGGTGCAAGTAGAGCTGAGGGATCAGAAAAATCCTTTGTGGTACTTGACTAGAATTTTTGAACCCTTACTTTCTGTCTTAGAAATAATAGTTAAAATATTGGTTCCAAGGCAGAAGAGCAAAGCAGGTTAAGCACTGGAATTAAGTGACTTGCCCAAGCTAGGAAATATCTGAGGTCAGATTTGAACCTAGGACCTCCTGTTTCCAGGCAAGCTCTATATCCACTGAACCATCCAGCTGCCTCCCTTGATCAGTGTTTTGAAGGAAACAAGGAATTCTAAGAGGCAAAGGCAAAGAGGAGATGCATTTCACTTTTAGAGGATAGCCAGTGCCAAGGCATGGAGACAGGAGATAGAATGCCACATGTGAGAAACAGAAAGAAGGCCAATTTGTTTTCATCACAAAAGGAAAGGTAAGGAAGTAATACCTAAACAGGTCAGGGAGGTAGGCTGAGACCAGATGGAGATGGCTTTAAAAGCTAAAGAGAATTTTCTCTTCATTCCTAGAGGCATTTTGTAAACATTATAGTTATGAATTCAGCAAGTGAAATGGTCAGACTTGCTTTAGCAGCTACAGGAAAGAGTGTAGTGTGAAGAGATTGAAACAAGGAGATCACATAGGAAATTAGAGTAGTCCAGGCAAAAGGATATGAAATCCTTAAGTGGCTATGTTAGTGGAGAGGAAGTGGAAATATTGTAGAGCCAACTAGGTGACAGAGCAGATGCATCAAACTTGGAGTCAGGAAGATCTGGGTTCAAATGCTACCTCAGAAACTTACAAGCTGTGTGTTCTTTGGCAAGTCATTTAAAATCCAGCCTGTTTCTGTGTACAATGTTCTTCTGGCTCTGCTCCTTTCACTCTGCATCAATTCCTGGAGGTCTTTCCAGTTCACATGGAATTCCTCCAGTTTATTATTCCTTTGAGCACAATAGTATTCTATCATCAGCATATACCACAATTTGTTCAGCCATTCCCCAATTGAAGGAATACCCTCATTTTCCAGTTTTTTGCCACCACAAAAAGCGTGGCTATAAATATTTTCCTGCAAGTCTGATTATCTATGATCTCTTTGGAGTACAAACCCAGCAATGGTATGGCTGGATCAAAGGGCAGGCATTCTTTTATAGACCTTTGAGCATAATTCCAAATTGCCAGCCAGAATGGTTGGATCAGATCACAACTCCACCAGCAATGCATTAATGTCCCAGTTTTGCCACATCCCCTCCAGCATTCATTACTCACCGCTTCTTTCATTTTAGCCAATCTGCTAGGTGTGAGGTGGTACCTCAGAGTTATTTTGATTTGCATTTCTCTAATTATTAGAGATTTAGAATACTTTCTCATGTGGTTATTGATACTTTTGATTTCTTTACCTGAAAATTGCCTATTCATGTCTCTTGCCCATTTATCAATTGGGGAATGGCTTGATTTTTTTATACAATTGGTTTAACTCCTTGTATATTTGAGTAATTAGACCCCTGTCAGAGTTTTTTGTTATAAAGATTTTTCCCAATTTGTTGTTTCCCTTCTGATTTTGACTACATTGTTTTTGTTTGTACAAAAGCTTTTTAGTTTGATATAATCAAAACCATTTAATTTACATTTTGTAATTTTCTCTAACTCTTGCTTGGTTTTAAAATCTTTCCTTTACCAGAGATCTGACAGGTATACTATTTTGTGTTCACTTAGCTTATTTATAGTTTCCCTCTTTATATTCAAGTCATTCACCCATTCTGAATTTATCTCGGTGTAGGGTATAAGATGTTGATCTAAACCTAATCTCTCCCATATTGTTTTCCAAATTTCCCAACAGTTTTTGTCAAATAGTGGATTGTTGTCCCAAAAGTTGGGCTCTTTGGGTTTATCATAGACTGTCTTGCTGATGTCATTTACCCCAAGTCTATTCCACTGATCCTCCCTTCTGTCTCTTAGCCAGTACCATATTGTTTTGATGACTGCTGCTTTATAGTATAGTTTAATATCTGGCACTGCTAGGCCCCCTTTCTTCACATTTTTTTTCATTATTTCCCTTGATATTCTTGATCTTTTGTTATTCCAAATGAAATTTGTTATGGTTTTTTTCTAATTCAGTGAAGAAGTTTTTTGGTAATTAAGAACTACAGGAGTAGAAACAGAAGAAAAACAATTGTTTGAACACATGGGTTGAGGTGGACATGATTGGGGATGTAGACTCGAAACTACCACACCAATGCAAATATCAACAATTTGGAAATAGGTCTTGATCAATGACACATGTTGAAACCAGTGGAAATACGCATCAGCCATGGGGTGGGGGGACCTCAGAGGGTGAAGGGGAAAGTAAGAGCATGAATTATGAAACCATGTTAACTTTTCTAAGAAATAAATATTAATAAATGTTTAAAAAAATCCAGCCTGTTTCCTCATCTGTTGAAATGGGGATAATGATAGCATTCACCTTCCAAGGCTGTGGTGTCAAATGAGATAATGCATGTAGAGTACTTTACAAATCTTAAAGTATGATGTAATGCTAGCTGGTTTTGCCATTATTTTCATTGTAGAATTAGGAATGGTATATTTAGGAATTAGGAATAGAAATCCATTAGGAATAAGAATGCCAATATTTGCCATTGGACATGGGAAGTAAACAGGAGTGAAAAATTAAGGATGACAACAAAGATAAGAAGATGGTGGTGCACTCACCAGACATAGAATGCTTTAGAAGATGTAAGGGTTTGGGTATAAAGCTTTATTTTGGAAATGTTAGCCTGGAGATTTCTACAGGACAACCAGTTTTTAAATTTTAGTAGATAATTGGAGATTACTAGAACTCTGACAAGAGACTAGTTAGATATATAGAGAAAGTAGAACAGAGTAAGTAGGACTAGAGACCTATTTCTAGGAAACTAACTAGTCCATTAGGATTTCTGCATATTTGAATTGGTTTTGGTCCTACATGATCTCCATATTTGAAATTTTACTTTGTAGAACATGTTCATACCATTGACCCTTGCTTCTATGTAGATCACATGATAATTTCATACAATTCTGATCCATTAACAAGAACAGTCCTAAATCAATAAACATGAAAGAGCACGTTACAGTTTTATTGTTCCAAAGTAAGGATATTACTCAAATTTGATGTGTCAAATAGTGTGTCACTCAGTTTCAGGTAGTAAATTTAAATGAGAAAAATGAGGATGTTGGAATGATTTCTAACATTCCGTGATTTCTGTGATGCAGCATGAGGAACACATTTCATGGTTTTAATGTGTGTTTTCCCCTTCCGCTATTTGTCCTTTATATTCTGAACAACAGAGTTCTGAAAAAATAACAATTGAAATATCTGCCATATCTAATCTTCTTCTCAAATACTTTCCTTACAGGAGCACCGCTTATCCCAGTATGTTCCATTTCATCTACTTTGATCCATGTCATGATATGTACAGTTAATTTGACCTTACAAATAACTCTCAGATGGTTGGTGCTCCTACATCAGGAAGTCATTAGAAGCTGACCTCTCATCCAGCCACAGAAGGAGATGAGTCACACACCATTCTTACTGTTAACTTGGAAAAGAATCAAGGAAGAGACAGATATATTTGCTAATGATGTGAAGTGGAAGTAGATGCACACAGAGAAACTGAGGGGAAAGGAGAGGGAAGGAATAATCAAGAATATATGATATTTTAAATCCAGATAGTCACAGTTTTGGAATGCACTAAGGGCCTTAGAAATCATCTTGACCAGCTCCCTCATTTCACAAATAAGGAAATCAAATTGTAAGTAAGTGATATGGATTTGTTTTTAGTCTGGTCTCTGATAAAGCTGTGCTGAGGTCACCATGAGAACTTAGTTTGGGAATTTTTAAGAAGTTTTCATACACCATCAGTGAATAGTAAATAGGAAGATATAGGTTTTAACATCTTCAAAGAAAATTTACAAACCATAAGAGAGAATCTACAGAATTGGAGATTATAGATGAAAATCGTTTTTTCTACAACAGAAACTAAGAATCTCTTGAACATGTAAGAATAAAAAAGAGCCAGTCACCAATGTTAGATGGAAGGGAGAGAGAGAGAGTCTGTAGGGTGTGAGACTCTCTTCTAGCTCTCCCCTCATGCCAATATACTCTGGGAGACTATAAGGGGGTGTCAACTCCTGTGGGGCGGCACAACCATCCAGGTCATCCAATTTTGGGATGACACCCACTTATAGCCTCCCAGAGTATATTGGTGCAAGGGGAGAGCTAGAAGAGTGTCTCACACCATACAGACTCTCTCTCTCTCTCTCTCTCTCTCTCTCTCTCTCTCTCTCTCCCTTCCATCTAACATTGGTGACTGGCTCTTTTTATTCTTATAAACATTAAGACTGATTGAGGCTTGAATGACTAAGTCTTTCTCAAGGTCTGACCTCTTCAGATTGCTTGCTTTCATTTCCTTCCTAACTAGTGGATATCCACCTGATTTTTTTATGTAAAGTTGGACACAAACATTTCCCACAGTCAGATTCTGCTTGTGAGGTGAGATTTATTTTATGCCCACATCTTAGCCTCAAGTGATGGATATTTGTAATATGCATAATAAAATCTGAGCCCTTTCTAATAAGCAATCAGTGAAATGCATGAAAATAGAAAATTAGAAAGGAGTTAAATGTTTACTGTTTCCATATTCTCTGAGCCAAATTTCTTTTAAACCTGTATATGTGTGAAGCCTGAAAAATAATTATCATCTGAACCTATTCAGTGACTTTCTCTAGTAAATGTCCCTAGAATTTAAAGCATCCTAGGATTTAAGGGACTGAGAAAGTTACTTAACTTTTTATGCCTTGACAAACATTGCTATATGAGACACAAAGCACTGATTTGTGAATCAAGAAGCCTGGTCAATATCTCAGGGTACTCTTACATATTTGGAATAATTATTAATGAACTTTTTGCTGTTATCTCATACAATGCCAGTGCCTCTGAGCCCATCAGGAGGCTGTTATTGTTGATCTATCCACAAACGTTCACCCAGTTTCTCCAGGGAATAGTGGCAGGCAATTGTGAGGCACCTGTCCAGATAAGAAATTAGTTGTATACCATAAAAGAGAGCAAAGCTAATTGACCTATGCAGGAATTGACTTTGGCCTCTTTCCCCAATGCCCCAACCAAATAAGTCAGCTCCTATAGATTTGTTTTCTGTAATACAGTCAGTTACTTGCCTATATCTGTCCTCATACTTAACTATACTTGATGATTTCAGAGGCAGGACCAGCCAGAAAGTTCTCTTTCTCTCCTCACTTTCAACCTCTTGCTGACCCAGTACCAGGCAGCAGGAAGGTTTCAGAAAGAGGGGAAGGAAGGAAGTCACTGTCCTCACTTCCCTACTCTCAATAGTTGTGACCCACCACTACCACTAGCAGGTCTATATAGTTAAGGTAGGGAAATGGAAGCCCTGTCTTAGAACTAGTCCCTTCAACAATTATTTTCTTTTGAATCTTTCTTTCCTTCTCTTCTTGACTCTAGCACTGTCAGTTGGGAATGGGATGTTCTTGGCAAAGGAGATAGGAAGAGAAAGGAAGAAAAAGGGATGAATAGGAAGGCAAGGAAAGGGAAGTGAAGGGAGGTAAAGGGAGGAGAATGGAGAGGAATGGAAAAGAAGACTGGGAAAGAGAGGGAGGGAGGAGAGAGTTGGGAAGAGAGGAGAACAGAGGGAGGAGAAAGATAGGGAAGAGAACAAAGAAGAAGGGGAGGGTTAGGAGTGGAAAAGAGAAGATGAGTAGAAAGGCAATGGATAAGGAAAGAAGGGAAGAAAGGGAAAGGAAGAGTCAGGGGAGGAGAGGTGCAAAACAAGGGAGAGATAAATTAGGGTAGGTGGCAAGATAGGACAAAGGAAGAGGAAGGGAAGGAAAAGGAGAGAAAGGAAGGGAGTGGGGGAGGTAAGAAAATAAAGGGAAAGGGAGGGGCAAAGGAAGAGCAGGAGAGAACAGAAGTGAAAATTTTTGTATGATCCCTGTTCTTTTTCTTCCTCATTCTTACTTCTTTTTTTCCTTCCACCTTTTCCCCTATTTCTCTGCTATGACAATAATATTAAAAAGAAAGATGGAGAAAATGGGAGGAGAGGGATAATGGGAAAAGATAAAAGTTATATACTTGTGGTGCTTCTCATAATTTCCTGAGATATTCTCTCTTCTCATTCCCTTTCCATAGTACTACTCCTAGCAGTCCTTCAAGCCTGTAGAGAAGTCCAGAGTCCCAGCACAGGGAATTTTAGTCTGGATTTGAGAAAAGATAGAAGGAAGTTACTCAGAAAGAAGGTGGAGAGGTAAGCTGATTATCATATGTGTATATGATATATATTAAGATATATGGTGATATTACAGATATGTAAATGTGATGATGTGCAACAATAATGTATGATATGATATGAATGGTTATGAATGATATGTAAAAAAATCAATCAAGGTCTTAAAGAGAAGCTTGCACTTCAAGAAAAGGGAAGGGAGAGATAGAATAAGGTAAAGTATAAAACAAAAGAGTCATGAAACGTCATTATAGAAAGGAAAGCATAAGAGTGGTGATGGGTAATGCTTAATCTTTACTCTCATTGTAATTAGCTCAGAGAGGGTAAAACAAGTATATTCAGTGGTATATAAATTCTATACTACCCAACAGAGAAGTAGAAGGGGGATAAGACAAGGGAAGGGGGAAGGTAATTGGAGGGAGGGGGATGTATAGAGAGGTGACAAAAAGCAAAATACTGGTGAGGAGGAACAGATAGAAAGGGAATAGAACAGGATATAAAGGGGATAATATGATGGATGGAAATACATAGTTAGGAATCAATACTGAATGTGAATGAGATGAACTTACCCATAAAACAGAAACAGATAGCAGAGTGAATTAAAAACCAGAATCCTACTATATGTTGTTTATAAGAAACACATTTGTGACACACACAGATTCAAGGTAAAAGGCTGGAGCAGAATTTATTATGCATCATCTAAAGTAAAATAAGCAGGAGTAGCAATCATGATACCATACAAAGCTAAAGTAGAAATTAATTTGATTAAAAGAGGTAAGGAAGGAAATTATATTTTGCTAAAGTGTACAATAAACAATGAAGTAGTATCATTACTAAACATTTATGCACCAAATGGTTGTAAAAAGGAAAAGGAAGGTTTTTAGTTGGATATTAATATTTAAAGGTGTGGTTGCCAAGGAATTGAATAAATATCAATTCCTAAAATGATTTTTAGTAATTTATTTGTAAAATATAGGAGACAGTAGAAGTAGAGAGATGAGAAGAGGGTAGAGTAAGAGATCTAGCTTAAAGAACTAGACTATGTACTCAATCCTTGGCTTTACTCCAGCAGGGCTCCAGAGGTCCCAGCCAGAGAGCCTAAAAATCAATTAACAAGAGTTTTAGCCACAAGGGCTTCTCCCAATCAAGGGCTCCTCTGGAGGCTAGTACCTCCAGGGAGGTTAAAGAACTCAGCCTTTTTCACTCACCACATGTAGTTCTAAGAGAGAGTTTTAAAAACAGTCTCACCAAGGTTTCAGGGTCCCATCCAGTGCTCCTTCAGGTCCAGAAACAAACAAGAAGAAAGTTACAGGAAGTTGTCACTCCCTTTTAAAGGCTCTTCTTTTGCATCACTTCCTGTGTCTTCCTCTTAGTTTATGTGTCCAATCACTACAGAAACTTTGCTTTGGTCTCATTTGTCACTCACTTTCACATAGGTCAGTTACAGACTTCCCATTTGTGATTTAAGTGGTGGTGTTTACACTTTTGGTGATTAGATCTAAAAAATGGGTAGGGTAAATTTAATCTTATTACATGGTATAGCATTTAGATTTCTAATGGAAAAATTAAATAAGTTCAAGGAGGAAGTAGATAATAAGACCATATTTGTGGGGGAATCTCAAACTTCCCCTTTCAGAACTAAATAAATCAAATAGAAAAATAAATAAGAAAGAAATAAGGGAAGTTAATAAAATGCTAGAAAAATTAGAGCTAATAGATATCTGGAGAAAACTGAACAGGGATAAAAAGGAATATATCTTCTTCTCAGTAGTACATGATACATATTCAAAGATCAATCATGTACTAGGGCATAGAAATATCACAAACAAATTTAGAAAAGCAGAAATAATAAATACAACTTTTCCAGGTCACAAGTCAATAAATTATAATTTTAAAAATTAAATTAAAAAAAGAATTAATACTTATTGTCACCCTCCACGGTAGAAGAATGGTAAGGAGTGGGCAATTGGGGTTAAATGACTTAGCCAGAATCAAATACCTAGGAAGCATCTGATGCCAAATTTGAACCTAGGACTTCCTGTCTCCAGGCTTAACTCTCTATCCACTGAACTACCTACCTGCC
Organism: Gracilinanus agilis; assembly: GCF_016433145.1. Classification (NCBI taxonomy): domain Eukaryota; kingdom Metazoa; phylum Chordata; class Mammalia; order Didelphimorphia; family Didelphidae; genus Gracilinanus; species Gracilinanus agilis. The sequence continues at coordinate 557,799,929 of NC_058130.1, read as the reverse complement.
TCCAAGAAAACACTTTTTTTAAAATCTTAAACCCTTAACTTTTTTGTGTATTGACTTATAGGTGGAAGATTGGTAAGGGTAGGCAATGGGGGTCAAGTGACTTGCCCAGGGTCACACAGCTGGGAAGTGTCTGAGGCCAGATTTGAACCTAGGACCTCCTGTCTCTAGGCCTGGCTCTCAATCCACTGAGCTACCCAGCTGCCCCCAAGAAAACACTTTTTAAATGAATTGTGCATTGAGAACGGTTGCCTTGAAGATGGAAATAACTACTTCCTAGGTCTTGCTATACTTTTTGATTTTTCAGACATAAACTTGTTCTTAAAAGTTACAAGGATCAAGTTCTTGGTGAAAAAAAAAGACTGTTGTTTTACCAATATTCATAAAACTAATGGTGCAGAGTTCACCTAAAAGGTATAATTAAAACACTTAATTTATTTTTAATTTGTGAATCAAAACTTAAACAAAAGACAAATGATGTGAAACAAGAGCTTAGCAAGAAAAAATTCACACAGAGGACAGTAAGATAATAGTGGGAACCATAACATAGGCTTCTCTTTGCCCCAGTCTTTGATAGCAATGAAATACATACTCCATAACCCATGTTCTCCATAAGCCTGTGCAATGCTAAAATCTAGAACAGTTCGTAAATCATCTTATCCATTTTGCCTTGCAGGCTATTAAGATTACTTGCTAGGGAGCAATTTCATATGTTTGATTTCCCTTCCAGGGGGCCAGGATGCACAATACTTCTTTTCTTGGCCACTTTTACCTTTCTATTAAGAGACTTTTCCCTCAGACCCAGTGATGGCCCTGTTGTTCTCTTCACAGTGGAATGCCATTTACAGTGGAATGCCATTTACATTTTCCTTTATATATACACAACTGGAGGAATTCCATGTGAACTGGAATGACCTCCAGTAATTGATGCAGAGTGAAAGGAGCAGAACCAGGAGAACATTGTATACAGAGACTGATACACTGTAGTAAAATCAGATGTAATGGACTTCTGTACTAGCAGCAATGCAATGATCCAGGAAAATTCTGAGGGATTTATGGAAAAGAAAGTTGTCCACATTCAGAGGAAGAACTACAGGAGTGGAAACACAGAAGAAAAACAACTGCCTGAACACATGGGTTGATGCGGACATGATTTGGGATGTAGACTCTAAAGGACCACCCTAGGCAATTATCAACAATATGGAAATAGGTCTTGATTGATGACACATGAAGAAACCAATGTAAATGCATGTTGGCTGGGGGGATTAGGGGGTGGAGGGGAGACTAAGAACATGAACCATGCAACCATGAAAAATTTATTTCTAAAAAATAAAATTTATATATATATGTGTGTGTGTGTATGTATGTATGTGTGTATGCTTCAAATAAAAAAATTTCTCAGGTAACACTGCCTTCTTTTACAGGTAATTAATGAGTGCTGATTTTTTAAAATGAGAACTGTGATTTTCTTTGCTTTCATCACATTCTACTTTGAATTATGCTTTGTCATGTACATATGAAATGGTAGCTAACCCAAATATGTTATGTGCTTGTTTAGGTCAGGGATCATGGTTTGTTTTTTATCTTTCTGTCCCACAATTGGTGTAAAGGATGTTATGACATAAATGAATGACTTAAAAAGAAAGTGGACTAGTTACAAAGTGAGAATGAAGAGTGATTAGATAATCTGTGAGCTTCACTGATATCTTCCCAATGTCAGGATGAAAGTACCTAGCATGTTGAGTAACCCTTTGTGGCAAATTTGTGAAGGACATAAATAATTACACAAGATGGACAGGCATGGATGAATTTTGACCTGCATCATGGGGAATAATGTCCTTAGCAATGAGATTACAGAATCATTTGAGAATGAAGCTCTTATCTCCTTGCATAGTGCCTTACATGTAATAGGCACTCAATAAGTATCTATACAATTGCATTGAATTGGTCATGTACAAAGAAAAACATGGGATGAGAGTGTCTTTTCAAATAAAAAATGCCGGAGCCACCCAAATTCTTAGTGGTTGTATACTTTTTTTTTTCTAGACTCCATGTACACAACCATGCTTCTGTGCTTGGAATGTTGTCTCTCTATTCTCTCCCTCCTGAATTCTCTGGTTTCCAGTAAATCTCTGTGAAAATCCCATCTTCTACAGGAAGCCTTTCCCATTACCTCCTTAATTTTCATGACATGTTTATTATCTACAATTTATCTTTTGTATTTCTTATTTGTATGTTGTTTTTACATGTTGTCTTCCTTTACTAAACTCTGAGCTCTTGAAATCAGGTATTGCAATCTTTCGCTTTTCTTGGTATCCTAGTACTCAGTACCGTACCTGACACACAGTAGGATCTTAATAAATGTTTAATGACTCATTGTTTTGGCAAGAACAATAAGCCAGATTTCTGTTATGGCAACATTAACTGGAACATGTAACATTTGAGTAGATTGCAGATTATCTTACACTTTGGAACACTTTTCTGGTCCTGGATGAAATGTAGAAATAAATTACTGTACTTTTCCCATCATTTTTATTCATTAATGGCTATATACTTGGGTTTTTATAGAGCATAGAATGGATTTTCTTCCACAACTGAGAATGAGCATTTACCACTGGTATTTGCTAAAGGGTCCCACTAGCTTTGTGTTCCATAAATGCCTATGAATGTTTGTATATCTCTATGCTTGAGGAAAATTAGTTAAATACATTTTTATACATTGAATTGGGGATCCAAAATGGTATTAATGACAAATACATTTCTCTTGAAAAAATGCACTCTATATCTCAAACTAATATAAATAGAAAATTTTGGAATGTGACCTATTTATAAGTTGTGAATTGTCCATAGACTAAATCTCCATGACTTAAAACTAAATGACAGGAACAGTCAATTTGAAATAGTAATTATTCTGAATTATAGATATTTTTGTAAATGAAAGAATTTTATTGCTTTTAAGAACATACTTCAAACTAATCTAATAAAATGTTGCTTAGTAGATATCACTATAAGGGATCTCCTTTAATTAAGAGATCAGAATGATTTGCAAAGAACAGATCAGTTATTTATAGACATGTTTATCTTGAAGTATTTATTTGCTTACTTTAGTATCTTAAATGTTTGTTCTGCACTCTTGATTTTGTTATGAATATGGTCTTTAAGTGGTGGGTGGAGGGAGGTTGTGCTGAATTTACTTCTGTAAGGCTCAACCCAACCTCTATCAAGTTTTTTTCATATGCTTTTTTTAATTTGAAAATTTTTATTGAATTTTGTTACATAATCATTATTTCTGAATAAACCTTTCTATCCCATTCTACCCAATGAATGATTTTCAAATTTGAAAGAGTTTTAATTAGAAATACAGTCATAGAATTTTAGGACTGAATAAGAAATCCAATCCCTTCTCTCTGCCTTGATCCCATTTTCTAGAAGAAGAATGGAGTCTCAGAAAAGTTCAGTATCTTGCCTAGTGTCACACTCCCAGAGCTTAGGTTATAACTTCTGGCATCAAATCCAATGCTATTGCCACTCCACTATTTTGTCTCTGTTAAAAGTTATTCATTAAAAAAAATCTTTCCATTCATTATATAAATAATTTGAATTCATGAAGTAAGCTTGGGAAGGAAACCAGGGAATTTTTCTATCTTTAAAATGGCTGTACAAGATTTAATAGTTTATTAGGGAATGATATGGCATTCTTTGGTAGAAATGCACAATTTTGTTATGAGTCATTGGAATTCCATCTTATGTGAAGCTTATCTTGATTCCTCTCTGTCTAGGGCCTTTAGTTTTGCTGTCATAAGTTTGATTTAACTTTCTTAACATTGCCTTTTCTGAGCCAACCAAAACTTTAAAAAGAAACTTTATAATTTTTTCCATTTTTCTCCCCAAGACATGGAAATCAGGATCTTAAATCATAACACATCACATTTGATCAATTATATGCTGCATGGAATCTTCAAATGTTGTTACAAAGCTCTTATTCTGATTTCAATGAGGATTTTTTGTTTACTTTGTGTTTATTTCTGCTTTTTCAGTCTCACTAATGTTGCCATAAAAAGGATGTCTTTTAAAATGACTGAATACAAACCAAGGCATTGAAAGCCATTCACAGATGAGCACATTTTTTCCTCATAGTCTCCGATAAAGTTTTATTATGACGTTTCATTACCTCTTGAGGGTGGCCCTAGAATCTAGAATACTATACCAAAGGAAAACAAGTTCTGGCATTGTGAGCTATGAAGACATTGATTATACTCTGATGAAGGATGATGTGTCTGTAGGCCAAGAGCCATACTTAAAAGATAACTCAGTTCAAAGAAACTTGTCACAGAAAGGTCAGTTATAAAGTGATGAATTTTTCATCAGCAGTAACTCTTAAGATTTGCACACAGCAATGAAATCCCTTCAAAGTATCAAAAAATCTTATTATATTCCTAAGTCATACCTTCAAGTAAGCATCATTTTATCACTTTTTTCCATCTTGCAGATGATGAAACTGTGGCACATAGTACTGAAGTACCTAAATCAAAGGTAGAACCAGAAGTAGATTAGAAACCTCCTGGGATCTCTCAGCCAACGACTCCCTCTGTTGGATTTTGTTGTCTTGCTCACTTTAAACCTTTAGTCAACATTTTGAATCTTAAAGATAATTCTAATTATTAGCTGGTTAATATCCATGACCAAATTTCACTGTTATCCATCTTGACTAAAGGGAGAAAAATTATTAATTGGCTTAAACTTGAATTATGAGGGATTCAGATTAGATTTTGAAAAGAATTTCTAATCCTTTATGATTGATAGATAATAAAATACATTACTGAGAAAATTTTCATTTTCTTAGTAGAAAGTACAGTTTTAAATAGAATTAACTCTTTCCCATCTATGTTAGTTTAATTTATCATGTTGTGTTGGATGGCATAAAGTAGGGGACTGTTTTTTTTTAAGTTTTTACAAAGAAAAGTTTTAAAAAAAAGTTTTAGGGTTCCGGGTTAAGATGGCGGCAGAGTAAGAAGCAGCTCTTAACCTCTCCTGACCAAAACACACAAAACTCCTCAAGGGGACATAAAAACAAGTCCAGACGAACGGAGGAACCCCACAACAGGGCACAGCGTGGAAGGTACGTGGAATCGAGACATTTCCAGGCTATAAAGGGCTCTCACTTAATCGCGGGCTGAGCAACTGACCCACCCCCACCCCCTCCACACTCATCTATAGCTCTGAACCCAGCTAAAAAGAAATAGAGCAAGTTTGGGGCACCCATCGAGTCATCAGCAGCTCCGGGACCTGTTCCTGTGAGCAGCAAGACTTAGGACCCCATTAAGTCAAAAAACGCACGCGAAATCTGAGCGCGGGAGCAGAGAGTGGACGCTGGGCGCAGGCGTGGGTGGAGGCAGACACAACCAGGAACTAAAGCTCTGAAAACCTGAGTGGGGAACCAGTGCAGACGGGTATACGACTGTGGAAGCAGCGCCCTGAGACTTGTAAAGGAACCTCCTGCAGAGGATCAAGCAAGGGGGTCCACCAGGGGGCTTGACCTTGGAAAAAACCAGAACTCAGACCGCAGGAACCAATAGACCACGAACAGACACTGAGCGCGAGGATAAATCTGAGAAGCTGCTGGGCTAATGATGGCTACTCAGTCACAGGAAGTTCAGAAGAGAAAGAATAATAATAACAACAAAAAGAAGTCTTTAACGCTCGACAGCTTTTACACAGAGAAAATCCAGACAACCGAGCAAACAGAGGAGGAGAACAAACAAGCATCCAGACCCTCCTCAAATAAGGAAAACTCCTCACAAGCAATGGAAGAGTTCAAAACTGAGATTTTGAGGAAAATGGAAGAGATCTGGCAAGAAAATAACAGTTTAAAAGGTAGAATCTTGCAACTGGAAAGTGAGGCTCAGAAACCAAATGAACTGATGAGCAAATTGAACACCAGAAATGACCAGATTGAAAAGGAATACCAGAAGATTATGGCCGAATACCAGAAGATTATGGCCGAAAACCAGAAGATTAGGGCCGAAAATCAATCCCTAAAGGCTAGAATTGAGCAACTGGAAGCTAATGATCTCTCAAGACAACAAGAACAAATAAAACAAAGTCAAAAGACTGAAAAAATAGAAGGAAACATGAAATATCTCAATGAGAGAGTGACAGACCAAGAAAACCGGTCTAGAAGAGACAATTTGAGAATAATTGGCCTTCCAGAAAAACCAGAAATTAATAGAAACCTGGACTCTGTACTAAAAGAAATTATTCAGCAAAATTGCCCTGAAGTCCTACAACAAGAGGGCAATATAGACATCGAAAGGATCCATAGAACACCCACCACATACGACCCAGAGAAGAAATCGGTTAGAAATATTATTGCCAAATTCAAAAGCTTTCAAGCAAAAGAAAAAATCTTACAAGAAGCCAGAAAGAGACAATTCAAATATCAAGGAGCACCAATCAGGATTACACAGGATCTGGCAGCCTCCACTCTAAAAGACCGTAAGGCTTGGAATACAATATTCAGAAAGGCAAGAGAGCTGGGCCTGCAACCACGGATCAACTACCCATCAAAATTGACTATATATTTCCAAGGGAAAGTATGGGCATTCAACAAAATTGAAGAATTCCAGGTATTTGCACAGAAAAGACCAGGGCTGAATGGAAAGTTTGATATCGAACCACAAAAATCGAGAGAAACCTGAAAAGGTAAATAAGATACAGAGGGAAAAGAAAGAAAACTTATAATTTTTAAATTTGCCTTTTTAAGGGCCTCAGTGAGATCTAAT